>NC_089231.1:69334227-69634227 GCF_963924675.1 Phocoena phocoena | reverse complement strand
GACCTGAGCTTGAGTCCCTTGTAAGTGACACACACTTACTGTGTGACTTCAGGCAAGTCACTGCCCCTCTCCGAGCAGTCAATGTCAAATCAACGAGCATGTATTTGTGGCCTCCCGCAGCTTTTCCAAACTCCACTGGTTTGTGTGCCTCCAGCATGATTTCTGACCTCCCATCCTTCCTCTCTGTGGTGATCTACGTCGTATTTTTCTCTAAATTGACCTCCTTCTTTTGCTGAAATAAACTTATTTTTAAAGAAACTTTTAGTCACCACCTTAAATGGGAAATCAACATTAGATGCCATAAATAAAAAGCAACCCTAAAAATGAAGAAAAACAATGCCACTACTTAGAGACAAACACTGTTGCCCTCCCGGCCCCCCAAGTCTTTTCAATTAGCAAACCTTAGAAAGAAGTGTCAAAGACACATTAGCACCCAGGAGAGATGATCCTGGTATCGCCAGAAGGTTGAAGGGAGCCACTTTCTCACCGCTGGTTTGGGAAGCAGCTGCATCCCTCCTGGCCCCAGGCAGGTGGTCCAGCCCTCAGGAAGCTCTCTACAGTGACCCAGGCAGGGAGAATGTTATCTAAGGGGTCCCGATAACGGCTTTTTGTCCAAGCCCCCCACCAAGCCCCTCCTGCAGGGGCAGGAGGTCCCCAAACTGCAGAAATCAAGGATGGCTTTTTGGGGACAGTGGCAATGTGTCACCCTATGGACCGCCATAGGCCTCAGAGGCACTGTCCACCAGCCAGCATGGCTGCAGCCCAGCCCCAGAACATGTGGGCAGTGGAGTTTTGGGGGAGGGGCAAGCCTCTAGGACCCAGTGGGGCTGCCGCATCCTTTGCTGTGGGAACCTGGCAAGCACCACCCATCCCTCACCCTCCACACAGGCACACGCTGGGCCTTGGTTTTTCCAGCTCCTTTGTTAACAGGTTGTGTGTCCCTTAGCCTTCTTTGAGTCTCAGGTTTTCCCCCTCCATTTCCCTTCTGTACAGAACCAACTTATCCACCAGGCATGGTAGTCACAGAATCTAGGGCTCACGACAGTTTTAGGGGCTTTGAAAATGTTTTCATTTCTTTTAAAATCCCAAGGGAAGGGCTTCCCTGCTGGCGCAGTGGTTGAGAGTCCTCCTGCTGATGCAGGGGACACGAGTTTGTGCCCCGGTCAGGGAAGATCCCACATGGCACGGAGCGGCTGGGCCCGTGAGCCATGGCCGCTGAACCTGTGCGTCCGGAACCTGTGCTCTGCAACGGGAGAGGCCACAACAGTGAGAGGCCCGCATACCACAAAAAAAAAAAAAAATCCCAAGGGGAAAAAAAAACTTTCTGAAGATCATGTTTTAATGTCTAAAATTAAGATTTTCATCTTTATACCAACTGTCATAAAATATAATGTTTAACATTTTTTAATGGAGAAAGAGGCCCACAAAAGCCATAATGTGGCCTCTGTAGAATGGGGAAGAAAAAAAGCACCTGTGTGAAAAGCCTTTGGCCCGAGACCTGGCACCTGGTATGTATCCAACAAACCCTTGTACTGTTCTTCTCGCGTCGGTGTGGTTCTTAGAGGGATGAGCACTGGTTTAGAAGACAGGATGCGGGAACTGTTCTGGGCTCTGTCCCCTTCTGTGTGACCTTTGGAAGCCGTCCCCTGGCTGGCCTCGGTTTCCCCAGCTGTTCAGTGAGGGTCCCGGAGTCAGGCATCCTCTTGCGACTCACTCTTTGCCTTTCTGCCTGGGGAAACAAGAAGCCCCACCCCCGGGAGACAGACCAGCTGGCAGCAGCGGGACGGCCCACTCTTCAAAATCATCTCGTCCCCTAGTCAAGTAAATATTACAGTTTCAGACAATAATTGTGGCTTCTCTTTTTTGTTGTTTATTTTTTTAATTCCCGGATATTTGACTTGGCCGGGGCCTGGCTCCCTGTGTTTTCACTTGGCCATGTCTGATTCCCTCTCCCAGCACCAGAGTTCCCTGTAGAGATGGGCCAAACGTCTTCCAGGGGGCTGGCAGGCACGGTGTGGGCCCCGGCAAAACTCCTGATGGAGTTTGCAGAGTGTAACCACGGTGACTGCTTCGTGAGCACCCACTCTGTGCCTGATGCTGTTCCAGGCCCTGGGACTCTGCTGCAAAGATCAGAGGCATCTCTGGGGAGCTTCCTCTGCCCGCTCACGGGGCAGAGGGTAAGGCAGATACAGAACAAGGAAAGCACATGGGGTGGGGGTGGGGACCATGAGGGCCGGCCAGGGAAAGGGGGGAGGGGGGGAGGAAATTCCTAAGAAGACAAGTTCAGATGAGTCAGCAAAGGTCTCCACTAAAAGTAAGTGATGTTTAAACATCATGGACACATGCACAGCTGTCAACTAGGAGGAGAGGGAGGGAAGGGCACCCTAGGCAAGTGCAACAGAATGTGCGAATATTAAGGTGCTTTCCAGCCCAATGAGGGAGGTCATCCCCATTCTCCAGGTGAGGAAACTGAGGCTCAGAGAGGTCACATAGCTGGTAATTGGCAGAGGCATCACTTGAACCCAGGGCTGCCTGTTTCCAAAGCTGGTTTGTAACCACTAGGCTATGCTATTCCCCTCCCCCCAACAGCCTCCATCCTTCCAACATCCCCACCCTCCGCTGGCCTTGCTGGAGGAAAAGGTCAGAACCCACATCACCTACTGGGATTGGTTTTGGGGTCTCCAGAGAGGCCATTACCTCTGTGTAAAAGTAACTGCCAGGTCCTCAAATGCCACCATCAGAGCCATGAGGCCCGTTGCCTACAAAATGTGACGCCCCCTGCCCAAGGGGTCCAGTGGCCTAGTGCTCTCCAGGTGGGAAAACTGAGGCTCAGTCCACTGAAGGCTTTGCCCAAGGTCAGCCAGTGCCGGGGGGACAGAGACATGCAGTTCCAAGGCTAGGCCCCTGAGCCCCAGCCCTGGTCGTGGGCAGGACACCCCTTCCCCAGTTCCTCAGCTCGGGGCCCCAGCCCCCTCCCTTCCCCCAGGACAATAGAGCCTTTCACAACCAGACAAAGAGAAAAAGTTTAAAAGGCGAGAATTTCGTTTCCACTAAGGCGAAGGGGGTGGGGCGGGGGAAGCGGAGGAGCCTGGCCTGGGGAGGAGCTGCGGCAGCCTCAGAAACAGACCGGTGTGTATTTATTCATGTCTGACACAACACAATTTGATTTTCCACATAAAAGATCAAATAATATTTCAGTTACAGTTAATTACACAGCCCAAAAGCACATCAAAGAACAGTCCGCGTCAGCCCAGCCCTTGCTTCACTGCGCCGCGTGCGCCCAGATTTCACGCCCGGCTTCGAGGCGTCTGCAGCACGGAAGCTCCGCGGTTCACAGCCACATGGGCCTTTGAGGCTTGGCTGGGGTCGCCAAGGTGCCTCCTGGGCCCTCAGGCCCCTCGCTGGGCTCTCCGGACTGTCTCATTCCCAATTGATGCCTGGTCTCCCCACCAAAATAGTAGCCCTGGTGGCAGTGTTTCACAGGGCCAACTTTCCTGCAGAAGAGAATCACCCACAGTGACACCACCTCTCCCCCTGCAGGTGGGGAAGGGAGCAAGGTGGGCACCATTATCCCCATGGTGAGAGCTTGCTGGGAGCAGTGCCTGGGGGGTGGGGTGCAGAGACCAGGGCTGGGACCCCCAAGAGGCGGGGGACCTAGATCTCCTCAGATGGCAGCTCTGCCAGAAGAAGGGAAGACCTCCAAATGCAGGGCCTTCTCCCCCGACCCCAGACCCTGAAAGAGCCCTGGGCCTGGAGCTGAAAGCAGGGTCTCCCCAGGCCAGCCACTTCCCCTCTGTCAGCCTGCTTCCCTTCTGCGGGCTCAGGACCACTATAGGAGGCTCAGAGGACACAGCCTCGCTGGGGAAGTTTCCCAGCTGTGGGCACTGGGGGGACGGGGGTGAGAACGGCTGGCAGGGGCAGAGGGAAGGCAGGAACTATTCTGGGCTCCTCTCCCCCCCGCACCCACGCACCCGGGCTCAGATGGCAAACGACCATCCTGTTTGCCAGGCAAAGATGTTTCCTGTGCTGGCTGCAGCCAGGCTGAACCTGTCCGGTGCCCACCGCAAGCTCTTCCCAGAAGCCTCTGCTTTTTGGCCACCTTGGAACTAGCCCCGGACACCCCACCTGGCTCCCACTGCACCCCTCAACAGCCCCATCCCACCAGCCTCAGTTCCCTAGTGCCTAAACAAGAGTCAGAGTACCCAGACCTCACAAGGCTGAGATGATCAATAAATTAGATCAACCAAGTAAGGCCAGGCACGTGGTAGGTTCATGCTTCAAATCAGTGGCTTTGACTGTGAGATACTTCTCACATTTTCTGGCACACAGCAAGCCTCAGACAAAAAGGAGTATTAGAGCAATTGTGGATGACGATGGCCCCATTGCTGTATTTACCCTCCCATCCTCAGCACTCAGCAAGCTGTTCTGTGAACAGAGGGTGCCTTAGGGGTGTGTGCTGACCTTTTACCTTGTCACCATTTGTTTGTTTCCTTGAGGGCAGGGCTGTGTTTTATTTACCTTTGTGCCTTGCATATATGCAAATATTCACAAATATTTATTGAATGGATGGTGGATGGAAGGATGGATGGATGGATGGATGGATGGATGGATAGGAGAGTAGATGGATAGGTAGTTGGAAAGAAGAATGGGTGGATGAGTGAATGGATGAGTGGATAAATAAAAAGAAACCAAGGGTGAAAAAATACTTTTTGGCTGTAGGACTCAGGAGTCCTAGATTCACATTTGCCACCTCAACTTCGTCTACTGTGTAGCCTTAGTCAGTGAGGTCATCCTCTCTGAGCCTGTTTCCTCATTTGTCAAATGAGACTGGTGACTCTGCCCTGACAGTTCCCTGGGAGGTCTGGAAGATTTCTCATGAGGCTGGTGGAAATTACCTCCTAAACTGTAAAGTGCTCTGCCCTGGGCAGGTGGTGGCCAATCCTGAGTCTCTTAGGGTGGCAGGCAGAAAGGATGAACCCTGAGGTGGGGCAGCCTGGCAGGTGATGGAGGCATTGAGGGCTGACACCCTGGTGAGCTCTAATACCCCATGGCTGCCCTGATGGGCAGAAGCTCTTGCTCCAGTAAAATTTTATGGCCTCTGAGAGCAGGCAGAGAGCTGCCAGCAGCAGTTCACTGGAAATTTATGGCTGGCCTCCTCCCTCCTAGCCTGCCCTTCCTCAGCCCAACTCTCACCAAAACTCAGGTCCCACAGAGACCTGAGCCCTTCAGTGGGGCAGGGGAAGAGGGGCTGAATTAAGAGAGGCTAAAACATTGCGGTTAAAGGCAGGGTGGATGTGAGCTGAAAGACCTGGATCTGAGAAGCATTTACTTGGCAAGATTGTGCAAAAGACATCACGCTCTACATGAGGTTACAAACTGCCTGTTATCTAAGGTCCCTTTGTGGAAAACAGGAATGTGGCCACAGCAGCTGCAATTGTCTCTTGTAGTCCCCAAACACATCTTTTCCCTCCCACCACAGGGCCTTTGCACATGCCGTTTCCTCTGGGAGGCGGGGAGGAACCTTCTCCCCAAACAATGATTTGCATAGTTAGCCAGGATGCACATGTAAAGCTGACACATGTAGCCACGTGTGCATGATGCATACGTGAATGAGTGGGTTCCTGAAGCCTGTGTCCATGGCACATGTGGGCACATCTCTTGTACAGGAAAATCTGGGGGCCTGGGCCTGGGGTGGTGGCGATGCATACATGTGTTGCAAGGGCTGGGTATGGCCGCAGGTGGGATGGGAAAAGGGGCAGATCTTCCATTTCTGGGGGCTGACAGGTCCCCAGCACTGCATAGCCTGTTTGTGCATTAGCCCATTAACCTAACATGGGGCGGGGGGTGGGCGGGTACTTGTATTATCTACATTTCATAGAGGCAGAAGCCTAGGCATCCAAGATCTCGCTGGGGAATTTGAACCCTGACCCTAGAGGGGCTATAAGAATCCCCATCCAAAGCTGGGCTGGCGAAGGGCGAGTCCTGCAGGGGCTCCAACCCCCCCACCCCCACCCCAGGCACTGCAAGCGCGGAGGATGCACCTCGAGCAAGCAGGGAGTGGAGGGACCCACGGGGACCAGGCTGACAGTCGGGTGGGGAGACGGGGAGAGAGAAGGACCAGCGAACTAAGAGAGACTGCGAGGACGGCGCCCGGGCGGCCCCGCCCCGGGCCTGCCCCGCCGCCCAGCGCCCCGTTGGCTTCCGAGGGTGGCGCTCTGGTGGCGCGAGGCCGGAATGGTCAGCAGCCGTCAGGCTGATTTACTGGCGCTCCCCGCCCGCCGCGCGCCGGCAATCAGCCGCTGCAGCCAGATCTATTATTGATGAACTTTCCGAGCCCCGCTAATTAAGTGCGCGCAGCCTCGGCGTGGCGGCTGAAATACGGGCCTGGATGCTCCAGCCAATGTCACGGGCGCCGTGCCCCCTGGATGTGTCCAAGAACGGAGGGTGGACAGGGGGCTGCCCAGAGGAATCTCAGCTGGCTCAGACCCAGCCCCTCCCTGCCCCAGAGGCCCGCCGGGCTCAAGCCAGGACCGCCCCCCTCCTCCACCCCCCAGCAACCTGCTGTGTGACCTGGGGCATGACGCCTAATCTCTCTGATCCTCAGGCTCAGATCACCTACAACATGCAGCAGGGGACTGGACCTGGGGGCTCTTCAAATGGAAGGGGTATTATTATTCCTGTTAGTCGTGTGGAAAAAAAAAAAAATACTGAAAGGACAGTACAGTAGTTAAGGTCACAAATTTGGAGCCACAGAGACCTGGGTTCAAATCCTGGCTCTGCTGCTTCCCAACTGTGTGACCTTAAGCAAGTTCCTTCCTTCTCTGAGTCTCAGTTTCTGCATCTGTAAAATGGGTTGCAGCAGCCCTTGCCTATGGTTTTTGAAGGTGTTAAGGATTGTGTGGCAGCTAGTGCACAGATGAGTAGACAGTAGGTGCTCAGTCATGCTGCCATGCTCCCTTCCCTCTGTGTTGAAAAACAGGCACATCTGGCCTCCTGCCAATGACAGCCGCTCCGGGGTTCCCAGCTCCCCCTCCGTCCTCTTGAAAACACCTGTGCAGACCCCCTTTCCGGCCTCGTGGAATGAAAATTACGTAAAGAGGCCCACACTTCTCCCTTGCAGACAAAGACTGAAAAATAAAAAATCCAAACTGTCCCAGGAGGCAGCTAGAGGTTCAGGAAAGACCCTAGCTGAGACTCCTCCCCCAGGGCATGAGGGCTGGTCCTCCAGGATCCCAGTTCATCCTCACAGCTGGTCGAGAGGCAGGCAGAGGTCCCAGGTAGGTACCCCATTTGCCAGAAGAGAAAACTGAGACTCTGAGGAGCCAGTCTGGCCCCCTAGACCCAGAATTGCCCCCTAGAGTGTGATGTAAGGATGCCGAGGGGTCACAGGAGTGACCACAAGGGACCAGAAACGTGCTTAGCTGCTTCCTGGAGACCAGAAGGTTGTGGACAGGAAAGCAAATGCCACAGAGTGGGCTGGCGGCTGTTCACAGACATCGAGACAAACGCCATTGAACGTTGGGATGCCACAAGCCTCGTGGTTCTCTTCCAAGTCTCCTGATATGGCACAGAAAGCCCCAGCTGGGGGCTGCTAAGTCTTAAACATCTAACAGAGGGAGTTGTCAACCTGGGCCCTCAGAACAAGCCACCACTGCCAGCTAGCCTGAAATGCACTTGCATTTCTAAGTCAGTAGTTAGTTTTCCTTTATGGCAAATTGTCTATTCAAAATAGTGATCGAAAGTTTTGAATTGAAATGAAAAGGATATCCCTTTAAATACATAGTAAGTAAGAAACAGTCCAGATGAGGTGCAGAGAAGGGCAATATTGGGAAGGAGGGATGGCAGCTGGGAAGCGTGTTTTTTCTCAGCTCAATAGATGGGTAGCTTTTGGGCCTCCCCTTCCCCCAGGAGGGCGCCCACACGGGCCATTCACCAGCCTTCAGCTAACATTTAGTAGGTACCCGCCACGTGCCCGATGCTGGGCTGGTGGCTTGTGATACAGATATGGCCCTGCCCTCTGGAGCTCATGGTCCAGCAAGGAAAGCAGGACATCAGATCCTCATGGATGGTAATGAATGTCCTGAGGACCCAAAGTTGTGCTAGAGAAATCAAAGGATGGGTGGGGGATGGATGGGGGGATGGACAGGAAGGCTTGCCATACTTAAGCACTTAAGCGGGACCCAAGGGACGAGAAGGTGCAGGCTTCGTTGAGAGCAAAGGGAACAGCAGGTGCAAAGGCCCTGAGGCAGGAAAAGGCCATCCCTGCCCCTTGGAAGAATTGAAGATGGAAAGGGGTGGGGCAGTGGGAGATGAGGTTAGGCAGACCTTGAAGGTTCTGGGGAAGATTTGGGGTTTTGTTCTGGGTACAATGGGGAGCCACTGGGTTGTTTTTATTTTGTTTTGTTTTTCTTAATCAGGAGAGTGACTTGCTCCAGTTTGAATTTTAAGCAGACCCCCCACCTCCAGCCACTGTTTGGATGGTGGACGGAAGCGGTCACCATGGAGGAGGGGAGGTCAAGATGAGGGGGCTTCAGCTGGGCTGGTGAAAGCAGGTACAGGAAAGGGGTCAGATCTGAGGGTTATACTGGAAGAAGGAGCAGCGAGACCGGGTGATTTGTGTGCCGTTAACAGATATTTATGAAGCACCTACTATGTGCCAGACCCCAGGCTGGACTCCAGGGAAACACTGAATGACACTGAGAAGGAATCCTGTCCTCGTGGGGCTGACTGTCCAGGGGGGGCCCATGTCACAGATACACCCACATCTGTGAGTGCCACACGCACGCACCTGCACACACCTATACAAGCTCACTCTCGCCCTCCCCCGGGCCCACGTGCACACACACATACACACGCCTCAGGCACCCGCATGCACACGCCTGGCCCCGATCACGTTTGCACACGCGCACACACGCACATATTCATCAGCTTCGCTTATAAAAATAGCCTCGGTGATTACACTTCATCGGGCTGACGTTGCCAGGGAATAATTGAGATCCCCTCGCTCCTGCTTTACCAGGTGATTCATTGAGAATGCACTTCGCCCTCGCCTCAGCCCCGCTGAACGCTGCGAGCACTAAGAATACTTTCTTTTATTGTAACGAATGACATTTGAATTCATTTTCCTGCCCATTATGCGCCGAGACGCCGGAGACTGAGCGGTTATTACCTGCCCGCCATTATGTAACGTGACAGAAATCCGCCACGGCTCACTGCTGTCGGATGCCTCTGGGGCCCCCGACCCGCGGGTCTCCTGGATAAGAGGCGACAGCATCGTTATGTGAGTTAGGTCCCCACGCGGCCACGGAATCGCCACGTGGCTTTGGGCGAGTCACTTTGTTGCTCAGGGTCTCAGCTTCCTCATCTGCTCAAAGAGGGTGAAAGGGATGAGCTAGATGACCTTTGAAGGGCTTTTCAACCCTCCTGCATGTGATCTGGGTTCAGACGAGGAGCTTGGTCTCCTCCTAAGCATCCTGTCCTTAGGGGGTGAGGGTGGTCTTTGTCAAGGTTGAGAGAGTAAATCCTCCCCTATGAGGTTCCCCTCAGACCCTGGGGGTCCCCTGGAGCCCCTCCAGCGCCCCTGGGGTGTGTGGATGGGAGGAAGCAGAGAGGGTTTCCAGGCTCCTTCCCCTCCCCAGACACGGCAGCCCTGCTTGTCTGATCTCTGAGATCCTGGAAGATTTTGCTTGAACCACAGTATCACTGCTAAATAGAAAATATCAGAATAGCAACCAAGCCAGGCAGAGTAGAAGGAGAGGGGAGAGCAGGAAAGGAGATCAGTGTTTCTCCAAGGAAACGCAGTGCAGTCACAGCTGGCGTTTCAATGCGTCAAGGATGAATTTCCTGGTTCCTGAAGAGAAATCAGTAGTTGTTTTCTTCCATCATACAGGCGTCACCCCAAGAATACAGGCTCTGGCACTGTGGAAACTTGACAAGCAAGTTGGGGGGCTGCCTCCTTCCCCATCCCCAGGGGTCAGAAGGGGGCCCAGCGCTGGGAGGGAAGGGTAAAGGGGGCCACTTGAACCCTGGCTGGAGGGGTGGGCGTCATCAGGAGCCCACTGGCTGAGCCCGGGACCTATGGCCCCACTACGGGCCCAGAATTCTGGGGACTGCTGGGCGATGCCTGCGGGGTACCCAGGTATCCCTCCCGCAGGCTCTGGCTACGTGGGCACATCTATCCGGGGTTCTTCCTGAGGGCAACCTGGCATTCTGGGCCCGGCCACACACACAGAGGTGACCTTCAGGCTTCCTCGAGTGCATCCCCAGCCCCAAATCACACTCTTCCCGTTCCATCCCCGCACTTGGGCCTCACCTCAAATTGTCACACTGTAATAATAAATGATGTCGCCCTCTGTGACCCTGTCACCGAGGACCCACAGGCTCACTGAGGGTCGTCATGAAGCCACGGTATGAGCACTGGAAGGCCTGGGAGGTTTTCCAGGGCCCCGGCCCGTTAGAAACAGGTGCTGGTTTCTAACATTGTTGTGAAGTGTCCAAATGGCTGTCGAGGATTTCCTACGAAAGCCCGGTGATGGGACCCACAGGCAGTCCAGTGAAACCTGAGTTTGAAAAGACACCACTGCAATTTCGATCTTAGTATATTCAGATCCCACGATGGGAGAGAAATGTACAGAAAAAGAAAAGAATAAAAAGGCAATGACAGGGATTTTCCCTACTTCTTAACAATTTCTAGTGTGTCTGGTGTAGTTGATTTTACCTGCAAATGGAGAAAACCTCCTTCACCTGGGATGGGGTCAGGGTGTACTTCCCTCTCTCCCTCACCCCTACCCGCCCCCCCACCCCGCCCCGCCTACAAAGACTTCCCCTCTCCCCTCCCCTTTGTGCCCTGATGTCTGAAAATCCTTTAACCAATATTGTTTGTTTGTTTACAAAGCTCCTTAGGTCATTATCAGGTCTAACACCCCCCCCAGCCCCACCCACCCCACTCCCCATCCCTCCTAACCCCTGAGCATCTTCTCCTGTGGGTCCTGGGGGGCCCCTGAGGGCATCAGGGGACTTTGCCCCAATCCCAGCCTTTGGGGAAGCAGGGTTTGGCGGCAGAGAGAGGCTGTGCAGGCCAGGACCACGTGGATCCTGAATGCTCCATCCAGATGGGGGTGGCCGGGCTCCTTAATACTCAGAGTCCAGAATTTATTTCCACAGTGAAACAGGAGAAAATCTCCTGCTATGTCATGGATTAAAATTCTGGATTTGACATCTTGGTCATGGAGCTTTGAACTGACGGTTAAAGCATAACCCAGAGCTGGATAGTAAGAACCTGGGGCTCCTGGCACTTGAGACCACATGTTCTCAAGGAGTTGTGATCTCTGAGTTTTGGAAGATGTGAGCTCTTCAAATTGGAGAACTTTGAATCTAGACAGTAGAGACCTTTCATCAGAAGGGTTGGAGGGCTGCCTGGTCATCATCCTATATGTGATTTCATAGTTTCACCAAGAAATAACGTGTGTTATTTCTTGTATCAGATATAATACGTTTATTGAATAAATTTTAGAAAATACTTACAGCTGTAAAGTCATGAAGGAAAACTACCTAAAATCAGCAAGTCTGGAAATCACCAAGCTAATCATTTTATTACCTTTAAATTTTTTCTCCATATACACATTAGGCATCTTTACACAAAATGGGATAACATGGATAATTTGACAACAGTAAAATGATCTTTCCATGTTGTTAAGCATTCATTCAAGCACTCTCCTTGGACAAATTATTGAGCATCTACTGTATATCAGGCACTGTCCTAGATCCTGGAAATATAACAGTTTAAAAACGAATGGATGAACTAAATCCTTTCCCCCATGGAGCTGACATTCTTCTGTTACATCCTGTTAACCAATGGGCTGGTCGTGTGATATTCCACTGTGGGGATGTAGCATATTCATTTAACCAATCCCCTGTGGTTGAGCAGTTAGGTTACTTCTTCTCAACGTTTGCTGAGATGAACATGCTTTTATAGCTGAATCTTTATGAGACACTGTGATCATTAATTTCTTAAAGATGGAGCCCTAAAAGTGGAAGGGCTGAGCAGAGAGATAAATAGATAGATATTTATATACAATGCTTTGGATGTCTACTTCCAAATTGCCCTCCAAAATAAATTGTATCAATGTAGACTTTCCCGAACAAAGGAGGAGGGGACATGGTGGGACTGGGAGGAGAAAGTTAAGGAATTTCTTATTCTTAAGAAGCAAAAGTATGTGATTGTTCCCAAGACGTTGAAAGCATGAGTTAAAGGCCGTTTTCTATGAGACAGGAGGCAGGGAGAGAAGTGAAGGATGAGGAAACCCCGTCAGTGCAACAGGGACACTTCCTTTCTCGCAGACGCCTTTGGAGATCCAAAGTCACTTGTGTGTTTCCAGAACACAACACCATGCTCTCCAAAATGAGCTCAGCCCAGAAGGATATCTATATATACATATCTTCCACGTCATATATAGTCAGGGATACCAAGTCTCAGAAAGATAAATTATGCGAAAAGAGATTTTTTCATCCCAATTTTTGAAACGTCTTTGACAGTTCCCTCTCTGACTTCTTGACCTGTATCACGTGGGATGCGGACCCAGAGGCCCACCCATCGCGGGACAGGGACAGGTCCTGGGGAAGATGCCAGGGAGTGCTTCCTTCCCCCGTGATGCTGTTTTCTTCAAGAGAATGTGATTTCGAAGTACATTTGGTAGGAGCCTCATACACGGGAAATTGGTATCGGTTGTCACAAAATAAAAGTAACCATAAAAATGAGTGCAGTAGCAATGTGTGCCTAAGTTCCAGCCAGCTGCCTCTGCCTGCCACCTCTCTGGACTGCCGCCTGGTCCGTCTTGGTTCAAAAGGAAGATAAGCAAGTGTCAGGGAGGTGCGAAAGCTACCACGGCACCCAAACTGATGCTTGCTTCCACAGCAAGTCAGGACCAAACAGGAATTTACGAAGGGAATACATTTCTCACTGGGGTTTGATGCTCCTCATTGCCGTGTCCAATGTGCCATTTAACAGCAACCCTTGTCTCACCGGCAGCATACGTCCCTCGCTGTGAAATAAATACAGGCAGACCTCGTTTTACTGCGCTTTGCAGATAACGGTGGTTTTTTGGGTGGGCGGGGGTGGGGGGGTGGTTATTTTTTGATTTTTTTTTGCAAACTGAAGGCTTGTGGCAACCCTGGGTCGAGTGACGCCGTTTTTCCAACAGTATTTGTTCACGTTGTGTCTCTGTGTCACATTCTGGCAGCTTCCACAATATTTCAAACTTTTTCATGATCATTATATTTGTTATGTGATTGGTGATCTTTGCTGTGACTGTCGCAAAAGGATTACGACTCACTGAAGTCTCAGGTGATGGTTAGCATATTTTAAAAATAAAGTATTTTTTAAATTAAGGTATGTACATTTTTTTAGACATAATGCTATTACACACTTAATAGACAATAGTATAGTGTAAACATAACTTTTATATGCTCTGGGAAACCAAAAATTTCATGTGACGTGCTCTATTGCAATATTTGCTTTTTTGTGATGGTCTAGAACCGAACCCGCGATATCTCCAAGGTAAGCTTGTGTGAGGATATCAGTGCTTCAAGGGGAGTTTCTTCTATGTCCTGCCCTGTTCCAAGCACTTCACTTCTATTAGCTTATTTAATTCCCCATTTTGCAGATGACAAAACTGAGGCTCAGAGAGATTAGATGACTTGCCTGAGGTCACACAGTGTGTACAAAGCAGGAATGAGATTTGAACCCACCCAGGCAGTGTGGTGTCAGAGACCTCACTTATGATCACTAGATCGTTCTTCCTTCCTGGTGAGTGGGGAGCAGGGGGTTTGGGGCCCATCCAGAAGTCCTGGGTCCCATTCCCTCCCCAACACCTTCTAGCTGAGTGGCCCTGAGCAAGTCCCTTTCCTGCTCCTAGTCTTAGTTTTTCAGTCTGGGAACCAGGATAACACCTGCCATGGGTGCATGGTGGGTGGAAGGTCTCTGGGCTGTGCAGTCCTGAGAGGGTTAGGGAGGGAGGGCTCTCATCAAACCCATCAGGGAGGGGAGAGAGAGGCCATCCTGGAAGGAGGGGGTCTAGGGCTGCAGGACTAGAGCATGGCTGGCTTGTTTTCTGGCTCTGGGTGGCTCTCAAAGAGGAACACTGAGCATGAGATGAGCACAGCTGCCCCTCATCAGAGTGAGAGCCCCCCCCCTGGGACCACCTGGCAGGGTCCATAGTCACCTGATGCCCACATACAGGCCGTTAGGTACATCCCAGAGCTGTGCCCTTCAGTCTAATGTAAGAGGTCCTCTTCTTTTTTGATCCTGACAGCCTTGCACCCTAGGGGTTTCGCATACCCTCTGAGCTCTCCCCTCCCGCCCCCGACCAACAGCAAAAGGGAGCATTGGGTCTACGAGAACAGACGAGGCTGATCAGGAGGCCCAGGGTACAGTCCAGGGCCTGGCAACCTCACACTGTGCCACCTTCAGCAAATCCTCTCGGAGCTCAGGTTCCTCATCTGTGAAATGGGAACAACCCAGGGTCGATTGCCTACTGGATGCCTCCCACCTTTGGGCCTGTGATTGCATTTGATTTTATTCTCAGAAGGGCCCTGGGAGGTGGATGTGTCCCACAGAAGGTGACTCAGTTACTCAGGGTCACACAGCCAGGAAATGGCAGAGTTAGGGGTCCCTCAAGACCCCAGTACCCATGCTTTTCGGAGGTGCTCTGAGTTAGGGCCCAGCTCATTCCCCAGCGAGGCAGGCCTGCTACCTTGCTCCCTCCCAGCATCTGAAGATGCTTCCAGCTGGGGCTGAGCAAGGTGCTGGGGAAGGAGGTTGTGGCTGGGTCCTCAGAACCCACTGAGGTTTTACAATAAAACAGCCCAAGGAGACATCTGGCCGCTCTGCCCTGGATAAACCTCACATCAACCCCGTGTGGAAAGGAGGACCATCTCCATTCCACAGATGAGAAAACAGAGGCCCAGAGATTTTAAGCAATTCGCCCAAGGCCGCTGTATTGTTTCCTGTTGCTGCTGTAACATATCACCATACATTTAGGCTGAGAAAAACACAAATGTATTATCTTACCGTTCTAGAGGTCAGCATCCCAAAATGAGTTTCATGATGCTAAAATCAAGGTGTCAGCAGAGCTGCACTCTTCCTGGACATTTTAGGAGAGGACTGGTGTCCTTACCTTGTCCAGCTTCTACAGGTCTCCTGTATTCCTTGGCTCATGGCTCCTTCCTGCATCTGCAAAGCTCATCACTCTGACCTCTGCTGCTCTCATGATATCCCCTTCTCTGTCTGACCCTCCCCCCTTCCTCTGGTAAGGACCCTCAAGATGACATTGGGCCCACCCAGATAATCCAGGATAATCTCCCGTCTCAGGATCCTTAACTTCACGGTCTCTTTTGCCATATAAGGTAGCACGTTACAGTTTCCAGGGATTAAGACATGGATGTCTGGGGCGGGGTGGGGGTGGGGGGGCACTGTTCTGCCTTCCACAGCCACACAGGAAGAAAATACCCAAACCAGTCTGAACGCAAGCCTGACTGGCTCCAAAGTTTGTTTCCGCTCCTCCCAGACTCCACGAGTCCCTTAAGAATGGTAGACAGTGCTGTCAGATAAAATACAAAATTAATACATTTTGTACTATAAGTATATCCTCAACATTGTATGGGATATACTTATACCACATTTTATTTCTTGTTTATCTGAAATTCAAATTTCACTGGGCATCCAGTGTGTTTTTATTTACTAAATCTGACAGCCCTAAAAGCCAAAAACTATCTCAGGAAGAAAAGAAGCACATGTATGGGAAGATCTGCGTCTAAGTCTTAGTTCCAGCCAGGGACTCCTTCATTTCCCTTCTCTGAGCCTCAGTCTGTCCATCTGTAAAGTGGGGATGTAATGGTACCCCCCCAACACACACACACCCACAAACAGATGGCATGGATAGCACAAAGGAGAGAGTGTTTGCACACTGCAGAGAGCTGTGCCCACCCGAGGAGCCTGCTCTACCACCGCACCCCCCCCAACCCCGCAACCAATCCACTGGGCAGGGAGAAGAGGTTATTCCCAGGGCCCAGCCCAGATGGGGCTTAAACTCCAGTCAGACAGGAGCCAATTTCCCCAGCTCATTATCCCCAACCAAATTAGAAGCAGCCTGGGCTGCGCCACTCCTGGCTTAATTGGGGCTCACAGATGCCCTTGCCCCTTGCCTTCTTTCTTTTCCCACTCCCCTGTCCCCAGCCAGGCCGTGCCTTGAGGGAGCCAGAGGTGCCCAGGCCCTGCCACCTGGGCCCTTGCAGACGCCCTGGTGTAATCAATTAGAGCCAGGCCAGGCCGAGCACATAATGGGGCACCGCTGGGCAGCTGGGCCCTGCATTGATCCCAGCCCCTGGTGACCTCCAGGGAGGCAAGGCAGCCAAGACAGCCCCGCAGATGGCGGTCTCCAGGGTCCTCTGCCCTCAGCCCGACCCAGGGCTGGCTGGTGGATGGATAGACAGGCCTCTGCTCCTGGTGGACCCCAGATGAGCCTGGGAGGCTGGACTTTGGTGTTTGATCCCCCAAAAGAATCAGAAATATTCCGGAAATACTGTCCTGCTGGGGTCCAAGTATCCCCCCCAACTGGAGCATCTTTCATCCCTCCAAACCCCCGGATGCCCCCTGTGGCCCCTATTCTGACCAGGCCCGGCCCCCCGAGGGGAGCCACGGCAGAGGCTCTGAATGCAGCCGGGCAGAGGCAGACGGGAGCTTTCTTTGAAGAATCCACTCCCGGGGACTCCCCGGCTCCCTTCCCATCACAAAGATTGGTCAGACTGGCAGGGGGCACGGGGGAGGGGGCCGGCGGTGGCCACCGGACTCCCATCTGGGGACCATGAGGAGGCCTGGGGTGCGGGCAGGGGGCCCTCTGCCTCGGTTGCCACCATGGATGCTGCCTGAGTCCCCACCCAACTCCCGTCGGGACGGAAGCTTTGGAACCTGAGAGAGTATGTGATTGTTTGTGTATGTGTGTATTTGCGTGTCCATGTGGCATTGTTTTCTTCCTCTGGGTGAGCCTGTGTATCTAAGAAAAGACCTGAGGGCTTTGCTTCCTGCCTGGGAGACTCCAGGCCCTGGAACACCCCAGCCGCCTGCTGTGGGAGCTTCCCTGCCCAAGAGCGGGTGAAATACAAATTTGGAAAGACAAAGTGATATAAAAAGAATAAAATAAAAATCACCTCTAGTGACACCACTTAGAAACGTGCCTGAGTGGAAGTGCTCACCTCACAGCCCTATGGGGCAGTTAGTGACAAGAGCGCATGTTACAGATGAGCGGCGTGAGGCTGGGAGAAGCCAGGGGTCAGGGCTGAGGTGCCAAGTGGGGCTGCCGAGACCAGATAAAAGCAGGCATTGAGGAGAACGCTGCCCTGCAGACAGAAAGGAACTTAGGTTTCCCTTTGGGGCTGAATTTTTTAAGTCACATGCCCAGCGCAACAATGTTTGTGGAATTGAATTGAACCCAACCCAAGAAACTCTAGCAGGCTTTAAGTCTCACACCCGCCACCAACTGGCTGTGTGACCTTGGGCAAGTTCCTCACCCTTTCTGGTCTGTTTCCCCTCAGCACCACTTCTTCCAAAAGCTTAGATCTCAGGGAGGATCCATTCCATTCTCCTTCCTGATACAGGACTCACCCCCTTTCCCCTAATAAGCAATGAGAGATCTGCCCAGCTGCTGCTTACGCTCCTACCCGGATGGGGAGCTCACACCCTCCACGAGCACCAGGTTGCACTGTTGGCCAGTTGAGCCACACAGGAAGGGCATAGGGACTCCGGATCCAGACTGCCTGGGTTCTAGACTCGCCTCACGTCATAGTAGCTGTGCCTTACTAACCTAGCAGTGTCTCAGTTTTCCCATCTGTAAGATGGGGATATTTAATTCACAGGACTTTAGGTGATTACAAGAGATCCACTCTGCCTCAGTAGCTGCCTTTAATGCTACATGAAATGCTGTGCATCCTTCCTGCACCCATGCCCCCAAAAAAGGAAGCATTGGAACCAAAGAAGGATGGTGTGGGGATGAATAGTGCCGGGCACAGAGCGAGTGCCATCAAAGTGCTCATTACTATTATCACTCATAGAACCCTCCCCTGTGTTCAGATGCATCCTCCTCCTTGTCACTTCCACTTACCAGTCCTCAAGCAGGAATGGTCTCACCCACTTGACAGGTGAGGAAATTGAGGCCAGAGGGAGAAAGCTACTAGCCCAGGTCGTCCCTTGGCATCCCGAGCAGCAGGGCTGCCGCCCCTCTAGGGGCTGGTCCTGCACCGTGTCCGTCCTTCCTTGCCTGTCTGAGGCTGAGCGGGTATGGGATGGGAGGCCAGAGAGAGGGGGTGGGGGCCGAAGCCCCACTCCCCAGTCAGGGACACGGTGCCGGGTGAGTGGGTTACAGTCCATCCACCGGGCACAGGCTGGCTAATTGCCGACGCGCGGCCGCTGCCCTGGACCATGACACAGGCCCCTGACAGACGTGATTTATGAGGGTCCTCGGCAAAGCGGAACCCACTCAATTGCCTATTACCTCACTTAGCAGACACCTTGTCACCGCCAGAGAGCTGGGTGTTAAAAATACAAACCAGGCGGCCGGCAGGCCCTGCACAGCGGCCCTCCACCTGCTCTGAGCCAGATAACTGCCCCCTCACCAACCCCCGCTGGCCAGGAGGCCTGCTGATCTCCAGCCAGGCTGGGGTTTGGGAGAAGAGGATGAGGCCGGATTCGAGATGTGGATGTCATCGGGCATCAGCGTCTGGGTGGGGAGCAGGACGGCCAGAGCAGGGATGGAGCTTGAATTTAGTATCTGTGGGCCCAGCCCCCTCAATGCAGGAACCGTGGCTGACCCAGATGCCTGTGTTGTTGCCAGGGACAGAGAGGCCCTGAGTCAGAACCTGCCTCTACCCCCTACCAGCTCTCTGACCTCAAGAGACTCCCTTAGCCTCTCTGGGCCTCAGTTGCCTCATCTGTAGAATGGGTTATCCAGAGGATTAAATGAGTTAATACACGAAGTGCAGTTAGGACAGTGTCTGGCACATTGCAGACGCCCAGGAGTACTGTCTCTGTAATATTCTCTTTCTCCTCCTCCCAAGCTCTCAGCACTGGGCCGGGCACTCGTGGGTTCTAATCAATCAATATACCACCATCGTCACCATCATCGTCATCATCATCGTCACCACCACCCTCAGGAGCAGCAGCAGCAGCGTCACCAACGTCACTCAGGAAGATGGGTCAGGCCGTTCCCGGTAGTGGGAGCCGCTCATCTCGACGATGACATTAACCCCTGACATTCACACAGGTTTGTAAAGCTACCAAGAGCTTACCCTGTTGCTGTCCCACTTCCTCCTCCTGGTTCTGAGGGGACATGGAAGCTCAGAATTCTCTCCAGCATGGCTTTGAGGCCGTACTCAGCAAACTCGCCCACTGCTTCTCCACCCCTTGTTGTGTGACTTCTGTCCAGTTCGTTCCCTCTCTGAGCTCTGGGAGGGGTCAGCTCGGCTTCTGGGGGTGTCAGTGCAGCCCCAAGTCAAGGAACCACTGCTCAGTGGACAAATGGCCTGAGGTCCTGGGCTGGTGGCCGGCATTCCCAGAACTGACAGGACCTATCAAATTCCCTGCCCCCAGAGCCACACCCGCTTCCGTCATGACTCACCCACCTCCCTGGGGCCCCAGCCCAGGTCCCTCAGCCACACTGGGGTTTCAAACCAACATAAAAAGGAGCCACAGTTGAGGTTTTTCAACAAGGTCATATTTTCATTCAGCAAATATTCCAGCTGAGAGAGAGGCAACATGTCCTCTGCCTCAAGGAGCTCACACTTCAAGCAGTAGGAACAGGGGGCTCTGCAGGGACAGACAGGGACACTCACAGCAGAGGCACTGAAGCCGTGATGTGAAGGAGGAGGAGGGAAAAGGGGAACTAGCTATAGGGGAAGGGGGTCTCAGGTAGGAGGAACAGCACACACAAAGGCTTGGGAGCTGGAGAAAGTGCCACGAACTTGGTGCAGTAGGACTGGAGCAAATCGAAAGAAGGGGAAGGTGGCAAGAGAGGGCAGCATTTCCCAAAATTTCCCACATTAGAGGGCAAAGCCAGGGAAGGATTCAGTCATGTGGGTCCTTCATTCATTCACCTTCTTGGTCATCCAGCAGTTACTGCTTACCTACTCCCTGCCAGGCCTTGTTGGGAGCTGGGGAGAGGGAGACAAACAAGGGAGCACACGAGACAGGTGAGGGAAGTCCAGAGGTCATGGGTAGAGCCAGTGGGGAAGGCATCAGGGAAGACTGCCCGGAGGAGGGGGCCCCAAGCAATCTAGAAAACGCCTCCTCGCGCCTCTAAACTGAGCTCAGGTGTCAAGGGCAATATCGGTCCCAAAGTTCTCCCTGCTGTCAAGGGCAAGGAAAGTCCAGAATTCTCTGGTAAGCTGGATATTCACTCATTCATTCATTGTCCCAAGCAGAATGACAGGCAGAGAAAACTCAGACCCAGCTCTGTGCTCAGAGTCCCCCAGTGCTGCTGGGAGGGAGAGAGGCGAGAATAAACAAATGCAAATCGGTGTCAAGGGTGATAGAAGGTGGACACCCAATACTAGCTGGCAGAAGAATCACTTGGGAGCCTTGAAACAAAAAAGGCTGCCAGGCCCGGCCTCAAGCCGCTGACTCTGCCTCTTGGGATCAGGGCAGGGAATCTGGATCCTAAAAACCCACACTGGTTGGAGAGTGCTCAGCCTGGCAGCAGCCTGCCGACTGTCATTTCAGAATCCGGCCGTGCCAGGAGCACTGAGTCCCTGAGTGTCTGGGCTGATCAGGTGGCAGCCAGGACTGGCTCCTGCTGGCTTCAGGTCTTATTTTAGCCTCTGGTGTGTCCCTGGGAGGCCCGATGGGAGGAGACTGAGTATTTTATAAGGGGGATTTGCACGGGTATTTTCAGTCCCAATGGAGGGTCAGGTTGGCCCTAGCCGGCCGGCCCTGCAAGAGAAGAAGCCAGGTGCTGAAATAGAATATGACCCACCGCCCTTCACCCACCCTGGAGAAGCTGGTCCCCCTGGGCCCTGGGCTGGGGGCTCTGCAGTGAGAGATGGGCCAGAGAAGCCCACGTGGGCTGCGTCAGACCTGTCAGCTGGTGGTTCCAAATAGCTTGCTACTCCATGGTCGCAAAAGAATGGCCAGGCAGGTGGCATCGTCCCCTTTGCACAGGTGCAGAAACTGAGGCTTGGAGAGGCCTAGGCCAGTGTCATAGACCAACTCAACCCCAGGTCCTTGTGACAATGAACTAGACTTTTGCTTAAAAGGCAGCCTCAGTGTCTAACAAACACCACGTCAAGCTGGTGATTAATAATACTTGTGACAGCCAGCACTTACATGGCCTTGTACTAAGCACTGAATACATTTTATTACTACCTCATGTTCATCTTCATGGCCACCTGCAAAGCGGATACTAATAGGGTGCCCATTTGATAGCTGAAATAAAGCCACTACCCAACTTGGGGGTCAGTCGGAGGGTCTGTGGAGCCCTGAGCTCCCGGTGACCCTTTCCTTCCCCAGACCACCTCCCCAAATCCTGCCAGCCCTAATTCCAGCTCTGACGGGCCCCTGAGGCAGAGGCCAGCAAGGGGGTTAACAAGATACAAGAGGCACAGCATCCTCTGGGCTTGGTTATACCTGCCAGGTGGAAGCCGGCAGTCTAGGGTTGATAGGCAAAGCCGGAAGCCTGGCTTCAAATTCCAGCTCTGCCCTAGCCTAGCTGTGGTTCCCTAGAAAGGTCTCCGGCCTTTCTGAGCCTCAGCTTCCCCTTCTGAGAAGTGGGAACGTGTCTTCCCACCCAGTCTACCTCCCAGCATGGAGCGTTGGGTCAAGTGAGCAGGAAAATGCTTCCCTGCCTACCAGGAGGGGCTGGGAGATGCCCGAGGCCCCCAAGCTGGGCAGGGAGCAAATGGGCCCTTACGAATCATACACCACTGTCAGAGTGACCATTAAGGGGGAGCCAAGGACCAGTGGGGGCAAGTTAGCAGTGCCAAGAGGCAGCAGGCAAGAGCTTTTCTGACCCACGGGCTGGCTGTTCTCAACAACAGAAGCGGGGGAAGCACAGGGGCTGGAGTTGAATCCAGACTCCTGCTAACCAGCTGGGTGACCCTGGGCTCATTACTAAAGCTTTCTGAACTCTCCTTTCTCCTCCTGGAAATGCGGACAATCATAGCAGGCTTGTCACGAGTACCCAGTGAGGCAGGGGGTGTGGAGTTGTCTTTTTACAGGGGAGGCATCAGAAACTCTGGTGGAGTGAAGGGACTTGCCCGAGATCACAGTGAGTTCCCGATGCCCCTACCCAGCCCACGGGTCTGAGGAGGGAGTGTCAGGGAGCATGGGGATCAGGGAAGGGCCCCCAGGAGGCTGGGCATTGGAAATTGCAGGATTGGCATTTGCAGGAATAGCCCAGAAGGGCACTCTGGGTGGAGGATACAGGCAAGGCAAAGGCCCGGAGGCTGGACAGCAGGGAGCATGCGTGGAGAACAGCAAGGCATCTGGGTGGCTGGAGCTCAGGATGAGTGAAGGTCTGCAAAGAGGTGTGTGGAAGGTGGATTTTCATCCGTGCATGTGTGTGTGCGCATGTGAGCGTGAGCGTGTTTCTTCTGCCATGGATCCCCCCTTAACGTGCCCGGTATTTGTTTGCTCAGTTCCGGCCCTCCCGAGCCCCCTGCTGCCTCCTTGCTCCCCGTTTGCCAGTCCGCTCTCTCTCCCTCTCACGGGGGCTCCATGGGTCACTGAAACTGAAACAAGCCCCTGCTCTGATCGTTAAACCAGATGCCCAGGCCCCACCCCGCCTGGGCCCCATCCCAGGTCAGAAGGAGCGATGGAGCGGCTGGCGAGGACTCGCCCCAGCAGCATCGGACCATGGGGGGCCTCGGTTCCCAGAGGGACAGGGCCAGACGAGGGGAAACCCAATCCCTGACACATGGAGACCATTTGCAGAAGGAACAAAATCCACGACCAGCTCCAAACGGACGCTGTGGGGAGGGAAGGGGGGACTGGCTGGGGAGCACTGCGGCCAATGGGAGAGGGGCCGAGGCAAGCTCTGGCTGGTGCCAGACCAGGTTCCAAGGCTGGGAGACCCGGGCCAGGCTCCCACCTTCTCTGGGCCTCCAGGTCCCCCTCTCAGATATGCTGAGGACTAAGAGAGACAGCTCAAAGCCATAACTGACCCTGTGCCCAGCACACAGTCAGCCTCAGCAAACAGAGTTGATATATAGATGAGGCACCTGAGGCCCAGAGAGGTTGTGTGACTTGCCAAAGGGCACACAGCGAGTCAGCATAGGACCAGGACTGGAATCTCTCAGAAGGCTCTGGGGAAATGATATCTCCACAGGGAGGGGTCAGAGGCGGGTGGCCACCATTTGCCAGACTGGACACGGAGTGGCCTTTGTCTCCCCAAGAGCAGCTTCCCCTTCTACTCATTTCACTCGGAGCCCGAGGACCCCCAGAGTGGCTCCCACCTGTTTGGTTTTGTTTTTAATTTGCATATGACACAATTTACCCATTTGAAGTGTAAACTCAAAGGGTTTTGGTATATCATATAATTAAACTTTTTAAATTGTGGTAAAATATATATAACATAAAGTTTGCCATTTTAACAATTTTAAGTGGACAGTTCAGTAGCATTAAGTACATTCATAACATCATAATCTTGTACAACCATCACCACTATTTTCAAAACTTTTTCATCACCCCAAACAGAAACTCTGTACCCATCAAGCACTGACCGCCCCCCATTCCCTCATCCCCGCAGCCCCTGTTAACCTCTTTTCCACTTTCTGTCTCTATGAATGTGCCTATATAAGTGGAATCACACAATATTTGTCCTTTTGTGTCTGGCTTCTTTCACTTCGGGTTTTCAAAATTCATCTACATTGTAGCATGTATCAGTATTTCATTCCTTTTTTTTTTGCGGTACGTGGGCCTCTCACTGCTGTGGCCTCTCCCGTTGCGGAGCACAGGCTCTGGACGCGCAGGCTCAGTGGCCATGGCCCACGGGCCCAGCCGCTCCGCGGCACGTGGGATCTTCCCGGACCGGGGCACGAACCCGTGTGCCCTGCATCGGCAGGCGGACTCTCAACCACTGCGCCACCAGGGAAGCCCTTTCATTCCTTTTTAAGGCTAAATGATACTCCATTGGATGGATAGACCGCGTTTTGTTATTTTCATCTGCTACGGGCACTTGGGCTGTTTCCACCTTTTGGCTGCTCTGAATAATGCTGCTGTGAACATGGGTGAGCAAGTACCTGCTGGAGTCCCTGTTTACAAGACCTTTGGTTGAGTGAGTACCTAGGAGTGGAATTGTTGGGTCACAGGGTGACTCTATGTTAGCTTTTTTGAGGACCCGCAAAACTGTGGCTGCACCAGGAACCTGTGGCCCCCTGGCTCGGAGCCCAGCCCGTGAGAAGATGTAGGGACCGTGTAGGGACCGTGTCCCAGCACTGGTCACCTCTCACCTGAAACTTCCCGGGAGACTCCTTGCCACCCCACCTCTGCCTCAGCTCCTCCAGCCTGGGGAGATCATCTCCAAACTCTCAGGCTCCAAGGCTGAGCCATACATGGCTCCCCATTGCTCTCTGGATAAAATTCTCAGGCATGGTGCCCTCCATGGAGCCCTCCTGACTCCAGGCTGGGTAGGGGTCCCCCCAAGGTCCCACTGATGCTCTGTCCACCCACCACAGCACTTATTTCACGCACTGGGCTTTCTACTGACTCACCTGTCCCCCTACTTGGTGAAGAGCTCCTCGAGGTTGGAGACCGTGTCTAATGTATGTCTCCTCGTGGTCCTGAATATAGGAGGTGCTCAATAAATAAGTGTATTTCATAGATGAAGAAATGGGGCTCAGAGAAGGAAATTAACCCCCCTGAGGACACAGAGCAGGGAAGCGAGGGTAAGCTGAAACAGGTTACCTTCCAACTCAAGAAGAAGGTGGGTGTCAAGTGCCCGGCACGTAACTGATGTTCAGAACATATTAAGTGCCGGTTCCTTCCCGTCCCTTGCCTTGGGGAGACTAAACGAACCTGCGTCCAGCCCAAGCCCTACCTCTAACTCGCTATGTGACCTTGAGCAGGCCTGTTGCCCTCCCTAGGCCTCAGTTTCCCATCTGCGATCTGGGGGCTGGAATTCGAGGCTCCTCCAGCCAGCCACCACCCCCCACCTCCGAGCGGATTCCTAACAGCTCAGCTGGACCTCTCAGCCGGCCCCTCCTGCCCACAGGTAATTAGAGGAACTCAGTAGGGGTCGAGGGCAGGGGGAAGCCCCAGCAGGCAGCTCCTTCCTCAGAAAGGGGCCCCTCAACGCTGCCTGCCCAGCCCCTGCTGTGAGAACAAAAGGCCTTGTGGACGTTCAAAGCAAGGCACCGGGCAGGAGGCCAGCGTGGGCGGCCGCAGAGATGGCCACGGGGCTCGTGGCGGGGATGGCCGGCAACTGGAAGCTGTCCCCATCCATCAGTCAGCGGTGACAGCTCCCGGGGCCCTGCGGCCCCCTGCAGCCCAGCCAGCTGACCATCCCGGCTACAGCGGGCCCTCCCTCCCGCGCCTGGTGGCTCCAGCCTGATGACCTGAATAATGGAGCTGCCTTGAGCATCCAGCCACAGTGACAGACACCCCTCCGACCCAGGCCTCTCACACTCTGCCACTGAGGGTTACTTTCTCGGCCACAGCCCTGGCCACTGGCCCCCAATGTGGAGAGATGTGACATTCTGATGGGGCCATGGAGCCTGGGGAGTGTGGCCAGGGGTCTGGGTGTCCAGCAGATGACCAGAGCTTGGCCTTGCTTGCTGCCAACCTTCTGTGTGACCCTGGGCAAGTCCTGGTGCCTCTCTGGGCCTCAGTTTCCCCTTTTGTGAAATGACGGTGTTACATCCCAGCTCCAGTGTCTGCATTCTGTGATGCTCAAGTGTCCGGGGAGACAAGTAAAGGCAAGGGTGACGTGAGCCAGGCGGCCTGGTTTCAGATCTCGCCTCTGCTTGCCCTTGATGTGTGACCCCAGGCAGGTTACTCAATGCCTGTGAGCCACTTCTCCTTCTCTCCTGTAAAATGAAGACTATCCCCTCACTTCAAGAGATAACTGTGAGGCTGAAATGAGATCACAGCCGTAAAGCACTCAGCGCAGGGCCTGGCATGGAACTTACAGACACAGACCATCAACCACGTGACTAGTCAATTATTGTGTCGTGAATGCTGGGAAGGAAAAAGAGTAAAGGGTCCAGGAAAGGGTACTGAGAGGCAGGGTGGGAGGTAAGGCTGGAAGAGCATTCTGGGCTGAAGGAACAGCTGGTGCAAATGCTCAGAGTTAGGACCAAGATGGGCAGTGTTTGAGGGATATGATGGAGGCTACTCTGGATGGAGGGTAGAGATGGAGGGAGGGGGACCAGGCAGTTTCGAGGGTCTGGGTTTGCTGGGTGGCCTTGGGGAAACTGCCTGACCTCTCTGGTCTCCACAGCTGTGTCTGTTACACAAGCTCCATGCTGGGATCTGCCTCATGGAGTACGAGGAGGAAAAGGAGGTGATGGGCTAAAGTGCTTGGAAGAGCCCTGAATGAACTAAGCACTCAGGACCTGGAAGCTATTTTGTATCATCGTCATCCTCGCCGTTGTGCGGCACATTGAGTAGTTTGACAGATATCATTGGCTTTCTGTCACCAGGTGCTTACCTTTTAGAGAACACTGGAGGCCAGGGGTGTCGATGGGTACAAGATAGTTCCTACAGCTTGGGTGGTAAGAGAAAAAAAAAATTGGAAACAACCTAAATGTCCATCAGCAGGAGGATGGCTCGATGAGTAATGACATATTCATACTGTGCACGGGTCTATCGCAGTGACAGTGTGTCAACTGGAGCGTCACGTATCAACAAGGATCAGTCTCAAACGAGGATGTCGAGCCAGAAAAGCAATCATGGAAAACACATATGGGACGCTTGCATGTATAGAAAGTTTTAAGACACGCCAAGCCGTGCCATAGACCATGTGTGGATACACACGTAGGTGGTGCAAATGAAGACCGGGTGGAGGCAGTGATAGAAACCAGCTCAGAGAGTGGTTCTCCTGGGGGGACCGGCCACCCCAAGGCTCCCTTTCTGTTTCCTCCGCTTTAGTCTTATTATTATCTGACATATGTTTATTTTTTTTTTTTTTCCAAATATTTATTTATTTATTTATTTATTTTTGGCTGTGTTGGGTCTTGGTTTCTGTGCGAGGGCTTTCTCTAGTTGCCGCAAGTGGGGGCCACTCTTCATCGCGGTGCGCGGGCCTCTCACTGTCGCAGCCTCTCTTATTGCAGAGCACAGGCTCCAGACGTGCAGGCTCAGTAGTTGTGGCTCACGGGCCTAGTTGCTCTGCAGCATGTGGGATCTTCCCAGACCAGGGCTCGAACCCGTGTCCCCTGCATTGGCAGGCGGATTCTCAACCACTGCGCCACCAGGGAAGCCCCTGACATATGTATTTTAACCTTTTTTGTTTATCATTAGTGTTCCTTACAGGAATGTAAGCTCCATGAGGTTAGGGATCTTGTCCCGATTAGGTCTGTGCTGTGTCCCAGAGCCTAGACTGGTGCCTGGAATAGAGTAGGCTCTCAGTAAATATGTACTGAATGGGAAGGAGGGAGGGAGGGGAAGAGGGAGGGAGGGAGGAAAGAAAAGATGCTTGAGAGGGAATAAATTAGCATTGCAGAGAGAAACACAAGGCCTTCCTTATACAAAGGAAAACACCAGAACCCCAGGTGAAACCAGAGGGTGGCTTGAGAAAATGGAGAAAGACCACCCCCTCTATCACTTCTGCCCCGAGGGTCCCCGCTGCCCCACCTCATGACTCAGGGACCCGCAAGCACCTGACACCCTCCCTGGAGCTGGGACGGGACCCTGTGGTACGAGGGCAGCCTTGCTCCCACCTATTGGGAAAGAAGGCAGTACACGGGGTCCATGAGGCCACGGGGAGTCCACCTGCCTGGTATGAAAAAGGTTCATCATCTCTGAGTCAGGGTAGCCCAAGAAGTACAAAGGCAGTGACACTGGGCCCAGAACAACTGTGTTCTTTACCATCATGGTCTCCTCCGATGGCCTGGGGTCAAGGTCACCCACCCAACATAGACCCACCAAGCCAGACACCTTCTGCCCGCAAGCCCAGGTCCTCTGGTTTCCCACCACCACAATTTTCCCAGGCACTTTTCTCATCCCTAGTCCCCATCTCTCCCGGACCCTGCAGCAGCCTCAGGGCTCATCCCCCTAGGACCACTCTGACCACTCCCAACCCTCTCCTACAGCTGACCAGGCCCCTCTCCTGGCCCTGCCTCCACGGCTCCCATGACCCTGGGGCTGCGGTCTGTGCCACAGCCAGAGGCCCTGCCTCCCGCTTCCCAGAGTCACCCCTCCAGTCCCCCCCGCCCCGCGCTGCTGCAGTTGCTTCCTCAGAGGTCCCCTCCCTCTTTGCACACACTGTTACCTTCACTCCTTTTCCCCTCCCCCTCCCCCTCCCCCTCCGAAACCCCCAGCCACCAACCCTGGATGGTTCCTCCTTGTCCTTCAATAACTCAGCTTATATGTAAGTCCCCGCACTACCACCACCACCAGGAAGCCTTCCTAGACTTCCCAAGCTAGGTCAAGTTTCTCCCAGCACCCTGGGTTTCCTGAGACAAAGCCTGTTGCGCTTGGAAGTGTGAGCTGCGGGGGGGCAGGAACCATGTTCTGTTTATAACTGTAACCGCAGTGCTGGGCCCAGGGCGGGGACTGGTTACATACCTGTTGAAGGAATGAATGAATGAAAAAACCACACCCATCACACCTGGATTTAAGTCCCAGGATCCTTTGGAAGGTCCAGACACAGGTATTCAAAGCCGTCTGAACTCAAGGCCTCCAGGGGTCTGCACAGCCCACAGCCCCTTCTTACAGAGAATAAAGATGGAGGAAGTTTATCGCCTATTCCGAGCACTCATCCACCCCGACCTGTAATTCCCCCGCCAAGTAAAGTGAGCATGATATAGCTGATAAAACTGCATTCAAATTCCCCTCAGCCCGATTTCCCTACAGGAAAATGGTGGAACCCTAAATCTTGATGGGCATGAAATATAGCGGGGGGGTGGGTGAGAGCTGCAGTGCTGGGAGGAACCAGGGAGGGGAGAGCTGCGGGCTCATGAATTGCCCAGAGCTGCTGCCTTAGAGGTTCAGCCCAGAGGAGGCTTCCTGAGCGGCTCCCACGGTGGCAGGGAGGTGAACCTTACCCCAAGCAGCCTGGAGCACTGTCCAGAGCAGCCTGGAACATTCAGGGGGAGGAATTACTAACCCTTTTAAGCCTTCAGTCCCCCTGAAGCACCTACTTGAATAAATCCCTACAACAGCCCCAGGAGGAAAGTGCGTTCATCATGCCCCTGTTTCCAGATGGGGAAACTGAGGCTCAGAGAGGTCCGATGACGTGCCCCGTGTCACACAGCTAACTAAGCAGAAGAGGCAGACTGAGACCAGGCTTGAGGAGTTCAGTGGTATGGGGAGGGGATCTTTAAATAATAGCTTTTTCTTTTTCACCCTCTTTATATCCTTACAACTTCCTGTGTTTGGCAGCTCCAACACATGCCCACCCCACTTCACAGCAAAGGGAGTGCAGACCTCGTGAGATCTCAAAGAGGCAGGGAGCACCATCAAGGCAGGTTTCTCATAGCAGTGTTTTCTTTCCATTGTGTTTATTTTTGAAGACACCTTCTGCTGACGGCCACTGATACTGATTTTCTGTTATGTTCAGCAATATAAAGCTTCCTTTCAAAAATCTCTTTGGGTGCTTGAAGTGAGTGACTTAAAGAAAATATTAGGTGAATAGTACAGGTGGTAATGAGTCATCCCCCGAATCCACAGATACTACCTCTTCTTCTCTCATATGTCAGTGTGATGTCATTGCCTCTGCCCTGAGGCAGAAGGCGGGAATTTTTGCCTGCTTAGTTCATGGATTTATCCCAAGTGGCCTAGAACAGTGCTTGGCACATAGTAGGTGCTCAATAAACATATGCGAAATGAAGACGGTGGAGATACAGGAGTGGGGTATTGAAAACTTGTGGAGCCAGCCCCTTTCTCTGTGATTCTAAAATCCTCCAATCCAGATATTCTATTGTTGTCCAAGTTTCAACAGACCCTGATTCTGGAGTCCTAGGGTGCTGGGAACCCAGGATCTTGGCTCTGTGGTTCTCCAATGCCATCGTTCTCTGTTCCTAAGGCCCTCTGCGGCTCAGATGTGTACGCGGTTGCTCTAAGACCCTAAGAACGTGGCTGTAATCGTGTGATGCTTGCTATGAGGCAGCCAGAACCAAGGCTGCAGAAGCAGGTCCTCTGGCTGATGCTGAGAGAGCGAGCAGGAGGGAGGGCGGGGGAAGAGGAGGGGGCAGACACTCAGAGAGAAAGAGGAAGAGGAGAAAGCAGAGAGACAGAAAGACAGAGGATGGGAGTTGGAAAGACAGAGAGCAGAGAATTGAGGGAAGAGAGAGAGAGAAGAGAGAATGGATGGGGGGAAGACAGAAAGAAGAGAAAGAGAGGTGGGGAGATCCGGAGAAAGAGAGAGAAGCCCCCACCTCCACACACACCTGGCCCCTCATGAACCCGCCCTTCCTGCCCTTCCCCAGCAGCAGGGGACAGGCTGCCCTAGCCCACCCCTCCCTGCCAGCTGTGGGTCCTCGCTCTCCTCCCACAGGCGTGGTGATGTGTGGCCTTGCCCTCTAGGAACAAGCTTGCTGAAGGAAGAGGCGGCGGAACCCCAACAAGCACGCGGACTGGGGAAGGGGGGTGTTCCCGTTTTCCAAATGCAGGTGCTGCTGCCAGCGCTTCTGAGAGGGATGCTGCCTAAGCCCTTCCTCTGAGCCAGGCATGCCTTAGGCACCATGCAGGCATCAGCTCCTGTGATCCTCACAGCAGCCCCGAAAGGTAGGTATGTCGGTTCCATTCTAAAGAAAAGAGAACTGAGGTGCAACAAGATTCTACATCTTGGTCAGGTCAGTAAACAGAGCTTACTAAAGATTGGATGAATGGATGAGTGGGTGGATGGATGGATGGGTGGATGGATGGATGGACAGGTAAATGGGTGGATGGATGATGAAAGGATGGTTGGATGGATGGACAGGTAGATGGGTGGATGGATGGATAGAAGGATGGGTAGATGGATGAGTGAGTGGGTGGACGGAGGGAAGGGAAGGAGAGAGAGAGGATTGTTTAATGGATGACTACAGGACAAACAGCGCATCCTCATGAAGGTTGCCTCTGCCCTTTTCCAGAATCTTCCAGTCATCTACCACCTTCTTCATCCCGATCCTGTCCAAGACACATCCCTATAACGTAATATCAAGATAATGACTGCAAGAAAGAACTGTAAGGAAATAAGAACAAAGCTTCAAATACTGGTGAGACCTGTCAGACAAGAGGAAACCAGCCCTGAGAACATAAAGAAGAATGAACAGCTTAAGCAAAGGCCTGAAGTGGGAACCTAGTGGAACTGGGCGTATTTAAGGAGCAGAACTGAGGGCCGTGGGGCTGAGGCTTTGCAAGTAAGGAGAATAAGAAGCCATCACGGGTGGAGTTTGCACTGGGTTTGAAGCCACGGGTTTCAGACAGAGGACTGACCTGACCACTGACACGGTGCCTGGCTCACCGTTGCTCCCAGGGGAGAAGGGGCAGGTATGGGAGTGAGAGACGGAGCAAGGCGAGAGAGGGTGGTGAGGCAGGGGGGGCGTGGGCAGAGGGTGGGCTCGGGCACATTTGGAGGTGGAATTGTCAGGTCTTGGAGATGGGTGGCCTGTGGAGAGTGGGCCAGTGCAGGCAGCAAGGGTGATGACGCTCAGGCTTCTGGATTTCAGCTTTGAGATCATGGTGGGAACATAGATTGAGCTGGAGAAGCCTGTCTGGGATTTTAGGTGGGATGTCAAGTGCTCTCCCGTTTATCCATCCATAGAGACACGCCCATGGAGCACCTACTATGTGCCTGGCCATGCACTGGACTCACAAAGAATGTACCAACTTCCCCACCTCCCAGCCACCCAGCACAGCATGTACCCAACCAGGTTCCCACCAGCTCACCAAATCCCCTGGGAGTGACAGCGCCAAGTGTCCAGGGGTGTCAGATTCTCCCCCTCCTCCCCCCGAGACCAGCTGGCCCGACGTCCACGGCACTGGACCTCCCAGGGAGCAGGCGGGCTCCTCGAGTGGCCAGTGCCCCTGGGTGCTAATCCCGCCCCCTCCTCCTGGACAGGCACACAGGGGACTTACACAATGTGGCCCAAGTCACCCCCAGGGTCCGTGCCCTCATAGTGGAGACAAGAGCTACCAGCTGCGTGACCTTGGGCGGGCCACATTCCAGAAATTATCACCTCTAGAAGGTGTCATCTGTTGACCCCCATTCACACGGCACCTTCTGTGTGCCAAGCTCTGTGGGAACAAAAAAGACCCCTTTTTTTTGGTCCCCCACCAACACCCTACCCAGCAACAGATTAATCAATGGAGATTTCTAGAGCTAGGGCTTCTGGAGAAACTCAAGAGAAGCTGTAGTTCATCACAGATCACAGACACCCTCACTTTGCACACCACCCTCAGGACAACCAGGGAGATGTGGGGAAGTTGAGGTCCGTGGAGCTGAAATGTCCCTCCCAAGTTGCATAGGTATCATGCCAGCATCTTACGACTTCTAGCGAAGTGCCCATGTCTTGGCATCAGCTTTATCTGACCAAAAGAGAGGCAAGTGGCCACGTGGCCTGGAGGCTGTTGGACAGAGAGGAATGACTAAGAAATGGGATGTGTTCCAGGAGGTGTCCGACAGGGACTTGAGGGTCTCTTGCTCCTCTGACCCCCCTGCTTACCATTCCAATCCTATCCCTTCCAAAAAGGTTCTGAGAGGTCCCCAGATCCCACACGGGAGCCAGGTTGGAAAGATGAATCTGTCAGAGTTACACAAGGCTTTGCCTGTTGCTAAATTTAAAACTGCAATGCGAACCTCGGGACAGAGTAAAAACACTTGGGGGAAAGACTGGGGCCTAATGGAGAGCTTCAGACACCTCCCCAGGCACCCTGAGTACGGCAGAGGGAGGTAGTTCCCAGGTGGACCCAGAGAGAGGCTCCCAAAGCCAGCCTTGCAGATAGCAGGAGAGTTACCAGCCCGCTTTGCAAGCCTGCCCAGGTTGCGTGAGATGCTCTCTGCTCTCTGGTTCCTGCCTGGAGGGCATTGTTCCTGATTCCAATATGGAAGGAGAGAGAGAGAAAGACCCTCCATACTGGCCCTTGAGGCAAATACTAATACTTTTTGCAGAAGGAGCAAGTTATTTTTCCCTACAAACACCTCCACCCAAATTAAGGTATTAAGTTCATGAATACTGATATGAAATGTTTGGAGCGAGCACAAATCCATACCTTACAAATGTCTCTTGTCTGCTAGGTTTGAACTACTCATCGTGAATGTGCATTTCACATGGATGCACACAAGTACATAAAATATGGGCGTGTGTGTCTGCACTTGTGTGTATAACACTCGCCCACATGGCACGTGTGAACATGCGAGTGCAATGAGCACAATACATGTGCTCGCATAAAATGCTGGACCCAATTTGCGCACACATGCACGCAGAAACACACGCTCCATCACCACCATAAGTAACTCATGTAGAGAGCTAGCTGTGAGCCAAATACCATTCTCCATAGTTGTATATATGTTACTCATCCTATTCTCACAAGGTTAAGCACTGTTATCATCCCCATTTTACAGAGGACACAACTGAGGCTCAGAGAAGGTAAGTGGTTCGCTAGAAGCCACACATCTGGCGACTAGCAGAGTTGAGATTTGAACCCAGGCAAGCTGGCAGCAGAATCCATGTTCGTAACCACCATGGAGATACAAGGGCCCTTGCACATACATCAACACACACAGACATGCACTGAGCATGTTCTTCAGCTCGTGGGATAGACGCACACACACACACACACACACACACACACACACACACACACACGGAAATCAAATGTGTGAGAACAGCAGGGAGAAAGGCCCTAAGGTGTGGGGACCACAGGGCCTTTGCACCACATTCACTCATCCAAGAACCTGAAGGAGGAAGGAAACTTAGGGGTGTAGTGAGAAATGAGGGGCAGACAGTTTTAGAGGCAGGGTCAGGATCAGGGTTGGGGGAATCACAAGGTCAGGGACAAACATTTGTGACCTTCCCCCACCCACAAGGCACTCCATCTTCTTGCCCACCGAGCCCCAGGCCCACCCTGCCTAAACAAAGGCTCCTCCGGGCAAGGCCCCCCTTGCTGAGAGAGGGCAACCCCAGCCCCCTGTCCCTTGGCACTGCCTGGGTACAACCCAGTCCCAGTAATGCACCGCAGGGGGGTCTAGTGGCTGCTCTGTGGGCAGGGAGGTGGCTGGAGTCCTTGCTTGTGAGGAGGGGAATGGGAGGGAAAATGGTAAAAGTCCTCTAGGAGATGAGAGGTGTGCCTGCAGAAAACACAGGCTGAGGCCTTGGTTTGGACCTCCACGACGTTGTCTGTAAGCTGGAGATCGTACTAAAATATGGACCCACCATGCTTAGGAGGATAAAGTGAGCAAACACTGGTACAAGGCTCGGCCCAGTGCTAAGTTCTCACCTATATGCACTATTAATATTCGGTACCATAATCGTCATCACTATATACCTTGCCTCTTGACCTAAAGGGAGCCAGCCGGTGGCGGGAGAAACCCAAGGTGCAGAGAGGGGAAGGGGCAAGGCAGAGGGGAGGGGGCAGCAGCCAGCCCCACCGCAGAGCCCCCTCAGCCCCTTCACTTCCTGGGCTCTGCAGCAGGAATAAACGCGGAAGCAGGAGCTGGGGGGTTGTTACATGCCGGCAGGATCCACACGCTGGCGTGAGGCTGCCATTTCTCGGATGGGGAAACAGAGGCATGCGCCTCACAGTCACCTGCACAGGATGCCAGGGTCAAGTAAACAAGGAGGCTGGCAAGTCTAGCATCTCCTGCTCCAGCCAGCCCCCAGGCCCTGTGCCCCATTGCTTGCTTCCCCCTGGGTTCCAGCTCCAGACGGTGCCATTTTCTTCCTGCTACCCAGATGGTGCCCATCTCTTTGTCTTGAGGGGTTTTCTCCCTTTTCTTTTTTCTCAGCTTTCTTCCCCCGCCCCCCCCCCCCCCCCCCCCCAATTTCGAAGGATGAAGGAACAACTCCCTGGATGGCATGTGAAAACAAAAGTGGCTGCTGTCAGCCAGCCCTGCGGCGGCTGCGCCACCCAGAGCTGGGGGATATGGAAATGAGCTGATGGGTATGCAAATGAGGCTCCTGGGTGTTTTGCATGGAAGCAGCCTGGGCGGGACCAAGGTGGAGCAGGTGGGAGAGGCTGCTGGGAAGCCCTCCTGGGGGTCCTTCCCCCAGGTACCAGGCTTTTCCAGGCCAGCCTCCCCCAGGGAACTTTTCCCTCACTGCCCCAGCCTCTGCACCACAAGATACCTGGACAGCTGTTGGGGTTTAATCATTTCTATTTATGTAAATAAAATTAATTTTCTGTTTGTTATCTTATGGTGCAACCCTCGGCTAGTTGGATTTTTTTTTTAAAATCAAATATGGAGTGTATGTTTGGAATGACTTAACAAGATATTCCTGTGTGACAGCTGAGTTAAGAGAGAGTACCATGGTAAGGTGCCGTGGATGAAAGATGTCAAGGTGTCCCATCAGAGCCCTGGGCTGAGTCCCAAGAGCAGGCTTTTTTTTTTTTTTTTTTTTTTTTCCAAGAGCAGGCTTTTTAATGCTGTGATGCAGGGTGAGGGTGTCAGGTAGGGCTGCAAAAACCCTCCCCAGCAGTACCAGGGTGAGATGGATGGAGGAGAGGTGGGTAGAAGGCAGGATGGGGCAGAAGGATGGGTGGATAGGTGGAGGGAAGAAGGAAAGGAAAAGTAGAAAGGAGGAAGGGAGGGAAGATAATAGATGTATGGATGGATAATGGATGGATGGAAGGATGGATGGATGGGTGGATGGATAGGTGGATGGAAGAATGAAATGATGGAAGGATGGGTGGGTGGAAGGAAAGAAGGAAAAGAGGAAAGAAGGAAGGGCAATGGAAGGTGCACTAGTCAGCTTGGGCTGCCATGACAAAATACTATTGACTGGGAGCCTTAAACAACAGAAATGTATTTCCTCACCGTTCTGGAATCTAGAAGTCTAAGATCAAGGTTCTAACCAGTTCGGTTTCTGGTGAGCCCTTCCTTCCTGGCTTGTAGATACCTGCCTCTGCACTGTGGCTTCACAGGACCTTTCCTCTGTGCATACCTGGACAGAGAGAGAGAGAGAGAGCTCTCTGGGGTCTCATCTTTTAAGGACACCAATCCTATTGAATCAGGGCTCCATCCTTAGGATCTCATTTAACCTTCCTTAGAGACCCCATCTCCAAACACAGCCGTACTGGGGCTTAGATCTTCAATGTATGGATTTGGGAGGATACAAACATTCAGTCCACAGGTAGATGGGTGGATGGGTTGGTGGATGGGGAAGCTTAACATCTTCCCTTATTCCTCCATTTATCCAGCAAGCCCTCCTGAAGCGTCCGCACTGAGGGTCAGTCTGGGTACTGGGGTTATAAAGGAGAAGGAGGCAGGCATGGTCCCCACCTTCACAAATCTCACAGAATAGCTGGACTCTCCTTCAGCAGAGGGCCTAGCAGAGAAAGGCCAGGCTTCAGGATCTGACATGCCTTGAGGCTGTCACCATTACTGGCTGAGTGACCTTGGGCTAGGACACCTTGTGGTTTACAGTGTTCAGAGGAAAGCATATATTATGGAGCCACCAATTCTGGAAGGTCACACTTCATCCCCGTATCTGGTCGCCACTGCAGACAGACCCACCGTGTGGTCCTGGACACAGTCCCTCTCTGGGCTTCTGTTTCCTCCTCTATTAAGTGAGGAGCTGGACCATGTCTGGGTCCTTCCAGCTCCCTAGATTTCTCTTCCTCTTGCCATGCTCCCTTTACCACTGGGGAACTCAGCAGAAAATCTAGAAATTTTATTAGCCCACTATTTGATGTAGCCCAGGAGCACAGTACCATGCTTACGTCACAGCTGTCAGCCAACACCAAATCTGGCCACCATCGTGGCAGTCGTTATCAAATACGGCCCTCATCACTGCGACTACCATCGTCATCATCTGAGGGTCCTTGTAGTAGGCTCAGAGGTCCTCGCCCCCTCCCCACACCTCCAGTGAGTACTCCTGAGCTCACAGCCCGCTCACAATGCTTCACAAAATGCGAACACAAGCTCATCCTGCCAGCGCCCTAGGCAGGGCGTCCTGGTTGTCACATTGCCAGGCCTCTGGTAACCCATTTGAAAATCAATCTTCCCCAACTTTCTGCAAGGTGACCCATCCTAGAGAGCAAGGGAGCGCTGGACAGGGAGTCAGGCACCCCGAGAGACAGGCCCAGCTCTGCGGCAGGGCTACACGTGATCCCCACCCCGTGCTCCAGTGCTCTGTCTAACCCCAGCTGTGCAGCCCGGGCACATCACGCTAGGCCCTGGGATTCATTTTCATCATCGGTTCAAGGGCTACAGAGCTTCTGAAGATCCACTGAGGCAACATGAAACGAGTTCCAGAGACTAACTGGGGGTGGGGTTAGAAGCCCCTAAGCTGAGCAGTGTCCCGTCTCCGACTCGGAGATGCCAATCTTAACTCCAAGAGTGTAAGACTCTGCGGCCTAAATTTCCATCCTCTCTGCTAAATCCTTGTTTCATCCAAAACCGTTTCTCAGGAGTTGAAGCAGAGAGAAGGGCAGTTTCTGGTGAACCTCCTGGCGCCCTCAGCCCCCTTCAGCACCCCCAGACCCCCAGGGGCCAAGCTGTACTCTGGCTCTCCTCCAATGGTTGAGGCAGGCAGTGAGGCTGCAAAGGCCCAGGAGGCACACACAGGTGAGGAAACAGGTGACAGATCGTTAGTTAGGCCTGCAGTGGGCAGAGAAAGGAGGCCCAGTGGCAGATCCCTCTTACTGCCTCAGGCCGGGCGAGGGCAGGAACAGAATGGGGCTGGAGAGAAGCCTGTTCTGCCCACCTGTGTTTCTGCCCCTCAAGATTTGGCCTCACCAGGATCCCCATCCTGAGGAATCCCAGACACGCACCACCAAGGTGGTGGGGACAGAGAGCCTGCCTAGTGGTCAGCAGGTGAAGAAATCAATAATAATATCACTGTTGTTATTATATTAGCTAATGTAATCATGGCCAAGATGTAGTAAGGCTCACTTTGGATTCAGACAGCTCTGGGTTCAAACACGGTCCTGCTATTTAATGACCTTGAGGGCCTCTTTGCCCCTGTGAGCCTCAGTTTTCTCATCTGCGAAATGGGTATAGAGATCATTCCCAATGGTGAGATGTGTTGAGACATTCCCCCAGGCCCAGCAGCAGCCTGGAGAACACTGCTTCATTTGCCTTTCAGAACAACCCAAGGAGGCTGGTTCCCACTTGGTTATTCCCACTTCAACACAAGAGGCCTGAGTGGTGAGACAGGAAATAACGTGCCCAGGATCACACAGGGCAAAGCTGGAATTCGAACTTGGGTCAGCCTGACTCTGAGTCCCAGCTGGTTACCACCACATCCCCGCCCATCTACCAAGCACCCCACTGGGTCCCAAGCAGAGCATATAGCACAGACCTTGGAGACAGAGATCCAGGAGTCCCAGAACTGGGCTCTGCTGGGTGGCTTTGGGGAGGTTCCTCAGCATGTCTGGGTCTCCTCTGCCTCATTCGTAAAATAGAAGAACTCCTTGTGCATTGCAGGTTGGGTGCGAGAGTTAGGTAATTCACACGGAACCCCCCCGTTCACACTTGGCAAAGAGCTGGCTTTCCCTCCGGTTCCTCATCTCTGCCCGCAGGCCCACCTCCCTCTGCCCACCATCCCAGCCCCCACTCCCTGGACCACTCCATCAGCCCACAGCGAAAGCTGCTGCCAAAACAACAGAACCCCATTCTCCCAGCAGCAGGTACCTCTTATCTACCGAACGCTCACGATGTGTGCAGCCCTCACCTCACGTTAACCTGGGATGGCCTCGGGACAACCAATCCCCACCTTACTGACGGGGACGGAGAACGCCAGCCGGGTCCACAGGACTCGCCACACACCTGGCGATGTGACCCAGGCCTGCCACCCACACACGCCACGTGGCCTCCGTGAGTGACAGCTGCTGGCGTTTAAGTGACCCTCCACGTCAGGCAGAGGTAGATGGGAACTGGCCCTTAAAGGAAGTTCCACTGAGACGCCACTTTCTGGCATTGGGAACCGAGGCCTCCAGGTGCTCAAAGACATTTGGTGAGCTCTGTTTCTGTGTCAGGCGCTGGGGATCAGTAAAGCTGAAACACGGGGGGAGCCTTATTTTCAAGGTCACATACGGGAGGAGTAGGGACAGTCCAGGCTGCCTTAGCCTCCAGCCAGGATGAACAAGGTGTGTAGGCAGCCAGAATCCAGCTGCTCCAATCTCACCTCCTCCCCTTCCCAGGGGTGGATGGACACACGTTTCTTCCTTTGTCTCCGTCTCTGCCCAACCTGTATGCCATCAATCCCCCTGCCAGCCATGGGACAGCCCAGCCACCTCCTGTCTCTGGATGTGCCCGGTGAAGACAGTTATACTTCCGGGTGTAATTACTGCCCAGCCGTCTCCACTGGGTTCTTCAAATGGATTTCCCAGTGATTTAAGATCTTGTTCCTATTCTATCAATAAATGAAGTTCTCAGGCCCACATTCCGATGCAAGCAGTCCTGAGCCTCTGGAAGGCGAAAAAAATATCTCATCGCTAAAATGCAATGTCTCATCGAACAGGATTCTGTGACTTACAGTTCTCTCCTCTTCGCTGCACTTGAATATTAAATGTTGTATTAATAGCTCACTCTTAATTATCCATGAGTAATGTACTACGGCTCAGAAATTAATGAAGGGAAGGACCCAAACGAGAATATTTCCCACTCCTCTGGGTGCCGCAGGGTGGATGGGAGGGGAGAGATTTGCATATGATTTGCATAAGCTACAGTGGGTTGGGTGGTCCTGGCTGAGAGGGTGATAGGAAGACGTGGGCTCAAATGTGGGGGACTGTGCTGTGGACTCAGTCACTTTCCAGCACTTTCCAAAGAGAGAATTCACTTCTCTCACTTCCACCTCCCAGCTTTTACCCATATCATCCCCCTGCCGGGAATGCTCCACCCACATACCTCAATCAATAGGACAGAAACTGTCACAATACCTACTATTTGAGGCCAATTCATCTCTCAGACACATATACAAATATATTTATATACCTAACACGCATGTACAAATGCAAATGTCCATGCACACATATTCACACACACACACACACACACACACACACACACACACACACACACACACACACACATTTGCTACCATTCAAAACAAAGTTCAGAAAACAATCTGGTGGTTCCTCAAAAAGTTAAACCTAGATTTACCATATGACCCAGCAATTCCTCTCCTGGGCATCTACCCAAGAGAAATGAAAACACATGGACACAGAAAAATGTACATAAATGTTCATGGCAGCATTACTCATAATAGTCAAAAGGTGGAAACAACCCAAATGTCCATCAACAAATGAACAGTAAACAAAACGTGGTGTGTATTCATACAATGGAATATTATTCAGCCACGAAGAGGAAAGATGTCCTGATGCATGCTACGATTTAGATGAACCAGGAAAACCTTATGCCGAGTAAAAGAAACCAGTCACAGAAGATCGTGTTGTATGGTTTCGTTTATATGAAATGTCCAGAATAGGCAAATCTATAGAGACAAAGTAGATTCGTGGTTGCCAGGGGCTGGGGGATGAAGGAATGGAGGGGGTGGGGGGAGCTAGGGGTACAGGGCTTCTTTTTGAGGTGATGAAAATGTTCTAAAATTCATTGTGGTAATAATTGTACAGCTCTTGAATATACTAAAAACAACTGAATTGAGCACTTCAAATGGGTGAACTGCATGTATGTGAATCATATCTCAACAAAGAAGTGACAATAAAGACACCCACATGTTTATATCCTGTCCTATCTAGGCCTTGGCATACGCTGTTCCCATTGGTGGGAACACCCTTCCCCATCTCCCTTCCTCTGACCAGTGGTGTCATCCCCCTGGGGGCTGAGAAGCAGAGCCTAGCGTGGGGCACGTGGGGTCTGTGGAGACCCGTCAAGCAGGCCAGCTGCGCCCCTGCTGGGCTGTGTGATCCTGGGCAAGTGACTTCGTAGCCCCGCAGATCTGTTGAGTCTGAGCGTGTGGGACAAGTGAGAGGAAGGCACTTGGTCCAGGCTCTGGGCCAACTGGGTGCCCAGTGAGCAGTCGTCATCAGGCGGCCTCTTCCTGCCATGACACCGAGGTCAGAGGGTGACTGGGAGGCTGAGCAAAGCAGGGTACAGCCAGCCCGGCTCTGGGTGATGCCCGGAAGCGGGGGTGACACCGGGGCCTTGCAAAGCAGGCAGGCCTTTGGCCAGGTGGGGGAAGGGATTTGCTGTTCCCCTCCCCCTGCAGTGGGGGCAGGCAGTCCCCCACTCCCACGGGAGCAAAGTGCCCTTGGCCTGTGGCCCAGCTGATGGACCCACCCACTGTGCACTCCTCCCACGCCAGGGATGCCAGAGGTGTAGGAGTAGGGGAGCGTCCCTGCCCCGGGAGGCTAGACGTACAGGGCCATGGCAGATTGCCAGCCACGGCCCCACAGCAGTCAGTGACCTTTCAGAACGTGGATCCAGTCACATCCCTCCCCTGCTTAAACCCTCTGCTCACCTCTAACGGTGGCCTGTGTGTCCTGGCCCTGCCCGGCAATCTGACCCCGTCTCCTCCTCGCTCAGCCAAGCCGTCCTCCAGGCCGTCTCCCTTGCTGGTCCCCCCGGCCTTCTCACTCCTCCCATCCCTTCTGCCCCAGCTCAGAGGTCACCTCCCAGAGAGACCGTCTCTCCCTCCACTCCGTCTTCTCCACCTCACTCTGTCTTCAGCTCCCATCCCTCTAATCGCAAACTGCAACCGTTCAATCCTTTGTCCGATAACCAGGATTTTGCAACTGCCCTCGTGGAACAGAAGTTTCAGGAGAGCAGAGACTGAGTATGGTTCAGTGCTGATCCCGCAGGACCCAGCCCAGTTCCCGGCATACAGATGGTGCCCACTAATGATTATCCAATGAACATGCGAGGCAGGCGGCCTGGGTTCCAGCCCCGGGGCTGCTCCTGATTTGTTGGGAGACCTCAACCTCCTTTCTAGATGACAGGCCTGGCCTTTTTGAAGCAGAGGAATTCTCCTTTATGATCAAAATTTTGGGTGGCCCTGTAATACCTAAAGCAGCCCAGACACAGTTGCTCAGAGGGGAGGGTCTGGGACCCCAAGTGCCCAGTCCCTCCTTTGCCATCCTTCCCTGCAAAACTGTGGGGTTCCTCGGACGCCAGGGACTGGTCATCTTCCATCAGGGATCCCCACACTTGGAACATCCCGGTGTTGTGTTTATATCCACATGGACTTCTATCAACATGACATAAAACCAGCAGGGTACCAGATTGCACCTCCAGGATGAGGCCAGCTGTGTAAAGAGAAACATGAGGGGTGCCAAACACACCCAAATGCCAACCTTGATTATTCTGATGGTAGAAATATAGGGGGGGTGGGTTCTTCTCCTTCATATTTTGATCAATTTTCAAATTTTCCACAATGAATAGTTCTTTATTCATCAGAGATAAAAGATTACTTCAAGAAAAAACTCTAAAAATCATCTGAGAATGCAGGGCTAGATAATTTCTCAGGGTTCCTCCAGGTCTAGAAAAGGCAGTGAGGAGCTTGAACGAAAGAAGACAGGAAGGACCCTGGTCGTTTTTGAAACAGATGAAGTGCAGATGGGGAAATTTCAGGGAGTACAGCAGCCTGGTGGGGCAGACACCAATATGTGTTCCTTTATTATTTCTCATTCAAGGTCCGCAGAACCCTCCCCTCATCTTGGTCACAGGCTTCTGATTTCATTCATTCATTCATTCACTCATTTTTTCCCTTAACTCACATGCACTGAGCTGCTCCTGACCTTAATGTTGCCATCTGAGAAATGGGTATAGTCCTAGAACCCATCTCCGTGGTTCATTGTGAGAACTAAAGGAGTCTCCAGATGGATGCCAGGTACCTGGCACTGAAGAAACTCAAAATACACATGCTAATATGAAGAAGATTACAAAGAGACATATAGCTTCACCATCAGGGACAAACCCAGACATTTTGGTTTAGTTCCTTCCAGATATGTTTTCTCTGCACAGGTTTATAGAGATAGAGATATACAATGAAGTTTTACAATGGGATCATGTGATAGTTCTATTCTGTAATCTGATTCTTTCGTTTAATAGCCTGGACATTGTAACATCAAATTCTCTTTGAAACCCGATTTCCATGGCTGAACTGTATTTCAGCATATAGCCATATCCTAACATATTCAAGCAATATTAGTAAAAATTAGTGAACAATAAGAAATAGTAAATAAACAGCAAATAAGCAACCATGGTTTCTTTTGTGTTGGTCTTTTAGTTTGTTTCTACTTGTTCAATATAAACAATGCTGCAGTGGGCATTTTTGCTGATAAATCTTTGTCCACAAAAAAGAAATGTTTTAGGATCTCCAAAGAAACGAATCCCCAAAGCTGAGACCGTAAATAAGCTTCCCTGAGTGTCGTTGTCCCCATGATATGCTAATAGAGAAGCCGACCAACACTTTAGGGGCATTTCTTGAGTGGCAAGTGTTATACTATGCATTTGACCCAGTCACTGAGTCTCCACAATAACCTGTGAGCTGGGTACTCTTACCCTTATTTTCCAGATTAGGAAACTGAGGCCCCAAAATTATAATATCACCTTGCACTTGTAAAGCCTTTTCAGGTTTAGTTACTTTAATGGATATGCAAAATATTAGCTAACTGCTCCCCTGCCAGTTACATGTGATTAAGCCTATTTACCCCCACGGTTACCCATCGCCAACACTGGGTATTACAATTTGTGTCAGTTAGCTATTTCTGCGTAACAAACCACCACAAAACTCAATGGCTCAAAACATAAGCATTTCTTTTTTTTTTTTTTTTCCCGTACGTGGGCCGCTCACTGTTGTGGCCTCTCCCGTTGCGGAGCACAGGCTCCGGACGCGCAGGCTCAGCGGCCATGGCTCACGGGCCTAGCCGCTCTGTGGCATGTAGGATCTTCCCGGACCGGGGCACGAACCCGTGTCCCCTGCATCGGCAGGCAGACTCTCAACCACTGCGCCACCAGGGAAGCCCCATAAGCATTTCTTATTGTTTCTGTGTCTACAGGTCAGTTAGGCAGTTCTACCAGGCTTGCTTCTGCACCACTGGTTGGCTTTATTTGCTTTGAAGGGGCATTCTCATGTGTCTGGAGCTTGGCTCTGCACCACACGGTCCCTCATCCTCCAGCATCCTAGCCCAGGCTTGTTCACAGGGTGTCAGTAGGATTCCAAGAGAGCAAGCAGAAGCTGCAAGGCCTCTTGAGGCCAGGGCTCAGAACAGGCACAGCATCACATCTGCCACATTCTATTGACCAAAACAAGTCACATGACTGAGCCTGATACCAAGAGTGGGAAATAGACTCTATCTCTTGATGGCAAGAACTGCAAACCTCATTGCAAAGGGAATAGAAACAGGGAGGGCCAGAGAATTGAGAACATTTTTGTGACCAATTTATCTTATATTTTTTAAATCATTTAAATTGTTTTAAATTTTTACCAATTTTGTAACTTAAAAAAAATTTGTTTTAATGTGTATTTTTGGATCACCTATTACTGAGATCACCCTTTTTCCTCACATCTGCTTATTGGCCATTTTTCACTTGATTCCTTGCACCCAAACACGAGTCTTTACATCCGCCCTGACCACAGTCCCCTTGGAAGTCCTGTTCGTGCCCCTTCTGGAAGCTGGCCGTCAACCCCACACATCAACTCCTCCTTCCCATAATGAATAACCCAGGAGCCTGCAGGAGAGACAGCCATGCCCAACCCCCGGCCGCACTCCCCGCTGGGCAAGCCCCGTGATGACACCATCCATCACTGTCACCCTCGGTGGCTGGGCGCCCCAGGCCCAGCCAAGGAGGGGAGGAAATGCTGCCCACAGCTCAGTGGAGCCCTTAATGATTACGTCAAGTGGCAAGCCATTTATTAGTCTCCTTAGTGGCCAAAAAAAATAAGACCTGAGAAGCCGGCAAGAACATTGGGGGACTGTGGTTTAATTTTTTATGACGGCGTCAAGCCTCAAACACTGAAGGGGATACAGGCCTTGCTGGTGGGGGGTGGCGGGCAGGAGTTCTGGGCTCTAAGCCTGTCTCTGCCGATAGACTGTGGGCACAGAGAGTTCGTGTATCCTGTCCAAGGTCACACAGCTCCTAGGCCAGGTCTGCGTCTGTGTTAACAGTCCCTGTGTTTTACAGTAAACTGCCTCAGACCCTTTTTTGGAGTTTGGCGGGTGGAAATCAGCTGAGTGGACACAGGTGGGGAAAAATATAGGATGCTCTGGAATGGGTGAGAATACCAGGGCTGTAGTCCCTGCCATGTCACTCCCCGGAGCCTCACTTTTTCTCATTTGTGAAATGGGATCGTCCAGAGTTCGCTTTAGGGACATGTGGTCTCTGCGGTCAGAAGGGCTCCACACCGGCTTTCACATTTTGCTGTTGCTTTCTCGATATTTGTAATAATTTTATCTTTGAACCTGTGTTTTGTAAGTGAAGTCTGGTGGAATAACGGAGGGTGAACAGAGGACATAGGCAGAAAAAAGGGAAGGTTTTATATTTTAGTACCTTTACGGGGACGACTCCTGCTTTTTGAATAGGGAGCCCTGCATTTTTATTTTCCACGGGGCCCCGCAAATTATGTAGCCAGCCCTGGGCAAGACGACCCTTCCCTGGCTTCGCCTGGCACCTACAAAGCTCCCTGCTCCAGATCCCCCTTCCCCGCTCGGCCCCCACCTCTACTGGGACCTGGGGGAGGCATCCTGGGAGATGCCCCCTCTTCCTCCTGCCACGTCCAGATGAGCACCAAGTCCTTCCCTTCCTCCTCCTTCCCTTCCCTGCCGCTGCCTCTGCACCAGCCCAGTTCCCCAGTATCGCCCCCCCTGGATTGTTTCCACCTGACCTCCCCCAACCCCACACACTCGCCTGCCAGGGGCAAGTCAAACCACAGGACCCCTTCCCTGGTTCCCCAGGCTTCCCGACTGGACCACCACCTCCCACTCTGGGCTCCAGACGTTCCCCACTGACCACTGACTGGCAGTTCCCAAGTCTTGTATTCCCCACACCCTCTTAACAACTCGTATTTATTGAGCATCTACCGTGTACCACGTCTCATGGATTATCTAAGCACCTTACATGGATTATCTCATTGTCATCCCATGATATAAGCACCATGAATATGTTCAAATTACAGGTGAGGAAACGGAGGCACAGAGCAGTTCATCCACTTGCTTCAGGTCACACAGCAAGTGGCAGAGCCAGGATTTGACCCCACAGATCAGCTCCAACACCCACACCCTTAACCATCATAGGACTTCTCCCCTGTACCTTAGTATAAGCCAAGCCTTCCTCCAGGAATGCCCTTCCTGAAAGACTTAACCTGCACCCACATATTTGCCAAATTGGTGAGTGAGTAAATGATTTTGCCCCTTTCTTGCTGTGTGGCTTTGGGTAAGTCACTGCTCGTCTCTGGGCTTCGATTTCCTCTCACATCCAAAGAGGGTGAGCTCAGACCCACTCACTGAGCAAAACTGAAGTTTCAGAGTCACTGGGATTGGCCACAGCTGCTGGGAGGAAGCTAGACAGAGGTAGCTGCCCCTGGGGCCAAGGTTATATCTGGGCCATGACTAAGCGTGCTCAGCCCTGCCCCATCTGTCTGTCCACGTCCGTCACTGTGGGGAGTGGGTGGAGGGCCATGTCCCTGAGCTCCAGCCCCACATGACACCTCCTCCCAAGAGGGTAGAGCTGGGTGGCTCACCCTGCCTGCTTCTCCGTTGCACTGTCCTACTGCATGACTGCAGCCCCTCCAAGGCTCACATCCTTCCTTCCTGGGCAGGAAGAGCCAGGAGGAGCCCTGGGCTGATCCCAGCTCCCCCTCGGCCATGACCTTGAGAAAATCCTCTGTGCAGCCAGCAAGCAGATATCCATTGTCCCGCTAATCCTGCTACCTGGTGCCAGGACTCTGTTCACATTATCTCCTTGAACTTTCCCCAGAAGCCTAGGACGTGTGTCCTCATATTGGATCCATGTCACAGAGGGGGAAACTGAGACATGCTGAGGAGTTGGGACCAGTCGGAGGTCAGACAGAGGCTGTGGCTGGAACCACTGGGCTTTCCTGCCCACCTTGTGCAGGCACTGGGGGCAGTGGTGACCCAGGGCAGACACAGCGCCCACCACCCTCATGAGGCTCCTAGGAGCCAGTGCACTCAGTGCAAGTGACACCTGTCACTCTTCCTCGCCAAGGCAAAGGGCCTGCCTCAGACCCAGCCCCTTGCAGATGGAGACAGACAGGTGCCCATCTCCCTGCCCAACCACCCATGGCGAGCACATGACTTCTTCCCCCTTTCAAGGTCAAGCTGTGTGACCTTAGGCAAGTCACTCTGCCTCTCTGGGCTGCCCTTTTCGTCTTCATCAACAGGCGTTACAGACGCAATCAACCATTTGCTCATCTGGGTGGAGCCTCAAAACAATCCATAGAGGTTGGTGGGTGATTCCCATTATCCAGATGTGGAAACTGAGGCTCAGAGAAAAGGAAGCTTCTTGCCCAAGGTCAGGAAGTACATTAAGGGCGCAGCAGAGGATGTGGGTGTCCACAGGGCATAGGTGCTTCCTGCCCAGAGCTGAGGCCAGGGCCAGCCAGAAGGGAGGGACAGTAACCCTTTCCTGGCCATGCTCCTCCCTCCCACCATCCTCCTCCTCCCCCCTCCTGAGGCCTCCAAACAAAGCTGCCTTTATCCAGACTGTAGCTGCATTCCTCAGTGACACATGAGGACAAAGGCGGGGGCCACCGGCAGTGGCAGGAAAGCCCTACCGCCCCAAACCAGTTTGCAGCCTTCCCACGCCCTGCCCCCACCCGCAGGGCCTCCCCGGGGCCTCCAGCCCCGCCCAGGGGAGGTCTGGGAGGAAGGCTGTCCGGGCCTCGGGCCTTGCCTGCCCCCACTGGGGCTGGGCTGTTCATCCTGGTGAGGAGGTGGGCTCATGCAGCTGAGGCCTGGGTCCCTCCACAAGTCTCCTCCTATCTGAGCCTCTGTTTCCTGGTCTGTAAAATGGGGGTGGATGTCTGGGAGGGCTCCGTGAGATAATGCATACAGGGAAGGTGATTATTGTTGTTATTACTTGTTTCCCGTCTGCAGCCATTTCTGAGCTGGTTTCCGTCCACTCGCAGAGCTTTGCACATGCCGTTCCCTTCTACTCCTCCCCTGCTTAACTCCCACAGGTGTTTCCCTAAACACCCCCTCCTCCAGGCAGCCTGCCCTGACAGCCACCACCCGCAGCTGATTTAGGGGCCTCCTATGGGCTTCCGCATGCCCTGTGTGTCCCCATCACAGCCCCCAACGCCCTAAATTATCTTATCTACGGACCTACTGTCACCCCCCCCACCAGGCTCAGAGTCCCTTAAGGGCAAAACCACAGCTGTTTTGCTCCCTGCTGTATCCCCCAGAGCCTGGCATGGGCCTGGCTTAGCCCTGCCAGTGCTTGTGAGGTAGATGGGTGTGTGTGGTAGATGGATGGGTGGATGGATGGATGGATGGATGAATAGGTAGATGAGTGAATGGGTGGATGAGTGGATGGATGCCTAGTTGAGTGGACGGACGGATGGGTGCGTGGATGGATGTGTGGGTGAAGTAACAGGTGAATGTGCAGGACCCTATTTTCTGGACGGAAGGAAGGAAGTAAAGTAGTGGGGTGAGGACCCTGGGTGGGAAGGAAAGGCGGGGATGGTTCTCTCTCCAGCCCACCAGAGGATTGTGGCAGTTTGGGGGGGGGGGGTGGTTCTCTGAAGCCAGAGCTGGCCCCTTAATCCCACCCCATCTCCATTTTGCCCTGCCAGTAGCAGAGGCTGAGGCTGCAGTGTTGCCATGAAAATAAGAAGTGCAGCAACCTCTCCCATTCCACCCCCTACCCTGGTGCAGCTCTACCAGGAGAATGAGCTCCGTTCTGCCAGCCAGAGCCTTCCAACCAGATCTGTACAATTTGGGACCCAGACATTGCTAATGACCCACTCACCTCATCTCCACATTCCTTCTTGGAGCACCTTCTACGTATCAGGCAAGATAGAAAGATAGAACTGAGTCCAGGTCCCCCAGGAACTCACAACCTGGGTGGGTCTTTGAGAACAAGCCTTTGAGATGATCCAACCAGACCAGAGAGGGACAAATATTCACCCAAGGTCACACAGCAGGGTACTGCAAAGTGAGAATGAGGACCCAAGGTTCTAGACTCCTGGCCCGGTGCTCCTCTCTCCACAGCACAGGTCCAGGTGGGGAGAGAGGCTGGGTAATAGAGACCAAGAGAGATGGAGATGGAGCGGGACGAGAGAAGAAGAAATTCTGAGCTCCTACTGCGTGCCAGGCTGGTGTCAGGCATTTCTCTCCCATCCAGGGTGTTGGGACACCCCCCACCCCCACCAAACAGTCACGCTTGGAGACTGGCTTTATCATCCGCATTTAGTAGACAAGGAAGCTGAGGCACTGCGGGAGGGGTGGGACTGGGATTCAAGCCCAAGTCTGCTGAGTTTCAGAGTCTGGTCTTTTAGCAACCAAAGGTTGCCCGTGGATTATTTCACACAGAAAACAAAGGCACTGGCGCTGCAAGCACCTGGCTCATAGTAGGTGCTTAATACACGTGGTTAAAAGAAGGGAGGAAGAAGGGAGGGAGAGAAGGCTGCCCAAGTACTGCTCACAGTGGAGGGTGGAGGGAAGGATCTCACACAGGACAAGTCCAGGGCTGCCTCGAGGCAGGAGCACGGGGTGTCCTCCCTGGGCTCTCAGAGTGACCACCTTTCAGTGCGAGCAGCCCCACCTGGGCCACCAGGCCCAGCCAGCCCCGGCCTTGGGGTCAAGGTCCCCCAATCAGCAACCCCCAGCCCCGGGACAATCTTCAGCCTGGCTCCAGCTTGCATGGGTGGCTCCAGGGAAGCCGGTGGCCTTTTAGCTGGACATAAAGGCTATGTCTAAAAACAAACAAACGACTTCCGGAGCAGAGGGCAGGGAAGCGGTTCCAGTGGGGTGTTTGGGCAGCACGTCGGCCATTCAGTCAGACCCGCTGGGCTGTGAGGGAAACGGCAGAGAATCAATCATGGGCCATGTGTGTTTGCTAAAGGACGTGTGTGGCTGTGACAGCAGCAGAAGCCCCCCGGGGAGGCCCCCCGGGGACACGCGTCCACCACCTGGGATCCCATGGCCGCTTAGCCCCAGAGGCCGAGGCTGCTGAAATACAGATTCCCTGGACCACTGCCCTACTGCCAAATTGCCCGAGTTGCAGCCTAGGACGCTGTAGTTTCTTTGAGGGTCTCCCAGACACTTCTGGTGAGCAGCCACGCTTGGGAACCCCTGGGTCCACCAGCAGTAGTTGGGACCACCCCATCTCCGGCCGGGTTTGGGTTGCTCTATGGGGTCAGAAAGGAATGCTGGGGCTGAGGAGAAAGCCTGTGTGCTGGAGAAGCTGCCCCCTCCCTGCCCCAACCCTGAAGCCGTAAGCACGTTGCCTGAACCCAGGCTTCCATCTTGCAGAAGCGTGGCCTCTGTCTTCATTCCAGGCAATCCTTCCTCCCATCACCGTCCTCTTCTGCAGCCCTGGAACCCACCCCTGTCCAGCGCCACAAAAAGAAACCCATGGGACCAAGCCACCCACTGCACAGATGGGGAGATGGGTGGGGAAGGGAACATTGGTCCAGAACCACCCAGAAAGTCTATGGCAGCCCTTACAACCTGGGTCGTGGGTGGTTTTATCTCGCAGAGGGCAGCTTAGAACCCCAGACTCTCAAAGTGGCAGAGGGCACCCATTTTATTCAAGTCCGTGCCTCCCGCCATTTACAGATGAGGACACGAGACCCAGAAAGATGTGACTTGCCTGGGATCACATTAAGACCACAATTCAGGTTTTTTGACACAACCCTGATGCTCCGGATGGTGTAGCGGGCATTGGAGTTAGCGGTGAAGAAGAGTCGGTTAAGCAAGAGCTAAGTCCTTCATATGCTTGGCCTTGAATCATACGTAAATTGTTAAATTTAATTGTTAAATTGAATTAAGTTCAATTTGGTTAAGGTGAACCTAACTAAACACATTGGCTGCCCCCCTCCCAAGGGGGGAGGTTTATAGGATGAGGGATTCCTCACACCCCTGGCTTTGAGGTGTGTCTTCCCCAAGCCAAGACCTCACCTCCCATCCCACACGTCCCTCTGGGTGTGAGCACCGACAGCTCTAGCTCCTGTGACAGTCACAAACTTCTACTTCATCTGGAGCCTGAGAGGAGGAATCGTAATCCGTCTCAACGTGGAAGGAAACACTGGCTACACTGGATTTATTGGGACGTGGCAGTTGACTGTACGTGAATTTCCCCTTACACGCTTGTCCTCCCCATAAGGTGTGATCCCATTGACTTACTGGCAATTAGAAAAGAAACAAGAGAACCGGCATTTTTTAATCTCTACCAAGGGATAGCCTATATACATAGAAATGCACACGTCGTAAGTATACAGCTCAACAAAGGTTCACCAAGTGGACATACCCAGATAACCAGCCCCTGGAAGTCCCCCCACATCCCCTCCTAGTCACTATCCCTCAAGCGTAAGCACTAACCTGACTTAGCTCATCATAGATTACTTTCCCCTGTTTCTGCACTTTTTGTATAAGTGGAATCATACGGTACACACTCGCCTTTGTTGAGCTTCTTTTGCTCTGCAAGGTATCTGAGATCCATCCATGTCCTGCGGAGCAGCAGTTCGTTCATTCTCTATGCCGTACGTTATTCCATTGTGGAACTGTCCCACAGTGTATCCATTCTACTCTTGACGATCAATGGACTCTTGCTGTGTAACAAAGCATCCCAATGCTTAGTGCCTCAAAACAACAGCCATTTATTTAACACATGCTTCTGCTAGTTGATTTGGACTGGGGTCGGCTGGGTGGTTCTTCTGGGCTGGGCTGGGCTGGGCTGATCGCAGCTGGGCTTGCTCATGTGTCTTCCATCTGCAGCTGGGGCTGGAGGGTCTAGGATGAGGTCAACTGGGAAAGCTTATCTCTGCTCCACCCGTCTCTCATCCTCCAGCCGGCTAGTCTGGACTTTTCACACGGTGACCACAGAGCAAGGAGAAGTGTGTAAGGGCTCTGGAAGTCTGGCCTTGGAAGGAGCACACATCATTTCTGCCACATTCTATTGGCCACAACAATAGATCCAAGGGGAGAAGAAATAGACTCTGCCTCTTAATGAGGTGGACTGTAAAGAACTGGAGCTGTTTTGCAATCTACCAAGACGGGCATTTGGTGATTTCCAGTTTTCAGCTGAGATAAATAATTCTGTTGTGAACATTTTAGTGCGTGTCTTCTGATGACAATGAGATTCATTTCTATTGGGGATTTTCTTAGGGGGTGGAGTTGCTGGGTTACCGAGAATGCTTTCGCTCAGCCTACATAACTATTTGTCAGGATGAACAGAAGCTGCTATGAGATTTATCTTAAGGAAATCCCCCAGAAGCATGTGAGCATTCTGAAGACCCTGCCACCTCCAGACAAGGCCCTCCTTCATGCAAGAACTGCCCCATCACCCTCTGTATTCCACTGAATAATGCCCCCCTTCCCAAAATTCATGTCCACCCAGAACCTCAGAATGCAGCTCTATTCGGACATAGGGTCTCTGCATAACCACGTTAAGATGAAGCTCTTATTCGGTGATCAGTGTCCTGAGAAGAGAAAGGAGGGGAACATTTGGATACAGAGGCAGAGACACACCAGGAGAATGCCCGGTGAAGAAGGAAGCAGAGATTGGAGTGATGGGTCTATAAGCCAAGGAATAGCAAGGTTGAGGCAACCACCGGAAGCTAGAAAAAACAAGGAAGCTTTCTCCACTAGAGCCTTCAGAGGGAGTACAGCCCGGTGAGCACCTTGATTTCAAACTTCTAGCCTGCAGAACTATAAGAGAATAAATTTCTGTTGTTTTATGGTACTTTGTTACAGCAGCCTTGGGAAACCATCTTCTTCCTGCTCTGTCTTCTGGTCCAGAGCAGGAGCAAAGGACAAGTTCCCTTTTGCCCCTTGTACTTGACCTTTTCATGCTGCTTGGTCCCCAGGGTCACACGTGTAAGCACGTTACTCAGAAGATTTATCCCAAAGCACGCACAGGGCGCAGGCCCCGTGCAAACACTTGCTGCTGGTTTGCTGTGATTTACTCACAGATTATGCTCTGATGGGGTGGGGGGGAGTGCAGCTGACGAGCCTCTTTCATATATCAAAAAGGAAATCCTGAAGACATCCCTATAAACGCAGCGGGGAGGAGAACCTGCCGATGCCGTAAAGTTACACGATGTGGTGGAGTCAGATGGGCCATCTGCTTTGCTCCCCAATCCAGATGCTCAGAGCAGAGTGGCTTGCTTCTGAGACTCCATGCATACCCCGGACACGCCGTTCTCCATCTTCTCTCTGCGCTATCGGCACCAGGGCAGACCACAGGAGGAGCCCATCAGGGCATGGAGTGGATCTGAATTATAAAGCAGAGCATGTTCAAACCTTGGCCACGCCACTGCTGTGCCATGAATCCTGGGCTTGTGTCATGCTTTCTCTGAGTTTCAGCCATCCTATCTACAAAATGAGAATGCCCCCCAAGTTCACAGGGTTGAGGGGAAACTTGAATGAGAAAGTGTCCTGCCTGGCTCAGTACATGGCAACACCTCCCCTGCACTACTTACTGCTAGATGGCATTACCAGGACTCCTGGTTGCAAGTAACAGAAACCCAACTCATTGTAGCTTAAGAAAAACGCAAATAAGAAGAGTAATTTGTTTTCTCACACGTATCTGAAATATTCCTGAAACTACAACTTCAGGTATGGCTGGATCCAGCGTATCAACCATGCCCACAAGAAATTTCCTGTCTCTCTTTCTTCATTTCTTTTTTCTTTATTTTCCAAGTTTATTGAGATATAATTGACATATAACATTGTGTACGTTGCTGCCTGTCTCTTTCAAGTCAACTTTCCTCCTGATTCACTTTGTTCTCAGGCAGGCTCCCCTTGGGGTAGCTAAGCAAACCCAGCAGAAGAGAGATCTCTCCAGTAGACCCTGGACTGACATGAGAAAATTCTGATTAGCAACAAGGATATTAGGAGGTGGGAACAAATGCCCAGACTCATGTAAGAGGATATTTGTGAGATATTCACCACTGCTTTTTCACCCTAGTCAATCTTTGCCTCCTCTCCAAAGAAAATGTGCTCATCTACAGGCCCATGCCTTCTGCTTACTAGATGAGGTTCCCATTGCCCTCCATGGGGTACTGTCTCATCTCCCTCTGCCCCCAGCCCAGTTGCTGCCCTTTCTTCTGGGATGACAATAATCACCTTTGCCTGAACAATCTTCTACATGGTCTATTATAGTCAGAATTTTGTGCCCTGGGTCCTTTAAGACTTAGACTACTGAAGCTCAGAAGTCAGATTCTAGCAACTTAAGACAGACTTTTGAAATCAAAACTCCACAAAGTTAGCTCTTTTTTATTCTTCTTTGTTGTTACATCCATCCCAGGCCAGAAAAATGTCCTGTGGCTGCCTGAAATGGAGGAAGGATGGGTGAGAGCAAAGGAGACATTCGTCAATGTATCGAAGCATCACCCTGACACGCTCAGCACAGTTTCCACACAGAGCTGGGGCTCGCTCTGAGCCAAACTGCCTGACCACAGTCTCCTCTCAGGGAGGAGACCCCACCCCAACGCAGCTCACCTGGGTCTCTCTCTCTGCCCTCCAGTCAGTGGAAATAACTTTTCCTCCACGATGCCCTCCTTGGTTTGCCCAAGTGAAAACGATTCCTCTATTTCCTTCCTTCTCCATGCTTTAAGCAACCTGGCATTTACAAGTTAGTGTTATAGCATGATAATAATATGTCATATGAGATCTGACTATACCTCACTTCTCCTAAAGACCCTGAGCTACTTGCCAGCAAGAGCCTGTTTTATTCTCCTTCGTGTCCCTGACACCTGGAACCCAGTAGCCACCCTGCTCCCATAAGACAGAGGGAGTGACTTCCTTATTTACTCCCAGAGCCACTGAGTGAAAGTGAAAGTCCCCAGGAAGCAACTTGAGGAAAGACTTTGAACCATCATAACTGCAGAGATGCAGTGGCCTGCCTCCTTAAAGGGTGAGCTCCCTGTCACTGGAGACAGACAAGCAAAGGCAGCCTGGCAGGGACGCTCGAGAAAGGATTCAAGTATCAGATGGTCAGTAGGTTACCTAGAGTCTGAGCAGGAGAATTGGACAGCCAAATGAAGGAAGGAAGGAAGGAAGGAAGGATGGAAGGAAGGAAGGAAGGAAGGATGGATGGAAGGAAGGAAGGAAGGAAGGAAGGAAGGAAGGAAGGAAGGAAGAAAGTGATCTTTCACGTATCTTCCAGTTCAAGATCTCTCATAAGATTCCAAGTCCTGCTGGTCCAGGAAATCTGTCTGTTCTGTTTCATCCACACTGCCGGAATGACAGAAGGCCAGGGCTCCGGGCTGAAATGTACAGCCCAAGGAACAGACAGACAGAGCTTCTGGGACCTCCCGGCCCTAGGTCAAGGCAACCCCAGAGATCTGGGCTTTCCCAAGAGGCGCTTACAAGGAGCAGCTCTCACCCCTGCAGAGCAAGGGGGAACTGAATCTATTTGCTGGGGGTGACCCCAGACTAGGCTCCACCTGGAATCCAGACGGCCTGGGGGTTTGGGGGGCAGCCCTGGGGGGTCCCTCCAGGGGCCCCAAGGAGTTTAGCCCCAAAGGCATCAGGAAGCATTTGAAAGCCTTCCCTGTGCTAGTTACTTTCTGCAGGAGTCAGTCCAGGGAAGTGTTTGGAGGAGTGCCTGGTACACAGTAAGCGTTAAATAAATGTTTGCTGGCATTACCTTTGTCACCCTTGTCACCCTTCACGGTGACCCCATGCATCTGCTCATCCGCCTAACATCTATTACACGCCACTGCCCTGCACGATAATGAACAAGAGAGAGCCACGTGGAGAGTACAACAGACATCAACCTTGCCGGGCGGAGCTTCCAGTCTGGAGGGAGACCGATGTCACCCAGGAAAGGCACCAACACAAGAAATAATGCCAAGTCGTATGTGCCACATACAAGGTGCCAGAGCTACTAGAGAGAGCCCGGGGGCTTGACCTGGCCTGTGGAGGGGGAGAGTCCGGAAAACACCCTCTGCCTCTTTCTCTCTGATTTCTCAGTCTGCTCTGGGGCGCACTTTCAGGGCGGAGGTTCCCCTAGACGAACCCTTCATCCTGGTGAGTATCCAGAAGCAGACTGAAGCTGGCAGTTCCAGCCTATCCCAGCGCCCACGGGCTGGTCCTCCCCTCCCCGGGGCTGCTGCAGCCACCCTGCAGTCGGGGGGGGGGACTTGCTGAACTGGGAGAAGTCACCCCAGAGGGGTCCAGTGGCCGCAGGTCAGTGGGCGGAGTAGAAAGCAAGGCTGGTCTTGGCGCTTCCTGGACCTGTAGCCCAAGATGGAATTGCCCAGTCCCCGGGCCACCTGAGGAAGTGTCACGACTCCTATGTGTGTCTCGCTGTGCACACCAGTAGCTGAATTTCTTCCTGTGTACCTCTGTGTGCATACCACGTGGCTGTCTCAATTAGGTGGGGCCCTGGGTTCCCTGAAACCTCTCTCACTATTCGCTGGTGCTCTGTGGATCTTTCTGCACAATTGGTTGACTATCACATTAACCTTGATTTTGTAAAGGCCTTAGAATGAATGAGGGGCAGGCATCTGGAAGGGTTGATCCGAGGTCTGAGAAGGGGGGATCTCGTAAACCTGGCATTTTTGAGACCCCCGAAGGAAACCCCGTGGAATAGGCCAAAAGTGGCAAATCTCTCACCTCCATCCGCTGCTTATCTCATTGAAAGTCATCTGGCTGTGTGCTGAGCTGTTAGGAGATAGAACTAATGGAATTTTTCCATAAAATTCTGGAAAAAAGGCTATCAGTGACTTTGCCTAAACATGGTCTCCTCAGAGATTTAATAATACAGTTTGGCTCTCTGGGAATAAAATCCTCACCTTTTTCTAACATACGAGCTTATTGCTCAATTTTCACACATTTGAATTTCATATCATGCACACACACATCTGTAATATAAAATTGGGGTGTTGGAGGGAGCTGTGTCCTCAGCACAGGGCCCTCCCCCGGGGCTTGCACAAGCGCTGCCAAAAGCCCAGGGACCCTGGAGGTCTGGGAGGAGCTGGAACTGGGACCAGGGCCCAGCCACCAGCCCCCAGAAGAGTCTCCTCAGGGAGAAGACCACCGGATGTGGAGGCCCTGAGTCCACCCCCAGGAACACAGGCCAGCCAGCCTCTACCTGCTGTCTGCATCCAGCCCCAGGAGCAGGTGCCGGGGGCATCTGTCCCTCCATGAGCCCCCAGAGGAATGAGGGAAGGGGTGGAGTATATGAGGAGCCTGTGCGTCTTCCTCGGGAGGCCAAGGGCACCCGGGACGTGGAAATTAAAAAGGGGGAGGGGAGGCCCAGCATATTAACCTCCTTAATCTTTCATTTCTGACACAGATTGTGGTCCCTCATTTCAAAGAATTTCAAGCTAATGTCTGGAGGGCAGAAAAATCTATTTCCCAATATGCGGCTGCAGCTTTTTCACCAATCGACTGCCCTTCCTGCTACAATCAGCCGAGCATTGATTTTTTTTTCTTTTTTTTTTTTCCTTTCTCTCTCTCTCTCTCTCTCTCTCTCTCTCTTTTAATCCTAGAGCATCATCCAAAAGTCTATCAATACAAACAATATCTTTGGAGAAAATACCAGCAGTCCCAGGCTGCTTCTCCATTAACCACAAAGATTCTGGCCTGAGATGGTGGGGCCACTTCCGGGACACCCAACTCTGGGGTGTCCCTTCATTTGTGTCCCTTCTCAGAATGTTAGTCTCTATGAGGATGTGTGGATGTTGGAATCTTTAGATTCCCTGGGTTGGACCCTTCAGCCCTGGAGCTACAAGAGGTGATTTCAATGTAAATTAATTTGCATTAGATTAAAAAATACAGTTTCTCAATCAAATGACCTACATCTCAAGAGCTCGTGGCTACCATATCAGATAGCATGGGCCTAGAATATTCCTAGAAAGTTCTGCTTTAGAACGGGTTTCAACACACTTTTTCTCTACAGAATCAGATATTTTTGACTTTGTGGACCATACAGCCTCTGTTGTAGCCACTCACCTCTACCGTCGCAGCACAAAAGCAGCCACGGACAATATGTAAACAGATGGTTGTGCCGCATCTCAATAAAACTTTATTTACCAAAACAGGCAGTGGGCCCGGAGTCGGGGGTCGGCCCACAGGCCAGACTTTGCTGATTCCTGCTTTAGCGGCTTTTTCAGAAAACTTAAGGATCTCAGAAAGTTAGAAAAATTTAGAACACTAGAAAGGGGTACGTAGGAGCTGTCAGGGGCTGGAAATATTTCTTATCTTGATTCGGGTGGTGGTTACGCAGGGGAAACGTAATCTTTGTGCATTTTATTGTGCACAAATTGTCTCTCACTTTTAAAAAATTTTTAGAATGTTAGACTGTCTTAGGGAGATAGAATGCCTTGGGGATACGAGGCAGGACTTGGAGCCAGAACCCCTGGGGATAGGTTTGTGGGGGGTATGGGGCTGGGCACGGAGGCCTCTGGTACCCCAAGTCTCACTTTGGCCAGAGCGACTCCCATCTTCTGTATTTGCATATTGGGTTTCTGAGTAAGAATGTGGCTGTGGAAGGTCCAGCTGCTTTTCAAGAGTTTGGTAGCTTCTGCCTTTTGGTCTTGGAGTCAGAGTATTTTAGCTCAAAACAAGCAGCGGAGTAGAGGGCTAAAAGCACAGACTCTGGAGCCAGAAGAAAGGTTTGAATCCCAGCTCCAGCTGTGTGACTTTGGGGCAGTCACTTCCCCTCTCTGTGCCTCAGTTTCCTCCTCTGTAAAATGGGTTTAACGATAGGACCCGAATTGCATGTTGCTACAAGAATAAAATGCATTCATGTTTGAACAGCACTTTGAACTGTGCTAAGCGTCTCATGTTTGCTAAAGAAAAAGGATGTTGGATTCTGTCTAGGACCACCTCCTCATTCCTCAAAGATTCCCTTAACAATCTTTACTCATGGAGATGCCAGGCCTTGAGAAAGGGGAGTCCTGGGCAAGTCGTAACAAACACCCCTCTCTCCTTACTCCCAGGTCCCATCATTTCTCATCTTCCAGCTGCCCCACCACACAGGTCCCTGGAGCCAGTCCCGACAAGATCAGCAGCCCAGCAGGACGCTCAACCGGCCCTGCTCCAGGAGCTGCCAATGTCTGATGTCCTGGCTGAGCTGGAGAAAGGAGAGGTCACCCTGTCCCTGACCTGGACCTGGCTGCCTTCAGCATGCCTGCACCTGCCCTACTCCCTCTCCCAGGACTTGATCCTGCTCCCCGTTCCCTCACAGCTGGAGGAGGCCCCACTCCAGGGCACGCAGGTGGCCTGAGGCTCTGTTCCCGCAGACATTCACCTGCCCGTCCATCCTGGTGGCTTCTTGCCCCTGAGGATCCCTCACCCTCAGTCACTGAACAACTATTTATAGAACACCTACTATGTGCCAATTTGGCTCCCCAAGGCCCCAGGGAAGAAGAGAAACACAGTCTGCCCTCATGGAGTTCGCATCTAGTGGGGGAGACAAGAAATAAACAAGTAGAGATCATTTCACCTGGAGATCAGTTCAGAGAAGAAAATAATCTGGGCAGGTTGGGAATGGATGTGGTCAGGGAAGGCTTCCTGGAGGTGATAATGACACAGACACCCAATGGAGGGGAAGGAGCCAGACATGCAGATCTATGTGAGGAGCATTCCAGGCAGAAGGAAAAGCACATGAGAACAGTCAGGGCCCTCAGCACGCCTCTTTCCTACCTGCTCAGCTGAAACTCTGTTTTGATCTGCAAATGAGCTACTAGCTACCATTCATAGACAGAGCCTGGTGGTTACCCTCTGAAGGCTACAGCTGCAGGGATCTGGGTTCAAATCCTGCTTCAATCACCTCCTAGCTGAGTGATCTCAGACAAGGCCCCTCCCGGGCCAAGACACAGTTTCCTCAGTGGAAAATGGAGAGGCTCCTGCATCTGCCAGGGGCTTATAGTGAGGGTCAGACTGAGGGTGGAAAAGGGCTTAGCACAGTGCCTGCCACAGAGTGAGTGCTCAGTCAACATGAGCCAAGACGGAAAATCTGTCACCCCTGACACCAGGCAAGGCCTAATTATAGATGCCCAGAGGTCACTTTTCAGCCCCTTGTGAGTCAGGACCAGGGCCAAGGAAGCTTGGGCCACCCACCCAAGGGAGGTTCTCCCTCCAGTCACATGGTCTCTGCTCACAGGCTGGCCCACTCCCATTTGTTCCCAGCCCTGCAGGACCTGGACCACAGGAGGCAGCACCAGGCAGCTGACAGGGCAAGGGACAAGGAGCCCGGCAGGAGGGGAGTGCCTCAGTTTCCCTGTCTGCTAAGTGGTGCCATCAACGGAGCCTACCTCCCAGAACTAAATGAGGATTCAGGGGTCTAGCACCTAGGAGGGGCTCTGTCAACCTCCACAGCCCACAGCAACGCACACAAACATGGATGCCGTTGTCATTTGGATAAATTTCCCCTTGAGGCTTTCTTTTCTTTAATTCAGCAAATAGATGCCGAGCCTCTTGGTGTGTGTCTGGCTCCGGGTTAAGTGCTCGATGGACAAAAATGCCCACGACAGCCACCCAGGGGTTTACAGAGCCGATGAAGAGGGTCCGCGAGGTTGCGGGGTCATGTTTAACCTGCTCAGAAAACAAACTAGAGGTTCCGGAATGAACAAGCTTTTTTCTTTGTTCATCTGCTGGTTTGTTTGTTCAGCCTTGTAGGAGCCAGGCCTTGTCCATCAAGCCTTGGTGTCTGAAACCTGCTGGGGGGTGGTGGAGGGTCCCCTTCCCCAGCCCCAAGTATGGGACCCTCTGCGTGACCCTGGCCTCCAAGATGACCGGATTAAACTCGAGATCTGAGTTCAAGTCCTGGGTCTTCCCCTGCCCCTCTGTGATACCTTGGGCAAGGCATGTAGCCATGCTGTGCCCCAGTTTTCTCATCTGTGGCATAGGTGATGGTACTAATAAAAATGCTCCGTTGGGGCTATTTAGGGGGTAGTTGTGCTCGGTGTCCTGCAGGCTCCAGTGGGAATCAATGGTCTCATTACTGTCTGTCTAGGGGATGATGGTGATTCCAGCTCCAACATCATCCCGGCTCAAGGAGGGGAGACATACTCCTACACAGCCCCTAGTTCCAGCCCACTGGATGACTTTGGGCAGGACTATCCCACTCTCAGGCCATTTCTAGGTCACCCTCTGGAAATGAGGGTGCGGGACTAAGTGGAGGTGACCACCAAGGAGTCTTGCTCTCTTTCCATATCATAGAGTTGTTGCTGGGAAGTGGCTGATCAGGCTGGGACTACATTTCCCAGCACCCCTGGCATATAGGTGGGGTCAGGTGACTAGCTCTGGCCAATAGACGGCGAGAGGAAGTGGTGTGCATCACTTCAGGACTGATGTAGTTAACAAGTGGGTGTGTCTCCCCAACTTTTCTTCCCCATCTGCCAGCTGAATGGGGTGGACTCCAAGCCACATGTTGAAGATGGTAGAGCCACAAGAGAGAAAGAGCCTGGATGCCTGAATCACTGCATGCTGAGGGCCACCCACAGCAGTGGGCTGTGACATTAGCAAGAAATCAACTTTTATTGTGTTAAACTACGGAGGCATCGCTTTTATCCCTTAATGCAGCCGGCATTGCCTTAACTATTACTTATACATTACACGTATATTTTTTCAGCTGTATATGCATTGTCTGCTTTAATGCTCAGCAAACTTTTCAACTTAATTTGTGCCAAGTCTGCGACAATCTGGGCTAAGTCCTTTGCACATATTTTCTTCTTTGTCTTAAGCACAATTCTATAAGGTGGACTCACAGGATTATTATTATTCCCACTTTATAGATGAGGAAACTGAGACTCAAAAACATTCAGAAGCCTGCCAGGGTCATCAGCTAATAAATACAAATATCTGGATTAGAACCCAAAGTTTACATTCTTGGTTGCTACACTCCTCGCCCCCCACCCAACCCCACCGCCAGAGAACCCAATAAGGTAGCTATTACAAGCCCTGATTTACAGGTGAGGACACCAAGTCTCACAGGAGGTCCATAACTTGGCCATGGTCACAGAACTAGTAAGAAGCAGTGACTGGCTTAGAACCCAGAGTTGTCTGGCTGCCAACCTAGTGTGCTTGCCTTACCCACACTGCTGCCTCGGTTGCCCTCTCCAGCAGGCATTTAAGCCCTGACCCCATTTTCACTCACCAGCGTTACCGTGCCATGGCTGAAGGCAAACCTGGCAACCACAGAGCCTGTTACGATGCTAAATAAATTTTTCTCTTGGCAGCCTTGGCACTTATTAAGCACCTGAGAGGCTGTGAGTGCCTCGTGCTGTCCAAAACATTCTTAATTACTGCCTAATGAAGATATCTTTCATTGTAGAAAAGAAAATAAGACAGATGAGAAGGGGAAATGTTCGTGCATGCAACTTTCGGGTCCTTCATTGTGCATTTCCCCTAAGCCATCACATCCCCTGGATCTTGGTCAGGGAAGCGGGTAAAGAAAAGAAGATGGAGGGAAACTGTCACTGAAAGAGGCTTTGCTTTCCCCCAGCAATGCGACTTCCTGGACTTGATCTGGAGGTAAACTAGAACGAGTGAATGGTGAAGATGGACTTACATGGCTTCTGGTCACAGGAGTGTTGGTCATAACGAAAAACTGAAAACATCTGAAATGCCCACTGACAGGACATGGATTAAATAAACGCTGGTGCATCCATGCAAGGGAGTCCTATGCAGCTATTAAAAAGAACGACCTGGAGGGCTTTGGGCTGATATGGGACCATCTGCAGAAAAAGCAAGATGCAGAACAATAAACTTCCTATGTTCCCACCTGGGTAAAAACAAAAGGACAGTTGTTATCATTCCCAGCATCAAGGGCTTAATATACCACATTTATTGCTTCACTTAACCCTTTCAAGAATCCTATGATGTAGGAACTGTTACCATCCACAGATCGGGGGTGATGATATCGTGGCAAACCAGGCAGAATCAAATGCTAAACCTCCCCAGAGAGTACCAGACATACCCTCAGCCACAGCACCCAGGATTTCCACAGATACAGCCATGCCAAAGATGATCTCGCAATCCCCAATTATAAACCGTATGAGAAAGCAAACCACCACACAAATGCCTGGCAAGACACAGGAGGAACTGACGGTAGCTGTTGCCTTTGAAGAGCAGTAATGAACCGATAAAGTGGAGCCAGGCTGTGGCTTTTCACTTAATACACATCTAAGGCAGGTTGAGTTTCTTAAAGTAATGAGTTTATACTGCTTTCCTCTTTCCATTTTAAAATAAGAGATACCTGAGCTGAAAAGAAAAAAAAGGAAGGAACGCAGGAGAGTGATGGGGAAACAGGGAGGGAGAGCAGCTACCTTTTTGTGCCCCCATCGCCCCTACAAGACCGCTCCCCGACTCTACCCTTGCCAACTGTGGCTGTAACCTCTGGTTTTAGTGATGCTTCATAGGATAGGGCCGGGAACCTTCCTATTTGCCAATGATGTTTTCATACACAGTGATCAACCGCTTTATCTAAAATCCATACTTGGGGTCCATGCCCCCAGATTGCCTCCAACAGAAGGGAAGCCCTTTTTAACTCTTCTGCTGGCATCCATCCATCACCAAGCTCCTTCTTTCTACCTCTGAAATATTCCTCAAGCCCCACCACCTTTCTCCTTCCCCAATCCCTCCTCTGTCCAGAAACCATCTCAGGCCTTGCTGAGAACACTGTTCTCCCAGCTCTTCTGCTGACCCCACTAGCCCACCCTCCAACCAGCAGCCCGAGTGATCTTCCCAAGATACAAATCAGATTACCCCCTGCTTGAATTGTTCCATCGGTTTCCCTCATGCTCAGAATAAACTACAAGTCCCTGGGTGACCTGGTCCCCACTGGCCAGTCCTATGTCATCACCTACTTTGCCCCTTGTACCCACCTCCACTCACTCTGCTCCGTTCACGCTGGCCTCGTGTCAGGTCTACGATGACATCAGCTCAGGCCACATGAACAGAGGCACGTTCACTGCCCAGTCACCTTTCCCTACAAGGAATCTCCTTTTCATCTTTTAGATTCAGCCTAAATGCCCTTGCCCTTGGAAGGCCTCCCTGCACCCACCTACAGGTGCTACGGATACCTGTGATAAATAGAATAAAACGGCCCCCAGAGATGTCTGTGTCCTAATCCCCAGAGACTGGGAATATGTGACCTTACCTGGCAATAGGTTCTTTTTTTTTTTAATTTAATTTATTCATTTTTGGCTGCATTGCATCTTCATTGCTGCACGCAGGCTTTCTCTAGTTGCAGCGAGCGGGGGCTACTCTTCGTTGTAGTGCACGGGCTTCTCATTGCAGTGGCTTCTCTTGTTGCGGAGCACGGGCTCTAGGTGCACGGGCTTCAGTAGTTGTGGCGCACGGGCTCAGTAGTTGTGGCTCATGGGCTTAGTTGCTCTACGGCATGTGGGCTCTTCCGGGACCAGGGCTTGAACCCGCGTCCCCTGCATTGGCAGGTGGATTCTAAACCACTGCGCCACCAGGGAAGCCCTAGCAATAGGTTCTTTGCAGATGTGATTAAGATAAAGGTCTTGAGATGGGGAGATAATCCTGGATTAACTGAGTGGTTCAGTGTCATCACATGGGTCCTTATTAGAGGAAGACAGGAGGGTCAGAATCAAAAAAGGTGATGTGATGACAGATGGAGGATGGGGCCACGAGCCAAGGAATGCAGGTAGCTTCTAAAGTAGAAAAGGCAAAGACATGGATTCTCTCCCTGGAGCTTCCAGCAGAAACCATCTCTACTGTTAAAAACAAGACACCAGACCCCAAATGAAATCTCTGATGCTAAGCCCCGTATCACCAAACCTAGATTAACGTAATTACAGTTTCAGCTCTACCAGAAATGGAATCTTAAACCAGTCAATCAGGAATCACCTGATCAGCACTAGTTAGGTTATCTGCCTGATAGACTCCATGCCCTAAAGGAAGGTAAGTTTGCAGTAACCAACTTGCGTTTTTGTCCAGGACAACTTCTTTGTTCCTGCTCCTTTCTACCTGTAAACATCTTCTATTCACAGCTCTTCAAAGCTCCTCTCTACTGCTACACCAGAAGCTGCCCGATTCATGAATCACTGAATAAAGCCATTAAGATATTTACAATTTTACTCAGTTGAATTTTGTTCCTTAACACTGCTGACATCTTGATTTTAGAACCTCTGACCTCCAGAACTATAAGGGGATAAATGAGTGTTACTTCAAGCCACTAAGTTCATGATAATTTGTTACAGCAGCAACGGGAAACAAATACAGTGCCCCCCTGTATTCCTCAGACCTGACCCTCTCTGTATTCTCCAGGAACGTCCAGCTGCCAGTCCCAGCATCACTTATCTGAGGGTTTTCCAGACCTGCAGAAGGCACAGCGGAAGTGCTGGGAAACTAACGTGTCTGGGAGCTGGTATATAAACACCCCAACTCCCTCTCCCTGAAGGGGGCACACCTCTGAGGGGCATGCTCTACATGCCCCCCCATGTGTCCCCCCATGCTGGAACTTCACTTGCCCATATGGTAACTGGCTCAACTCACCCACCTTATGTGAGCTGTCTTCCCCTCCCTGTCTCACTGCCTCATTCCTCTTTATGTGCTCTCTAAAATCATCTCTCAAATAAATCGTTTGCCCAGACCAAACCAAGTCCCTTCCTGACCCATTTTCTCTCTCATCACTCCCTCCTCTGCGCTCCCAGCGCCTAACACAACTGTAATCCCGTGTCTTCCGGCTGGGAACGTCAGCCCCATGGAGGCAAGGCTGTGCCCCTCCCCTTTACCATGTGTCACTGGAGCCTGGCACAGGGCCTGGTGTGCTGGGCACCCTGGAAAAATGTTTGTCGAGTGGCTGAAAATAAATCAGCTTTTTAGATAAAGCAGAGCATCCTCCGGAAACCACAAGGCACTCACACTGCAAACAGCCTCCTAACTAGTCCTTGGGGGCTGCTTTAATGGAGCCCAAGTTCCTGCTACAATTAGCGGGCCTCCATTTGCATGCAAATAATGGAGATGCCAAAATACTCCAGGGAGTTTGTTCTCCTAAATGGATTAAATGTGCCCCCTGCAACTAGTACCTGCTAGGACAGACCAGGCTTCCCGACCTCTGTGGGAAGTACTAACCCCCCCGGGGCAGGGTCACCAACTCCCGATGAGGGGCTCCCAGAAAGATCTCTCCTCTCAGCCAAACTCCTTGGCCTGCCCTCCAGGGCTTTTCGTGGCTTTGCACCTGCTGAGCTTGCTTGCCTCGACTTCCTGGTCCCAACTTCCCCTCCTCATTCCAGCTTCACCAGACCAGTCAACAGTTCCCCTTTATCCTCTGCACCTTTGCACATACTGATCCCTCTGCCTGCAGCATCATTCCTCTCTTTCTGACCCTGGAAAATCTATGCTCAATACCCAGCTAAAATGTCTCCTCCTCCAGGCAGTCCCTCTGTCCTGAGTCTGTCTCTGGTTCCAGCCTGTCATTCTGGGTCCACCTCTCTCATTGGCTTGGGAGGTGCTTGAGGGTGGGGACTGTGTCTGACACCCTCATGGTCGGCCGGCACCCAGTACCGGGAAGTCCTTTGGAGCCTCACACTTTAAAGTCCTGAGCCTCGGTTTCCTCAACTGGAGAATGGGATCATCACGCAAACCTCTCAGCACCGTGGGGAGGAGGAAATGAACGAGGCACATGAAGCCCCCCATGGAAGATGCACAGGTCAGGAGAAGCCACTGGCCACCCCTCACCGCAGCCGGGGAGGCCGAGCAGGGCTAGACCCCACCTGGGGTAGGGGTGAAGGTGACACCCGTGTGCATCAGACTCCTGCCGGGAAAAAAGGCAGCAAGTACAAGGGCAGACCATTTACTCCTCCGGGCCACCTTCCTCTTCCCTCCTCCCCGTGACCCTGCCGAGCCATCCCTGCCAGGTTAACACTCGTTGGCCTCATACCACACCGGGCAAGAGACCAAAAGGAGAACTTGTCCCCAACCCGGGGCCAGCTGTCCTCACAGACGTCACAAGGCTGGGCATAGGTGAAAACTGAGCCCAAGAGTCACTGAGGCTCCTGCCTCCTGCCTGACGCCTGGCCAAGACCGAGACAGAAGCAGGCAGGGCACCCCCAGTTCCTGAGGGCCTCCTGGAGCCACGAGCTTCCCAAACGCCGGCCCAGTGAGGTGTGTACCCTTAGCATCCCCACTCTACAGATGGGGAAACCAAGGCTGAGCGTCGAGTGATGTGCCTAAGCGTTCACTGATAGCAGGTGGGGGAGTCAGAATGTGAGCCCGTGTCTGTAGGACATCCCGACCCTCCATGCTTCCTAGACTTGGCAGTCTCTGCTGGTGGTGTTTTCAGCCAGGGAACACCCTCCCCCACCCCCACGTTCACACTTTTGTTCTGTGTGTACAGCCAGGAGGCCTGGGAGGAATGGCAAATAAAGATGTGGGTTCTCACTCAAGGCCCCTGGGGAACGTCTGTCTCCACCAAGGGTCCGAGGGCTCCTCCTCTCAGGACCCCAGCTGAGCTGCCCCTGTAACTCACAAATGGAGGGGACTTGTGCCAGAGGTTGAGCCCCAGTTGACCCAGCTGCTGCCTGGGGAGGGTCAGGATGAGGCCCAAATCTACCCTCCCACCCATGACCTGCATTTATTGAGTACCTACTGCGTTCGCCGCCCAGGGCGTGGCTTTCTGTCACTTCCTTGCATGTGCCCTTCATGATCCCACCTCCCAGACTTTGCACTCGCACATCCTCCCTCATCCTCTCAGCGCACATCCATTGATCCTTAGGACAGAACAGGGCAGAAGATGGACACAGTCCTTGCTCAGTCATCACATAGAGGAGGCAGACAATACACAGGTAAGCGAACCAATCGCTAAATAAGTAAACGTTGGGTGAGGCATGGGAGAAATGACCTGGGCACCGTGTAGAGAGCACAGCCCATGGGGAAGTCAGGGAGGGCTGCCTGGAGGAGGAGGCCCCCGAGTTGAGAGCTCAGAAATGAGAAGGAGCTGCCATGCAAAGGTCTGGGGGAGGAGCACGGGTGAGAGGAATAGAGTGAAAGAAGGATGTGTCCAGCCCCTCCTCCATCAGTGTCAATCTTGGTGTCTGCCTGGCTCTCCACTATGTGACCATACCATCCTTCAGCTGCTGGTCTCATATTGCAAAGCCCTTCATAGTTTACAAGGCACGTTCCTACTCAGGACCTTTTTCGCTCCTCACATCTGCCCTGAGGAGCATAGATGAGGAAACTGATGCCCAGAGAGGAAAATGTCAGCCAAGGTCACACAGCCAGGTGTCCCCCGCCTGGTCCAAGCCCCTACCCCTCTCCACCTGCCTCTCCACCTTCTCCAGAGGGCAGTGGCTGGAGGACCCTTGCCCACACCCCTCCCAAGCCCACCAGCCTCCCGGGAGGGGAGGCGGTTCTGCACCAGCCCATATATAACCCACTCCACGCGCCTTCTCTGCATTAATAAATGGGGAACCAAAGGGTTATAAATCCTGGGGCTGCCAATGTCCCTGGGACCAGCTCTTTCTCTGGCCACGCACTAGTACTTTTTACAACCCATTAATTAGTCCCTCTAATAAAGTTTGACAAAATGATAACTTGCCCATAAAAAGTGTTGTAATAAATACATTTTCCCTAACTTTCAGCCATTCGAGCATGGCCACGTCATAAACCCTCTGCCATGGTTCACTGCCTTATTGTCTCTCTATATTTCTCCATCACCATGGAAGTTCAGCACCTGGGGCCTCATGGACCCCGGATAAGCCTGGGCCTGACTACAGGTCCCTGGCATCTCCAGGGAGACAGTCACGGGCAGCCCCTCCCCTGCTCCCAGAGCTGCAGTAGCTCCCACCGCCCAGGACAACGGTCCCCAAACTCCAGTCCCGCCTTCCTGAGTCCTGCTTCATCCACGGGGCACCTGAAGGAACAGTGTCTGGACATTATTTTTTCTTCAAATTGATTCCCTTACATAAATCTATTTTGCAAGAAAACTTTATATCATCATTAAAGGAAACTGGAAAAGCAGAATAACAGACCCTGAAGAGGAAATAAAGATAAATCCAATGAAACAAAAGGATGTCGCTAAGTCCCAGGCAACTAGTACTGCTTTTTGCTTCACACGCTGAGCCGGGGACCTGCCTGCTCTCTCTCTGAGGTAAGTGGGGGTCAGCCAGAGCTAGAGAGGAGCCTCCACACATGGGCATCTCGTGGGGACACTCTCCTCGGTGTAGACAGAGGGTCTGAAAGAGGATTTCAGGCACAACCACCTTCTGCCTCGGAAAACCTCTGTGGTTGAACCCGGTATGCCACCCAAGAGGGGTTTCACAGCTCGGGTGGCACCCAGGTGGGCCTGGGGGTGGGAGGGGCTGGAGACCCGTCTGGAATCCCCAGGTGCATCGCCAGCCCACCGTGTTTCAGATCAGTAACATGAGACAGGGTTCTTCACATTTTGCAGAAAGTGGAGAGAACAGCCATCATTCATATGACAGAGTAAGAACCCCAAGGTGTGGGTTGTGGGGTGCAGTCTGGAAGAGTATCAATGTTCACCCTCAATCCCCCGAAATCATTTGTCCCTTCCCTCCTCCCCGTGGAGGAGAATTTAGGACTACTCCTAAGCTTGCCATCAGATCAGCACTGACCGCTGACCTGCCTGGGGTCCCCAGATTCCAGGCCCAGGATCTCTTAGACCTCCCACCCCCCCACACCATCCTGGCAGCAGGACCGGGTCACCATCCGCCTCCGGGCACCCAGCAATTCTCGCTCCTATCACCTAAGGTGAGGATTTGGACGTAGGGTTGCTATTCTGCATCTGTTCCAGCACCCGACCCTGCATGGAGGAGGGGCCCGGTCAGTGTTGCCTGAATGAGGGACAACTGGGACGTCTGGTGATGGGTCATCCCCATTTCACAGATGAGCCAAGCAAGGCCCAAGAGGAGGAACGATGGGCCCAGGACCCCAGTGAGTCTGGAGCAGAGCAGACACTGAAGCTGCCCCTGCCCCTGCCCGGTGCTGCTTCTCCTGTGGCCACAAAAACCACCAGGACATTTTGGCTCCAATCACTGTCCACATCTTGGGACGCAGCCCCCTTGAGCCCACCTGGACAGGCAGGGGCTTCCTACTTCCGTGCTAACCTCAGAAATTTGCAAATCCACCAAGCCAGCACTGCTCATTGTTAAACTACACTTGCTGACACAGAGAGCCCAGCCTCAGGCCCAGGCCCTCACCCATCACAACAATGGCCTTGAGTTCTGTGAGCCACGTTGACGTCCAGTGCCCTAGGCGGGAACTGCCCATTTGTCACTGCTGAGCCTCTCAATAATCCTTCCCAGATGGGGTGATTCTGCCCATTGAACAGGTAGACAAACTAAGGCTCCAAGAGGTGAAGGCACAGACCCAGTCCCAAACACATTGGTCCTCACCCCTAAAGGATAATCATCAGGGTTGGCCCTGTTCTGACAGTGTTGCACAGGAAGCATGACTTGTCTGCCACCCAATGCCTAAAATCCCACCATTAGTCTCACCCGTTTGGTATAAAGCAACGTATTGCCTGAAAGCCTCCTTGGCATAGCAGCAAGGGAGTCTAGTACAGGAGAAAGAGCCTTGGATTAGGAATTAAAAGAACCAGGTTCTAGTGGCAGTTTTTCTATCAACTCTGATCTCAGCTGAGTCTATCCCGCCACCTACCCTGGCCTCGGTATTCCAGGAGTAGAAACAGGGGAGGGGGTTGGACGAGCGCGTGGTTTCCCACGGTGTGCCCTGAGAGATGATTTTAGGGAGGCATGTGGACCCAGCATTAAGAATTACCTAATGAAAACATTGTCTCCTTTCTGATCACTTCCCGGATTTCTAACAAGAAGAAAGTTTCAGTTTGGCGCTAATGTGTCTTTAACACCTCCCCTTTGGCTACCTCTCTTTTTAACAAAACCTCAGCAGGGCTGAGAGCCCTCTGCAGACTGCAACGCCTGGCTGGATTCTCAGAGAATTCGCTCTGCTCTGTTTTCATTGTATTTTGGTTTAAGGGTGCCCTCTATTTAGGGCAAGTGAAACGCACTTCCCGTTTACTACAGCAGTATAAAATGTCTTTTGTAAATACACTCCTTTGAGTTGAAAGAATGAATTGACATAAAGAAAAGCATTGAATAAATGGGAGCGTTGGTGGATGGGAAATCGGGGAGACCAGCAAAGTGGCAAATGAGTGTGGATGTGGGGGAGACCCCGGTCCAGGGGCTCTGTTTGGGGCACATGGGGGCAGCCGCTACCTGGCCAGCTAGTCATGAGCAAGCCCTCGCGTGACAGCTTACCTCATCCTGTAAGCACGCAGCTGTCAATCACAGGCTGTGATGGGCACCTTGCAGCCATCATTGAACTGTGCCTTACTCCTAGCCTGGGAGTGGGGCAGCACATGAGCCCCACCTGCCAGAGGAGGAAATTGACGCTCAGAGAGGCTGAAGGACTGGCCCAAAGTCATACTGCCATGTATTAGTGTCCTGTGGCTGCTCTAACAAGTGACCACAAACTCGGTGGCTGGAGAACAGCAGACCTTAATTCCCGCACACTTCTGGAAGCCAGAAGTCTGAAATCGAGGTGTCAGCAGGCCCACAGGCTCTAGGGAGAAACTGTTTCTTGCCTCGTCCCGTTTCTGGTGGCTCCAGGGCTCCTTGGCTTGTGGCTGCATCACCCCAATCTCTGCTTCCATCTTCCTGTGGCCTCCTCCTCTGTGCTATTTCTTCTTCTTCTGAGGACACTTGTCATTGGATTTAGGGCCCACCTGAATCCAAGTTGATCACATCTGGAAATGCTTAACATAATTACGTCTACGAAGACTCTTTTTCTAAATAGTGCCATTCACTGGTTCCAAGGGTATCTTCTGGGGGGGACTGCCATTCGATCCACTATAAGTGGGATCAGGATTGATGCCTAGAATGAAGCCTCCTGGTTCCCTCCACTACACACACACACACACACACACACACACACACACACACACACACACCCCAGAGCCTCCCTCCCCTGCCCATGCCATCGCGGGCTGCCTGTCCCTCCACCCTCATGCCCAGGGACAGGGGGCTCCGGGAGCAGCGGGGCCCAGCTCTCAGGTCAGCCTGGCCCTGCACAGGCCCATGTTCCTGTTTAATTAGGACAGAAGACTGAACTCTGCTCAATGATACCAGCGTCAACCTACTCACCTGCTTGGGGACCCACCTCTTTGAGGAAATTTGTGGCCATAATTTAGTGGGGAAATTCTGGCTACCAGCACCTGAGCTCTGACAATCATCCAGGCACATTAAACCCACCCGCTGATGCCCCTTGATGCCAGAGCCACCCTCACAGAGCCTGTAAAACAGGGGGTCCAGAGAATGGGGGCCCTCGTGGGAGCCACTGAGCCCCCAGGACTGCAGCAGCCCCTGGAGCTGGGGACAGAGGCCTGGGTTTCCTCCCAGTGCTGCCTAGCTGGGTGAGCTGTGGTGGGCCTTGTGCCCATCCTGGGTGCCAGTGGCCTGGTGGCACCACGTGGTGGGGGGGTGTTGCATGGAGAAGCAGCGGCAGCGTCTTGGAGATGGTTAGAGGTGTAGGAACTCAGGACCCCACCCTGACAGCAGGCCTGTGTGAGCACAGTCATGTTGGAGAAGCATCAGCAGAAAGCACAGGTCAGAGCACAACCCACACAAGCGCAAAGCACCCAAGAATCCAGACACCTCCACAGCCCCCACCCAGCTCATAGCCCCGGCCACACGCGTGTGGCCTCCCCTGCACACAGAGACACACCACACTCTGCTCCCCACCTGGTGCACACACGCCCACCCATGTGCACCCCAGGCTGCCCACGCACAACACACACACACACGTGCACCTGTGCACAACCCGTGCCCCACGCCCAAATGTCTCCCTGATGGTAGAATTTCAGGCAACCGAGGAAGACGGTCTGAAGCTTCATTCACGTGCATTTGTTCATTCAGCAAATGTGTACTAGCCAATGACCAGATGCCAGGCACACACCAGGTGCCCTGTGCGGAACTGAATGTGGAGATGAGGAAGGAGTCCCTGGCCTCACTCATGGTCCCTATGTGTCTGATCGATGCAATATCAGGTGGACATGCACAGTGAAGGGGGGAGGGGAAAGGGAGGGGGAGGGAAGAGAAGAGGAGGGGAGGGGAGAAGGAGGGGAGGGGGAGGGGGTAATCAACCCCGCCTGTGGGGAGAACGTGGACCAGAGAGACTTTCCAGAAAAAGACACCAGAGCCAGATCTCAATGAAGAAGTAGGAATGTCCTTGGCAGACAAAGTGAGGAAGACCATTCCTGGCAGAGGGAACAGCAGGAGTGAAGGCCTGGAAGCATGAGTAGATGGCTCAGTGAAGGCAAAGGTGCGGGGTGTGTGCCATGCCCTGATGGGAGTCAGCCTCCCAAATAAGACTCGAGCCCTCCCATCCTCTCCACCCTCTGCCACGTCACCCCCGCCTCTCCCTCGGACCCCAGCAGCAGTCCCTCCTGAGCTCTTTGCTGGACTCCAGTCTTACTCCCTCCAGACCCACTCACCTCCGTCGCAGAGGCAGGGAAATTCCTAATATGCAGATCTGATCATATCAGCCTCTGCATAAGCTCTGCCTTTGTTGCCCAGTGCCCTCAGACTAAAGACCAAACTTTCTAGACCCCTCAAGTTCTGGCCTGGTCTTGTATTCAGTTGCATCTGCCATGCTGTTTCCACCTTCCACAGAGCACACCTTGTATGTGCTGTTCCTTCTGCTTGAGAAGCCCTCTCCCAACCCCTTTCTAGAGTTGTCAAACTCCTACTCATCCTGCAAAACCCATGCTGGCAAAGGTCTCCTCATCCACAACACCTTCCCTGACCTTTCAGCCTAAGAAATGCTTGGGAAAGGAGAAGTAATTAAGCCTTGGGGTCAGATCTTTAGTTGTTTCTCAGCAGTTCAGACTCCAGGACAAGACAGGGACAGGAACGGGCACAAGAGCTAAGGTTCAAATACATGCACTAGGTGACTCCAAAACTTCTTGCAGGTTTTCTTTCTTCTTTATTTTTAAATTAGAGATTCATGTCTCAGAGGTTAAGAAGCTCAAAACATTTTCGGTGATAACCTTTCTCAGTGCCATTAAGACTGCCACACTGATTTGACTTTTTATTTCCTCAGACCTGAGCTTTTAAAACGCTTAGGATAAATGAAATCCTATTTCACGAAGAAGATAAATATACAAAAGCCACTGCCCTGTGGCACTGACTAGATTGAGGACAGAGGTAAATAATACGTAAATAATAATAGGTAAATAACAGCAATAATGATAACACAGGCTACAGTCTCCTTGAAGGGGTGTTGTGGACAAGGTCTCTGACCACAAGAGAGGTTACTCAGATCCTCATAAAACAACCTCAGACCACTGAGGCAGGAGACCACAAGCTGAACTGGAATGTGGGGAGATTCCAGAGGCTGATGGAGGGGGCTGTGGCAATCTAGGAGGACTTCTTGGAGGAGGGAAGCCTCTCCTCCCCTACCTCAGTGACCTCCACTCCCTCCTATGACAACAGATAGGCCTTCTGTCTGCCCAGCTGGGGCCTGGGCCTGGGTTTGCTGGCTCCTGACTCACGTAAATCGCCCTCTGCAGCTAGTTCCAGTCTCCCGCGCTTGATCGAGGCAAAGATGCACTCAGAAGTGAAGTCCCAAATTAGGTTGTTTGGAATTCCTAACCAGTGCAATTAACAGATCCCAAACACTGTTAATTATGTTTCCCATGGCCAGTGTACACAGAGGCTGATTGATCCGCCCAACACTGCCAATTATGGAGGTATCAAGACTCCTGGGGGGGGGGGGGCTCCGAGCAAGGCTTCAAGCAGACCCACCAGCATGCCTTTGGGGTGTGGCGACAGCAGGGTCAAGCTGGCCAGAGCTGGACATTCACACCCAGAGAGCAGGAGGCCGTGAGACCGTGTCACTTGAGAAGGAGCAGATGTCCTGATTTCTGTGTGATCTACTGTGTGTGAGCATTAGAGTGTGCATGCGAGATGTGTGTGTGCAGGATACGTGACTGCAGGTTCACGCCTGCAAGTGTGTGCAGGGGCGTGACTGGAGGGATCTTTGAGGGCGTGAGTGTATGTGTTTGTGTCTGAGGACTAGATGTCACTGTGAGTGTGGGTGCTTGTAGGTGTGCGGACCAGGCTGAGCGTGGGAATGTGTGTGATATGTGTGCGTGTGAGTGTGGGGCCCAACCAGGAGCTCACAGACTACTGGGAGAGATAGTGTTCGTGGAGTGTTTCAAAAGAGAGATGCGCGGAGTCGTGAGAGTGTGTATCCACTTTTTTAACTCTTCCTACTTAAAGAAAGTTCTTCCCACTTTCTTTATCTCCATAGCCCAGAGGCAAAGAACAAACTTCCCCCTGGAGAAACAAGCACAGAAAAGGGGGTGTTTTTAAAATCAGCTTATTGGATGAATGAATGGGCCTTGGACATCCAATCCATGGATGTCACTCAGGCACCAAACTGCCAATCCCATGCCCGTGGCAGACATCACTAATCAATCCCAGCATGCTTTGCCATGGAGCATTGATTTGGTTTCTATATTCCCAAGTCAACACCCCAGGTAGCCACCTCCAATCAATATCGACACAGAAGAAGAAATGAGATTTAGTTGAACCTATCTATCTTGCAGATGAGGAAATAGAAACAAAAGAAAGTCCCGTGAGAAGTCCATATGGACCAGCTGGTGCCCTTTGGCTGCCTGATTCACCCAGCCTCTCCAGAAGCTCCAGAGAAGCCCTTGTCTAGCTGGACAGGCAGGGATGCCAGAGAGGAGCACAGCTGGGCAGCTGGCGTGGGCTCCTTGCAGAACTGCCCTGCACGTCCACGCTGTGATCGCCGCTCTGGCGACGTCCCTTCTGTTTTCTATTGCCTGCTCCCCACAGCTGCTCTTTTGAAAGCCCTGCATGGGAAGCTGTTGATGTGTCTCTCTGTTCCCTTTTCAAACCATTGTCCCCTCATTGGCTCCAGCCGTGTTCTTCTCTTGGCCGCTTAATTAACAGTATTATTAATGCCAAGAGGAAAGAGTCACCCAGCTCCTTTCTCATAGCAACTCATGCTTGTGAGTACGAGCTGCAGGCAGACAGGAAACAGGGGCTGATGCCAAGAGATGCTCCCCTCCCTGCCTCTGGGGCCCTTCACTTGCCAATGCCCAGCTGGACCACTTGGCCCCACCTCCCAGGGGCAGCCATCGAGGGTCAGGGAGGAGATGGTTTGCAGCAAATCTGTCTAGAGGTGCCCATGCGTGGTTGATAAACCCTGCTCTGAGCAACGGGAGCGAGTTAAATCTTTGGCGAGAGGAGTTAGGGCCCCATCTCTGGGATGGGCTCAGAACCCAAGAGTCATGCCTTCTACTTGTAGAGAAGAAGCAGAAGTAGATGGGAAACATGCACAGTAGCTGTGTGACCTTGGGCCAATCCACCACTGTCTCTGTGCTCAATTTCTCCTGTGTAAAAAGTGTTTCCTATGCACGTGGTCCTGGGTTAAGCCCCCTATGTGCATTATTATGTCACTTATTCCTGTTCCAGTAATCTACTGCTACATAACAGATCACCCCAAAACTCAGTGCCTTAAAGCAATAACAATCATTTTGTTTGCTCATGAACCTGTAATTTGTGCAGGGCTCAACAGGTATAGTTCACCTCTGCTCCACACAGCATCAGCTGAGACAACTCAACTATGGGGCGGAGGATCAACTTCCAAAAGGGTTCACTCACGTGGCTGGCAGGTTGGTCCTAGCTGTTGGCTGGAAGCTCAGCTGGGAGGTCTCCATTCCTCTCTCCAGGCTGCTTGGGCTTCCTCACAACATGGTGGATGGGTTCTAAGGATAAACATCCCAAAAAAACCAGGCACAAGTATCGATAAATGGCATTTTTATGGCCTAGCCTTGGAAATCATACCATCACTTCCACTGTACTCTTTTGGCTGAGGCAATCACAAATGCCCATCCAGGTCAAGGGCAGGGGACTTAGACTCCACCTCTTGCTGAGGGACTGGTGAGGTTCTCCAAGGGCATGAGGGATGGGAAATAGTGTTGGGATCATCTCTGGAAAATACGGTCTGTCACGTCCTTCAAAACAGTTGTGAGGTAGGTAGGGTTCTTATTCCCATTTTACAGATGAGGAAAAATGAGGTTCAGAGAAGTTAAGTAATTTGCCCAAAGTCACACAGCTAAGTGAGCTAGCAAAGATTTGAACATATGCAGTCTGACTTGAAAACTTAGGTTTTCAATCATTTTATTTTTCTCTTTAGCTGCAAAATGTTTCTTTCTAATAAAATTTTCTGGGGAAATATCTGTGAAAGGGGGAGGAGGGAGGCAGTGAGGGGAGAGCTGTGATCACATTTGGTCTTTAGGAGGAGTCCTCTGGCCATGGTATGGGTGATGGATTTGGGGAGAGGGTGTGGCTGGACTGGAGGGGTTTGGTCATCCTGGGGCTGAAAAGGACAGCACCATCAGCCCTTGGTGCTCAGTAGAGGCCAGGACTCCGGTTAGAGGATGGAGTGGAGGGTCCCTTGTCCTTAGGAAACTCCAACAAGACAGCCCCATGGATAGAAGAGATGTGAGGAAGAGTGATGAGTCATCAGAGCCCCACTCCAGGCTGCCAGCCGGGCTGCTCTGACGTCAGCCTGAGGCCTCTGTCCGCCCGACTGTCACTTCCCAGGATGCCTGGGGTGCTCCTTACATGGTGGCTTTGACGTGAACATGTTTTAACTATAAAAAGAGGGGTTTAAAAATAGCCACCTTGTCACGAGGTGTAGGGAAGAGAGACACCCCCTCCCCACCCACAGGAGTGAGGTGGAAAGTCACCATCACGTGGCAGAGCTGTGCCCGTCACTGCCGCCCCCTCCTCACCACCCAGAGCTGCATCGAGGCAACTTTGCGGAGATTTACTGAAGCCCTGAGCTCGGGAATCTTCCTGCTGCTTTAGGCAAGTCATCCTGGGGATCAGTGATATGACGCCTGCCAGCTTCTTTCTCTCTCCTCTCAGGACTCAGCGAGGCTGAAAAGAAATGCCTGCAGTCATCAAGGGGCCAGCTGGTATCCAGGGGAGCCTGGGGGGTTGGGGGTAGCGCTCATAGCCTGGCTCTGGACACCAGCGCACCTGGGTTCAAGTCCTCTCCCTCTCCCTTCCTTGCTAGGTGATCTTGCACAAGTGATTTGACCTCTCGGGGCCTTGGTTTTCACATCTGTAAAATGGGTCCCGTAACACAAGGAGACCAGAGAGGCATTGGCAGAGGGGGGAAGGGGATGTGGAGGCATCTAGAAGGTTGGAACTGGAATTCCCCACATCCATCATGCAGGTCCAACGAGACCCTACTTCCCATCAAGATACTCGGCAAAGAGCATGACCCATGGGGACAGCCTGAGCGCCTTTGTGCTGTTGATTAACGTTCCATTTAGTGAAATAAACAATATAATTACTCACCTCCTGCAAACTCCACTCTGAGTGGGGGGGACAGTCAGGACAGGCCTTCTGAGTCAAACCTGCTATTAATTAAGGCACTTAAGCACAGCTCTAGAAACCTGTGTCATACCTTCTCAGCTGTTGAAAGGGTGGGTGTGTGACGGGGGATGAAGACGGTGTCTCGTGATCCTTCATTATGGCGTCCACAAAGAAGGCACAGCCAGAGCTGGCCTAAGAAAGATATTCTCCCCTTCTCCCCCACTGTTACTTCTTGTTCTCTTGGTCCCAATAAATCCATGTGACAAAAGAATGACAACCTCAGTGGCATCCAATGCTTGGCTGGGTTTCCTCTCTGGTCTGGAGCTCAGCTGGCTGTTGGCTGATCTAGTCTGGCCTCGGTGACTCAGTTCTGTTCCACGTGACTTTCATGCTCCAGAAGGCTAGCCCAGGCTTATTCTCATGGCAGCTGGGCAGGGGTCTGAGAAAGAGTAAAACCGACAAACCCCCTTTAAACCCAGCTTGGAACTGGCATAGTCCCATTTTTAACACATTCTGTTGGCTAACACAAGTCACATGGCCAAACCCAGATTCAAGGGATGGGAAGAGGCTCCGCCTCTGGATGGAGGAAGATGCAAAGCCACATCAGAAAGAGGCATTGATAGAGGAAGGGGCCTGGATAAAGAACTGAGGTCTTTTTCAATCAATCTAACAGCACCAGCCACCCCGGTATAGAATTTACATGCACCATCTTGGAATAGCACAGGCATCCCGAGTCTGCCATTTTCACACCATGTGACATTTGGTAAGTTGCCAGCCTCGCTAAGCCTCTTTTCCTCATCTGCAAAATGGGGATAAAAATGGGATCTACCTCATGAGGTCATCATGAGAACTAAAAGACGTTGTATTTGAAGTGATGGCCACACAGTATGTGCTCAGTAACTCTCTGCTCACCATCATCAACACCACCCTCACGGACCAGTAATAAGAGGGTTGAAAACTTGGCCTGAGTTTGAGTTCTGGCTCTGCCACTTGCCAGCTGTGTAAACTTGGGTGAGTCCCTTAACCCCTGTGCATCTCTATGTCCTTATCTGTAAAGTGGAGTTGTTAATAAATACTACCTCCAAGGGCAGGGTATAATGCAATAAAATATTCCAGCCAGAGGCTTAGTTCAGTGGCTGATACAGCACTGAGTTCTTGGGAAATAGGAGTGATTATGATCATTAATATCTGTAAATAGGAATGTTAATACTTATCTCAGAGAGTGGCTCTGAGGGACAATGAGGGTAATGAACCACGGAGACACCTTGGAAGCCAGGAAAAGCTTGCATTTATCAACACTGTTTTAGTTTTGTGGGACAGAAACACAAGTCCAATTAGTTTAAGCAAAGCAAAAGATGTTCTTGGCTCTTGTCACCAAAAATTCTGTGAGGAGGACAAGTGTGAGGCAGGCCTCCAGGATGCCAACCTCACCTGGACATTTCCTTTGTCTTCATCTGCTTCTCTCTTTACTGGTCACCTTCTTTCTTTCAGACCAAACCCTCCACAGAGCAGGGAACAGCTCCTTCTGTGGAGGAAAAGGAGTTACCTTCACCCAGCCCAAGAGCAGAAATCCCAGGGAAGGCTCTGATTGGCCCCGTGTAGGTCACATGCCCATCTTTAGCCCAGTCACTGCAGTCAGAGGGTGGGATATTATGATTGGCAGCCCCCATCAAAAGCACGTGTTAAGAAGAGGAGGAACAGATGCCTGGAAGGAAAAGGAAGTTGGATAAAACCAGAATGCTTGCTTTGGCTGTGCTTGATACTCCCCAGTTCTGCCTGCCCCATTTCACAGAGAGAGTCCCTTAAGTTTAAACAAGGTCAAGGGACACAGGTCACACACTGGAAAAAAAACCCTCACTCCCGACACCATGTGATACTGTGTTTCCCAGAGGGAAGGGTCTCTCGTGTCTGAGCAGCCCTGCTCAGCACCTCACCCAGCCTGGCTGAATCCCCCTGCATCTTGGTCCCTGCCCATGTGTCCCTGGCACATTCACAGGACGAGCCGTGGCATTTGGTTCCTCATGTCTGGACCGGTTGCCATAGCCCAGTGCTGCCGGCCATTCTGCTGAGTTTCAGAGTTGTCAAACATCTCAGAAGCAATTGCCCACATATTTTAGGTCCAGCCAAGGCCGCCTGCCTTTGTCCAGCATCATTTGCTGTATATTCCAAGAGAAATTGGATCCACATGGACCAAATTCCTCTACACTCATCTCACATGGGCAAGGTTTTGGCACAAAAGAACTAAGGACTATGGAAAGGCTTCTTCTCCTTCCCTGGGGACCAGAGAACAGGCTCCAAAGCCAAGAGGATGACAAGCTCCCAGCCAAAGGTGCAGTCAATGCCTTCAAAGTCTAAACTCATATGGTCAGAGAAGGACAAAGGCCACAGATGAGGGAAACCTGTTATCTCGGTGCCCTGGGCTGGGGGAAGGCTAGGGCACAGCCTCTCCGACCTACTGCCTGGAAGCAGGAGGCATGGAGTCCAGAGCTCAGTGCTCAGTTGTTAGGCCAGCCTGGCACCCCACCCCAACTCTGCCATTCTTTAGCTAGCTGGCCATGGGCAAGCCTCAGTTTCCTCATCTGAAAAATGGGGATAAAAATGATGTCAATCCCATACAATAGTGGTTTAGTAATATCAATGAAGTGAGGAATATAAAAGTCGATGTCGGTTGATAGTAGTGTTTATGCTATTACCCCCACAATCACCACCACCATAGCCAACACCATCATTACCACCATCACCATCATTACCATCATCACCATCATCATAATCATCACAATCGCCAGCACCACCAGCACCACCAGCACCGTCTCATCGTGACCATTATTGTCACCATATCATTACCATCATCAACACTCCATCACCATTACCACTAGGCAAAGCCCACTTGTCAGGCCAGCTCTGATATCTTCTTCCCCAAAGCCACCATCCTCCTCCAAGTCAATATCATTGTTCGACTGCCTACCTACCTCCAGTCTCACTCTGCCCAAAACCCCTGCTTCTGCTCAAAGCCCTTCCCCAACTCCCATCAGCCATAGAACAAATCCCAAGCCCTTTTGTATATGGTACTGGGGCCCTTCCCCCTCGAGACCCTTCCCACTTTTGTCACCCACACCCTACAGTCCTAGTCACATCAAATAGCACCCCTCTCTCCCAAATACGCCACACACCCCCAGGCCTCCAGGTCTATACCCCAGGTGTTCCCTCCACTCAGAATGCTTCTCCCTGTTCCCTGGCAAACTCACAGTGACCTTTCTGGGATCAACTCAGATGGTTCCTTCTTAACCAAACTGCCACTAAATTCTAGCCAGACAGCACTGCCTGCAGAAGGCTCTGGGCTTCTTTGTTAAAAAGGGAGATGAGTAAGAGGCGGAGAGAGATGTTAAAGACACATTCGCACCTGCAGGAGTCCTTCCCTGATGTCATGGAACTGGGAAGGAATAGCCGTCTCACTAGGGAATTCAAAATGCTTCATCACATGTCCCACTGAGGGGACTGCACCCCACCCTTCAAGACACAGTGGCAGCTGTGACGTGCCCCACAGATGCTTCATGCAGGACTCTATCCCCAACATCCTCTGAGCAGAGCCAGTCCCACACTTGTAGAAGTTTCGCCTTATTTACGGCTGAAGTTACATCATTTACCCTTCTCCGAAGCAGACATTCCTAGTTTAAATCCCGACTCCGCCCTTTCCCGTCTATTTGAAGGACCTAGTCTCCTCAACTATACAAGGGTTGGTTGTAGCAAAGGACCTCAGGGAACCCTTCCTGTCCTGAGCAGGGAGATGCAGGGTGTGAAGCTGGCAGACCTACCTGGCAGAGCTGCCCACCCTTAACATGAGAATAGGAGTTTCCCTGCCAGTTTGCTGGACGCAGCACGCTTTGACCTGTGTGGACAGCGGCCTCCACCCTGTGCCCAGCTCTCGTGGAGACCGAACAGTGCTTTTTGAACATGAAGCCTGGCACGGGGGAGCCTCCACAAACACTAGCTGTGCATGACTCACGGCTCTTATCCCCTCTGCTCCAAGAGCGCAGCTGCCTTGGGGAGGAGAAGGGATTGGAGAGGGAGCCCAGTAAGGCTAGACGCCCAGAGGGGCCACACCCGATGCCCACTAGCTCCCCTGATGCTCCTTTAAAGCTGTAGCCTTCGTGACAGAGCATTTGGCTGGAACCGTAAAAAATAAATGATTTCAGAGAAAATGCAAATGACACAGGAAAATGAGCTGCAGATGGCGCCTGCCTCCCAAAAGAGTGCCTCCCTGGCCCTCTCTCGGGTCTACATCAGCACCCCTCATGCCCCCCCATCCAGCTGACCCACTGTGCCCCTCAGGAGGTGCCCCGAGGGGGCAGCCAAGTGGGGAGGGCCCAGCTGCCTTCCCGAGCAGAATAGAGGAGGGAGGGGGCAGAGCTGCCTGTCACCTACCTGCTGACCACCTCCTAGTGTCAGGCCCTGCTCTGGAGACACCAGGAGGATTTAATCTGATCCCTCTGCTCCAGGAGGGAAGCAGAGACCCCAAAACCTCAGTGCCTCAGGGGACGACTCTATGTGAAGCTTGCCCATCTCATGGGCTCATCTCCAACCACCCTTTCTTCTCTCCTTCCACTCTAACTGCCCTGGCCTCCTTGCTGTTCTCGCACACATCAAGCACTTCCTGCCTCAGGGCCTTTGCACTTGCCAGTAACTAGGCCTGAAAGGCACTTTCAAATCTCACCCCGTCAAAAGAACTTCTCTGATCACCTAGAGTAATCCCAACCTATCATTCTTTATTAAAGTACACAGTTCATGTCCTTCATACCTGTTTTCACAACTAGTAACAATGTATTGGTTTGTGCTTACTTCCTACTTACTTGGCAGAATCAGGTAAGTTTATTCATCAGTGTTTCTCTAGGACCTGGCACCATGCCTGGAACATAGAGGAACTCAAATATTTGCGGGAGGGAGAAGTGGAATGTTCCCTGCTTGGGGGCTTAAAGACACAAAGAAAAGGCCCTTTGAGCAGGGTTCTGAAGAATGAGTAGGAGTTCAATAGGTGGAGGGAAAAGAGGTAAGGAGGCAAAAAGGGCAGGGAGATGGGAGCATGCAGGCCTGTGACAGTGTGACCTGGTGGTTCCAGGCCCACAGGGGAGCACCAAATGACCTGGGCTTAAACCCAGTTCCCCCATTCACAATGACTTTGGGGGAGTCACTTCAGCTCTCTGAGCTCAGACTTCTCATCTCTAAGATGATGGGGTTCAGAGGATCTGGGGAGAAGACACACAGGCTTGGCCCAGCGCTTAACACACTGTCAGCTGGATAAGCAAAGTCACTGGTATTTTCATGCAGGGACTCTGTGGAGGAACTTCTAGGCCCCGGGCCTGGGAAGGAAGGAAGGAAAAAAGGAAGAAAGGGAGGGAGGGAGGGAAGAGGGAAGGAAGGAATAAAGAAAAGAGAGAATAGAGAAAGAGAGAGAAAGAGGAAAGAAAGAAAGAAAGAAAGAAAGAAAGAAAGAAAGAAAGAAAGAAAGAAAAAGAAAAAGAAAGAAAGGAAGGAAGAAAGAAAGAAAGGAAGAAAGAAAGGGAAAAAAAGATAGATCTGGCACATCTAGGCCATGAGCCAGGGTTGTCAGGGATCCTTCAGTTCTGTACAAAGAGCCAAGTTCCAAGGAGAAATCTTGGCTGGAGGCCTGGCCCAAGAATTGTCTGGGTTGGGGATGGGATTTAGAGTCACGTGACCCCTGAGGCTCTCCTTTGGGGTCTCTGGCTCAAACCTCCTTCTTTGCCTACACCTCTCCTCCTCAAGGTTCTAGGCTTTGACAGTTTTCCCCTGAAACCCTGGCTAACCCCTAAGCCTTTGCCCAGGCCATGCCCTCTTCCTGAAATGCCCTTTCTTTAGCTGTTGAAACGCTCAGCAAATTCGCAGCCTGTCCCCAGTGACACCTCAGTCAGATGCTGGCATTAATGTCCCACCCTCTGGCCACTTATCAAGGGGTGATCAGAGTTGTGGCCTCTGGTTTCAGGGTCTGGACACGGTCTGGACTACACAGTGTCTCCAGGCTTGGAAGAAGGGCCCTGTCCCCAGATGGGAAGTTCCTCAGGGCTAGGATCAGCACATAGTAAATAGTCAGCCAACAAAATGAAGAAATACGCAAGGGTTTGGAGTGCAGCAGGCAGGAAGATTATTGTCCTCTGTGAACTCAGTCCACTTCTGTTCCTCACCAGCACCCGTCTCCATGAGGCAAATCCAATCCAACCATGAGGATGCTGAGGTACAGAGAGGTCCTAGTTTGGCTATCTATGACCTTATCTGGGTCCCTTCCCCTCTCAGGGCCTCAGTTTCCCCATCTGCAAGGGAAGCAGTGCCCCTGGAACAGGGCCAGCTTCACAAGCATGTGACGTGTACAGTCTACACACCCCACGCTCACCAGGGCCCCACGCTTGGTTTAATGTTTTGCTGTCGCCGTCTTAAAATTCTTCATAGTTTTATCTGCAAACGTGTTTTGTTAAGTGAAGTCCCATGGGACAAAGGAGAACGTGTGCAAGCAGATGAGATACATATAATGCATGTCCGCTGCTGTTTCTTGTTGCCCGGTACCCGTGCAGCTTTCATGATGCTCTGTGAGCACAGAACTTGGGCAGACACCCCTACATAATGGGAATTCAGTGAGAGGCAAATCAAGTACAAGGTAAGCAGTTTGCATCTAAGATTGAGTAAGTGCAGGTGCTGCCAGCCCGGAGAAACGTCCCTTTCCACCAAGCTTACTTCAAACACAGAAGGCGCTAAGAAACACAGACAGCCAAGGAACACAATGGCATCCTTTCCAATTTGTGTTTACCGATGCCGAAAATGATGGCAAAGGAAAGAGAGAGTAACCCACAATTCCTCTTCCTTTCAGTAAGCCTCTCTCCAAAGGGAGAGTCTTGGTAGAATGTGCGTGTATCAAGATGTGAAATAAAAACAGTTGAGTTCCAAAAAAAAAAAAAAAAAAAGACAGCTGAGTTCATTTTCAGCAGCATTTCCACAGTTTTGGTTGAAACAAAGTACACGTGCGTGTCCCAAGTACAAATACAAATTGTGTAATTTCGATGATTCCACACATGAACTAAATGCTCTTATATTTGTTCTTTGAACTGGCATTGCACACTATAAAGATGAGTGGTGAAATTCATGCTAATAATTCACAAGTTTAATTTTTCTTCACTTAGACCCACATTAAATAACAAATAAAAAACACCGGAAGTTGAGGGAGTCACCATGGAAGAAAGGGAGAAGCTCTGTATGTTAGTGCCTTTTTGTGTGTGTGTTTTCCTGCCTCTTGAAAAAGGGGCCCACGTTTTTATTCTGCACTGGGCCCCCCAAATTATGTAGCCAACCTATCCTGAATGGTCAAGAAGCCAGCCCAGCTGTGTCTGAGCTCATGGTCCACAGCCCTTGGTCCTCTATCCCCATCCCAAGCTGGCCTGGCCACCCACTCTCCTCCCCACTACAAAGGGTCAGCTGTCACCAGGACCGAACAGCTGGGGGTGGGAGGTGCTCTCAACCTGAGGTTCACCACATGGCCCATAAGTCAGCATTTCAGACCCCACAACCAGAGGATCAGGTCAGAGCATCTGGACGGGGACCTGGGCCTCTGCAGCCTCTTATATGTCCCTCTGCCCTCGCTCCAAGTGGTACAGCTGCTCACTGAAGGGGGAAACCCTGCTCCAAACCCCAGAGACAAAAGCCACTTTGTTTCAGAGTTTGAGCTGCTACAGGCCTAAAGCATCCAGCTCAGTAATTCAGTTTTCTGGAAGCTCTTCAAAGGAATCATTTAGCCCATTTTACAGCTGAGAAAACTGAGGCCCCAGAGGCAGCCTCTCCTGCCTAAGGTCACACAGCCAGCAGGAGGTCCAACAGGACTCAAACCCAAGCCCATCCAACACCCCAACATCCACACAGCACTCCTCCAGCCCCAAGTGGGGCTGGACTCTGGGGGCCACAGACCACTCAGGCCCTGCCTTGCCTGCCATGAAGTCACTTCATGGCAGGCCTGTTCCCTCATCTTCAAGCTGACCATGACCATGGGGTCCACTTCAGAAGCCCATCACTATCCCATCCCCATGTCCACCTTTAACATGATACAGGGAAAAGATTCTAAGAAAATGTGAGTGTTCGGTGTGCATAACACCGGCTTCCTCATCCGTAAACAAGGTGTGATGGCCCCACAAACCTGCAGGTACCTGTAGACGCAGGCATAGCCATCACTCCCCCAGACCCCAGTGTGAGCTCCATGGGGCAGGGGGTTGCTCTGTTCCCTACTGGGTCCTCCAGACTTGAAGCAGTGTCTGGCACACAGCAGATGCTCAAATATTTGCAGAGTGAATGAGTAAATGAATGAGTGAATGAATTATAGCAATAAAAGATCACATTCCATTATATGCAATCCCGAAATCCAAAAGGGCTCTAAAAACAGAAAGTCCTTGTCGAATTCTCATGCCTGGAGGTCCCACTAATCCCACTAATGAGACTATTCTGATGGTTTCTAACGTTCGACCGCAGCCCCCCAGGCGTGTCACTGAGCATGTGATATAGGTCCTACTTTGCCCAAATTTTCTAAGTTCTCCCAAATTCTAGATTTGGAAACATAGCTGGTGCCAGGAGTTCCACACAAGACGGTAGGCTCAGTATCTATATCAACAATATTCAACCCCTTACATTATGAATATAACAGCTACAGGTAATGAGTAGCCACTGTGGACTCCCGGCACCTCCCAGTCACCCTATCTCACAGATGGGTAAATCGATGCTCCCAGAGGCAAGGTCTTCAAGGTCCTGCGGAGTTTGTGTGGCACAAGCAGCCTTGTCAGCCCTTGTCAGTGGCTCTGCCCTCCCCCTCCCCTCCCCCTCTGCCTGGCCTTGGAGCCTCAGTGAGCCCCTTGTCCTCCGAGGGGCTCAGAACTCTTGAGGGTTCCTCCCCGGGACAAAGCCTGCTTGGGGTGGCTGGCGGGGCTCCGGAGGCACAGCCAGTAAGAATGTGCTCCCACGGGTGAGATTCCCGTGGGGTCAGGCTCCCCCAACACGGCAGGAGGGGCTATGATAATGGGACCAAGGCTGCAGCCACAGTGCTTGGTGACACTGATCCGCAGTCCCTGCGTCACCCCAGCCCCCCACTCCAGCCCCCATCCCACTGGCCAGATCTGCAAGGCTCCAGCCCCAAGAGGAGGGAGTTCCCACCTCCCACAGGAAGGCAGGAGGGGAGGCTGCCACAGCCAGAGCCAGAGCAAGGGGAGGCATGAAAATCAGGAGGCTCCTCCACCCAAGCCTCTTCTCCTCACCTCCTTAGCCAACAGCAGTCAAAAGGATGGGAGATTTGACCAGGACCTGGCCTGGGCAGGGAACAGAGAGAGCAGTGGTCCAGTGATTACTGCCTGCAGGGCACAGAGCAGGGCAGGCAGAGCAAAAACGACCTGACGCCTTAAACCTGAAAGACCCAAATTGGGCCTGTGCTCTGTCACTGGCAGGCTGTGTGCCCTCAGGTAAGTGGCTACACCTCTCTGAGCTTCATTGTCATCACCCATTAGGGGCTGGCCAATCCTGGCCCTACGCTGAGCATGACTAGGCCCCAGGATGGGGAGCTTGGCCCAGGTGACCTCGGCCAAGTGGCTTCACCTCTCTGTGTCTCAGCTTCCTTCTCTGGAAAATGGGGCTCATGATAGAGCTGGCCTCCTAAGCTGTTATTATAACTCATCAGTGGAAGTAAAATGCTTCGATCAAGCCCTTGCACATAGCATCACATGAGTGTTTCCTATTATTGTTCATTATCACTACCTCCGTTTTGCAAAGGGAGAAACCAAGGCACATAATGTTTAATTCTACCACCAAGAGCAGCTGACATGTACCGGATGCTTGCTCAGAGCAGCCCTGTGCAAAACCCTCTCACTGCATTTAATCCTTGCATCTCTATGCAGTAGGTGCTAAAATCAGCCCCATTTTGCAGATGAGGAAACTGAGGCTCAGAGAGCAGCCGTCAGCCAGGGAGCAAGATTTAGAGCTGATGGGCTGTCTGCCACCCAGCCCCTCCCTTCTCCCCGTTACCTCCCACATCATAGAATGAGGCTAACACCCCTATCTGAACAACTAAGGGGACAATGCCAGACCTGGGTTCCAGTTCCTCCTGGGTCCCCTAGAAAAATCCTCCCTAGAAAAACAAGGTAGTCATAGGACCTTGCAGGAAGGGGAAGGTTATTCCTGTTTGCTCAAATCCCTATAAAAAGTACAAATAGAAGAAGAGCCCCATCACCCCCACAGCCAGCCCCAAGCTCGGAGCTCTGAGCTTCCCAAATGTGCATCCAGCCAGCCACTCACCTCCTGGGTGATCTCAGCCTGCAGACTGCAGGTCCCTAAACTTCACTTTCCCCATTTGTAAACTAGGAAGGATTCCAAGACCGCCTCTCACGTCTACCTGAGCATTGAATGTGCTGGGCGAGCACCTAGGCAGCACTTGGAATACCGCGGGCAATCAATAACCCTTGGCTGGACAGGTTCTGATAACAGACAAGGGTGTTCCCCCAACTCCCACTGGAGTTCACCATTTTCACCTTTCCCCCTTTCTCTTTTGCTCTCAGGGAAGCCTTGCTTTGGGAGGTTCTGAGGCAGGTACTTGCTTAAGCCTATTTTTCAGATGGGGAAACTAAGGCCTGGAGAGGGGAACCTTGGCAGGTTAGGGGGGAATTCAGCACAGGCTTCCTCGCACCTTCTGTTCAAAACACACCTCGTGTACCCTGCTGGACCAGGGCCTTCTGGTGGTTGCAGAGCAGCAGGCAGAATTGTGGATGGGGAGTCAGGCAGGCCTGGGTTAGAATCCCAGAAAATGGGGACAAGAAGCCTGGGCTTATGGTTGATGCTTAGGGAGTCCCCAGGCATGTGCTCAGTGAACGGCAGTCAGCGTCAGCAGCAACAGCAGCATTATTCGCAATCCACCCCCCATCCCTGCAAGCCAGAAATTATACTGAAACCCCAAGCCATCAATACCTAAAGTTGAGCTCCCAGCTCAAGTCAGGGAGCATCACAGCCATTCCCTGGAACCTCCGGGCGTACCCTTCCCTGAATCCCCAGACCCTGGTGTTGTCCCCTTGGGCCTGGCAACCTCTGCACACACAGATCTTTGTATCACTTCCATCGACAAAATAAAGTGGGTTGAACGGCTGATAACCAGTGACGTTTGAGTGGAGCCATAGACTCAGAGACCTTGGGACAAAGGTCAGGCCCAGGTAATAAGGTAACAAGTGGGGTCAGAAGCAAAACTCTGGAATCCCAGGAGAGAACGGTGAGAAAAAGAGGATGTTTATTTCAGTTCTTGTCTTTTAATGTACCAGAGGAAGAGATTCAGAGGACGGGGACTAGTTTCTGAAAGCCCCTTGCCGTTCTGCCTCTCTACAAACTCTCGGCCCATCAGAACATTATCATCCTGGCCACCTCACTCTTCCTCCAACATGCCAGAGATACTCCCACCACAGGGCCTTTGCACGTGCTGTTCCCTCTGTCCTGATATCTGCCTGGCTCGCTCCCTGACTTTCTTTGTCTCTTCCCCTGACCTTCTTCAGGGAGGCATTCCTAAGCAATCCCTTGTCACCCTCTATCTCCTTCTCCTTCCTCTATCTTCCGTCTCATAACAGGATTCACTTATCACCTGTTGTGGGTTTTGTGAGCACAGCCGTGAGTGGCCCCAGGAGTGCACATCAGCCAGAGTCAGAGTCTGAACAATCAGCTCCCACTCCCAGACACAAGCCCCATTCTCCACCTATTAACCCAACAGCAGCCAAAGGCGAGGAGGTCTTCGAGCAAAACAGAGGGAACCACCAACAGCACCTTTCATTCGACCCATATCTAGTGCGGTTCCACTGTGTGCCAGACCCTGTGCTGGCTGCTGCAGATACTGAGGTGAACAAAACAAACTTCCTCCTGTGTGGAGCTGCCCTGCCCTCCAGTTAGCTTGGGCCCAGGTCTTGGGACAAGGGACAGTTAGTGGCAGGAGGCAGGGAGGCAGAGTATTTGGTTCTGGCTCTGTTGCTGACCTGCTGCATGACCCTGAACTGGACATTCTGAGCCTCCGTTTCTTTGCGTATGAAATAGAGAGACTGGGCTTCCCTGGTGGCGCAGTGGCTGAGAGCCCGCCTGTCGATGCAGGGGACGCGGGTTCGTGCCCCGGTCCGGGAAGATCCCACATGCCGCGGAGCGGCTGGGCCCGTGAGCCATGGCCGCTGAGCCTGCGCGTCCGGAGCCTGTGCTCCGCAGCGGGAGAGTCCACAACAGTGAGAGGCCCGCGTACCGCAAAAAAAAAAAAAAAAATGGAGAGACTGAGCAATGTTTCTGGGAAGGCTGGGGCAGGATGGCACATGAGGTGCCCAAATGCAGCCTTGAGCAATCCCCAGCCTCACAATGATGAAGTCACTCCTTTCTCAACTCTCTCCAAGCCTTTCCATTGGTGCAAGGAGGATGTCTCCACTCATGGCTGCTCAGTCTCCAACATCTTTCTCAGATGAGTTGACCTCATTTTCAAAAAACAAGTTCTCAGGCCAGGGGCCTTCATCAGGCAACAGTGACATTGTCATGTTTTCAAAGTGTTTATTTTAGAATTATGGTAGGACACACTGATCCCTTTCTTCTAGACTCCCTCTCTTGTCCATTCTTCAGAGAAAGCATACCAAAATTCCCATGTGACCGCCAGCTTAACATTTATCCATGTGGCAAAAGACGGGCAACTAAATCAATAGAACAGAGGGTCCAAAAATAACCCCCCACATATACAGTCAAATGATTTTCAGCAAGGGTGCCAAAACAGTCTAATGGAGGAATGGAAAATCTCTTCAACCAATGATGCTGGGACAATTGGATATTCTGGAAATACAGAACTCTTACCTTTGCCTCATGCCATAGGCAAACCTCAATCAAAATGTATCATAGAGGGACTTCCCTAGTGGTCCAGTGGCTGGGGCTCCTCGCTGCCAATGCAGGGGGCTTGGGTTCAATCCCTGGTCGGGGAACTAGATCCCACATGCCGCAACTAGGAGTTCGCATGCAGCAGCTGAGAAGCCGGTATGCCGCGACTAAAAATATCCCGCACCCATCAGCAAAGATCCTGCATGCCGCAACTAAGACCCGGCGCAGCCGAATAAATAAATAAAAAAATAAATAAATATATTTTTAAAAATGTATCATAGAAAGCTCAATGTGAAAGCTAAATGTAAAACCTAAAAAGCTACTAGAAAGAAAACAGGATCCCAGGGAAGACACAAATGGCTCTCACCATAAAAGAAACTTGATAAAATGGACTTTGTGGAACTTGTGAAATTTTAAAACGTTGGCACTTCAGAAGACACTACGAGAAAAACCACAGACTGGGAGAAAATATTTGCAACACACAGAGAAGGGGTTTGTATCCAGAATATATAAAGAACTTTTAGAATTCAATAACAAAAAGACAAGCAACCGAATAAATAATTGGACAAAGGATTTGAACAGACATTTCACGAAAAAAGATATACAGAGAGCAAATAAACACATGAAAGTACACGAAACATCATTAGGGAAATAAAAATTACAACCACAATGAGATATCACTACACACACACACACACACACACACACACGCACACTAGACTGGCTGAGTTAAAAAGATAGATAGTAGCGAGTGTCGGCAAGGATGTTACAAGGAACTGGAGCTCTCAGATGCTGCCAATGGGAATGCAAAGTGGCACAACCACTTTGAAAAATGGTTTGACAGTTTCTTAAGAAGGAAAACATGCACCTCCTATGTGACTCAGCCAAAAAGTTGTACACAAGTCTTCATAGTAGTTTTATTCCTAGTAACCCAAAACTGAAACCACTGACGTGCATATCAACAGGTGAATGAATAATCAGTGTTATATCCATACAATTAAATACTACTCAGCAATAAAAAGGAATAAACTACTGACTCATGCAACCCCAAAAGCATTATACAGAGTGAAAGAAATCAGACCCCTAAGAGTGCAGGCTGTTTGATTCTATTTACAGGACATTCAAGATTAAAGAACAGGCAAAACAAAGCAATGGTGATAGAAATCCGATCCATTGTTACTTTAGGGGTGGGTTGGTGGCTGGAAAGGAGCAGGAGGGAACTTTCTGGGAAGTGTGTCACAGTGTATAATATTGATAGAGCTTTGGGTTACACAGGTGTAGACACGTGAGAACACATCAGATTACACACTGAGGATCTGTGCATTTCTTTGTACATAAATTATCCCTCAATTTTTTTTAAATGTGAAAAAAGGCGAGTGGGGAACCCTGGTTAAGTAAACAAACCGAAACCTCCTTCCAAGCTGTGAAATGCTGTAGCTGCTGCAGCCAACAGTGTGACAGGTAAACACAGAGTTTCTAGGACCAGGTAGTTCTGCTCCTAGGGAGATACCCAAGAGAATTGAAAAAGTGCATCCACACAAAAACTTGTACGTGAATGTTCATAGCAGCACTTCCTACACTAGCCAAAAAGTAAAGACAGCCCTAATCACCTTCAACTGGTGAATGGATAAACAAAATGCGGTATAGTCATACAATGGAATATCATTTAGCCATAGAAAGCCGTGAACCTTGAAAATATTATGCTGAGTAAAAGCAGTCTGACAAAAAGGCCACATATTATATGATTCCACTTATATGAAATGTCCAGAATAGGCAAAGCCATAGAGACAGAAAGTAAATTAGTGGTTGCCAGGGGCTACCTAGGGTAATTGGGATTGACTGCAAATGGGTATGAGGCTTCTCTTTGGGGTGATAAGAATGTTCTAGAATTGGACAGCAATGATGGTTGCATGACATTGTGAATATACTAAAAGCTACTGAATTATGCAGGTTAAAATCATTAAAATGGTGAGTTTTGTGTTATACAAATTTTTATCTCAACAAAAAATTTTTTCCAAGGTTCCTGGGATACCTCATCAGACTGTATTATAACTGCCATATTAGGGTCTTATCCCCATCCTATGATACTTTGTTATAAATGCAGAATTGGGTATCCGCTCCCAATCACTTCCGGGTCAGGTCAGCCCAGTCTGGTGACAAAAGCTTGGCATCTCTCACACCTTCTATCTCCTTTACAGTGCAGTTGTGGTGCCCCAAGTGGGGTCCTTCCTGCTAATTCCCTCGTCAGTTAGGGAAATCATGTTTTACTCTGGTCTTGGGATCCTTTTGCAATCTTTTTAAAAAGAAAGTGGGACGGGGTGTCTTTTTTGTACCACCTCCCAGCTCTGGAAGGGCTGAGGGCCACCTTCCACCTGACTGCTCCTTCATCATCCCCTGTGAGACAGCCCCTCAGCCCTCTGGAATTGTCACGGCTTGGTGGAAGAGACATCCATTCCTCCAACCTGCAAGACGCACCAGCCTGAAGCTGGAGTCCCACCTGCCCTCCCCAGGGCCAACATACACCCCAGTGTTGCAGCCCCATCCGTGTCACATGATTCACCCCGCCAACAATACACCAGTCCGTGGTCCTTTTGGTTCACGAACCCTCTGAGACATGAATCCCTTCACTCATTCATCCATTCATTTCACACCAGCCTGAAGGTTCCCAAATGCCCACCCCCCAGTGGTCACCATTCTGTCACTTTTCTTCCTTTCCTTGGGTACAGAACACCATCACATACCACTGTCACTTTGAGCAGAGACCTTTAAAGGCTGAAGAGATTTTTAAGCTCCTCCAAATTACAGTGAATATAGAGGCCATGTCCTTAAAACTTTATATTCTAACAAATAAGCTGTTGCATATACTGTTGACCCTTGAACAATGAGGGGTTTTGGGGTGCTGACCTGTCCTCAGCCGAAAATCTGCATATAATTTACATTCAGTTTTCTTTATATGTGTTTCCTCCATATCTGCGGCTCTGCATCCATGGATTCTACCAGTTCTGATCGTGTAGTACTGTAGTGTTTACTATTGAAAAAAATCTGCATATAAGTGGACCTGCACACATCAAACTCACATTGTTCATGGGTCAACTGTATGAAGGAAACTTTAGGGACTTCCCTGGTGGTCCAGCGCCTAAGGCTCTGCACTCCCAATGCAGGGGGCCCGGGTTCAATCCCTGGTCAGGGAACTAGATCCCACATGCTGCACCTAAGAGTTCACATGGTGCAACTAAGAACCCGTGTGCCACAACTAAGATCCAGTGAAGCCAAAATAAATAAATAATATTTTAGAAAAAGAAAACTTTAGAAACTGAAGGGAAGAAATTCAACAAAATTTCTGCCAAATTAGGGTCCATTGTATGTTCGGATGAATAAGGTGAACTCCTATTCATCCTTCAAAATCCTACCTGGGCATGACCTGCTGGAGGAAGCCTTACCTATGCCTCTTACATGGGGTTCATGGATCTCTCAGAGTGACATTCATCCCTTGTACCACCATGGGTTATTGGGCATATCCCCCTCACAGTTACCTGTCAATTTACTCGTCTTGTTTATCTCCTCCCCACCACAGATTCCCCCCCTGTAGACTAGGGCTCTGCAATGACCTCAAGTCTGAGTCTACAGTTGCCAGAGTGAAGCTGCTGCCTAAAGAGTGGCCCATAGGACAGCCAGAGCTTTTACAGGGCCTGTGAGCTAATGCTCATAGTAACCTTCAAGCTAGATGTGATTTGCTCTATTGTAGACAAGAAAATGGAGGTGGGTTAAACCACTTGCCCATAGCCCACGGCTGTAAGCCGAGGAAGCAGCATCCAACACAGAACAGCCCACCTCCAAAACACTGTCAGCTGTGCCGTGAGCTGATCATGGCGTGACGTCAACAGTTTATGCATATGGAGCCCTCCCACGGGCTGCGTCCACACAAACCGTCTCCTGTAACTACTCCATGAGTTACTCATTTCACAGATGAGGAAAAGCAGGAGCTGAGAGCCTACGAAACTTGCAAGAGGTAACAAAGCTTACTGGGATCTGAACGCCGGGACCCAAAAGAATAACCATCACACAGCACAGCCATCTGGATGGCTTCCCCCGCTTGCCCCTCCCCTCCCTCCTGCACCAGTGGTTCTCAGCCCCAGGGGATCTCAGCCCCAGGGGTCATGCCCCGCACAGGACATTGGGCAATGTTTGGGGGCGTTGTCACAGGGAGGGGGGAGGAGAAGAGATGTTACTGGCATCTAGTGGGTAGAGACCAGGGATGCTGCTAAACATCCTACAGTGCACAAGGCAGCGGCCCCTCCCCCACTACAAAGAATTATGCAGCCCAAAGATCAATAGTGCAAACTAGAGAAATTCTGAGATGACCCAATTTAGAACAGCATCAACACACACGTGCGTGCGCACGCACACACACATACACACATACACACACACACACACACACACACACACACACACACTACATCATCCAGACCCCCATGGAATTTGAAGAGACCCATGGAAAAAGGGGAGGGGGTGGAGAAAAAAATGAAGCAAGCCCCGCCCACAAATGTACCACAGTCACCATTAACGTCATATTTATTGTTATTTAGCTGCTCAGGAAAACATATACAGGTATATACAATATGCATGAATACAGAAGACTGCACTTTACATATTTTTTTTAAAAAAGAAAGAAAAAAATAACACTCAATTTCATGAGCTATTGTCACAGTCTTCCAACCAAGCATTTCAGAAATGAATTTCTTTTAAGAGTCAAAAAGATTACAGGATTGCCTAACACACAGCAGAGTTAAGTTTTCATATTTTACATGTGCAATAACGTTTTCATATTCTTTCCCGAAGAGTTTTGCTATGCAGTACCGATTACCAGTGTTTGTGGAGTCTCGTGGGTTGGGTGTGTTTTTAATCTGCTTTTATTCTTTCCATTAAACCAAATTTAATGAAATAACATCCTTTTGCTTAAGGCTATTTTTAAAGCTGTTCAATTCTGGGGTCGTGGGGAGCGAGAAAGTTTAAAACTTCAGGGGTTTCCGAGGTTGCTAGGACCATGAGACGATGGCCATGTGCTGATGGACTCAACACAGGGCAAGTCAAAGACAGAAGTCAAGACACTTGGCTCCCCGGCCTTAAGCAATTAAGGAGAAATCATGCCTGTTTAAGAAATAAAAGGATGAAGCTCTCAAACAGCTGTACGTTGTGGAATCAGAGGGGTAGTGGAGTTTCGCTCAGACTATGGCTGGCTCTCCTGCAGCCCGTGGCGGGGGAGCGGGGGGGGGGGGGGGTGCTTTTCCTCACCTTTTCTCTCCTTTGGTGGCAGAACCCGGGGCTGAGTCAGCTCCCGCTTTCTTCTCACTGATCAGTTCACACCACCTGTTTCTGCCTGCCCTCTGTGGGGGCCGGGGTCAACCCTGGTCGGACTGCCGGTGTAAGAACCTCGGACCATCCAGACTCAGACCCGAGCCAAAAAAGCCAGCCCAAGGAAAGACAGGAGCGGGGAATGGAAAGAGACAGATTTTTCTGTACGCTCTTCTCCCTTTGCTGAAAAGTTCTTTGAAATAAACAACGTGAGTGTTGTACGGTGAGCCCAAAGCCTTCAGGTCACTTGCTAAAAAAAGCCGGGTCTGCAAACTCTGGGGACGTGGGGCGGGGGGAGGATGGAGGGGGCGCAAGGCTCAAAATGGCACATTTAGCAAGATGCTTGTTCACAGAAACTGAAATCGACTACAAGAGTTACTGATTTGGGTGAAGTGATATCAGTCACTTCTTGTCTGGCCCACCCTGGAATCTGGGTGCCTCCCACCACCCCCGTGAGTCACACAAGCCCTTGGGAGTCATCAAAAGCACCCAAAGGTGCCCCCCGCCCCCCCCCCCCCCCCCGCCAACACTGGGCCTCCACTGACCACCGCCCTGGGAGGACCAGGTGACAGACCTCAGCTGGGTCCAGGAGCCCTGCTTTCTGCTGCCCTGCTCACCCAGCTGCTCCCTCACCTCTGCTCAAAGAAGTTATTCCTTCATGAGATGCACAGGACGTGGCCCTGGTTTTGCAACAGGCTGAGATTAAATAAAAAGGGGGAGGGAGGATTCCTGGGTTTAAAAAAAGGCCCAAGAATCAAAGTCACTAGTTCCAGTTCCTTTCTCCCTCCTCTAGCCCTCAGGAGTCTGCAAACCCCTGCAGAGAATACATACAGGCTTGGAGGAGGGGGGCTTGGTAGGCAGAGCCTGGGGGCTCCTTCACTCAACAAGCCCCTCGAAAAGTGCCGGCGAAAGCCTGGTCCTTCCCAGGGATGGGGGGCTGCCCAGGTTGGAGATGGAACGGGAGAAGTGGGGGAGATAACCCAGTCCTGTTCCTTCTTCCCCCCAGTGCCTGGCTGGGAACAGATGTCAGGAAAGGTCAGGGCTAAGAATTGATCCTCAACTCCAGTACCCAAGACCCAGCTGACCTGGCCGTAGCAGAGCCGGGAGCCTGCAGCTTCTAGAGGCTCTGCAAGCTGGACAGGCACCATCCCCACGCGGACGAGGGCTGATCGGCACAGCGTGAAAATTCAGAGCCTGGGCGTTTGTACAGAGGCCCAGAAAAGGAGAGAAAACACCACTGTTGAACATTCCGGCTCCTTCCCACAGAGCGGACTGGATACGTCATCACCTCCATGGCAGTGAAAGGCAGCTTCCAGCAGAAGAGAGAACGGAGCTGAAGGCTGAGGGTGTGTTTGTGGGAATGAAAATATATCTCTCTATTTTCTTAGGGAACAGACAAAACAAAATCCCAGGCGGAATACCTAAGGGGGGCATTAATTGTTTGGCTCCAGCCTGACTGATGACAGTAGGGTGTCAATATATAATATTGTGATGACAATTTGACTCTCACCCGGCAATATTCCAGAACTACTAGTCTCCAGGATTTCCATTTTAATAAGCAGTGAACAAAGCAAAAAGGAAAAAAAAAAAAAAAAAAACAGGCAGTGGGGAGGGAGGTGGGGAGGAACAAGACTAAAAGAGAATAAAAAAGGAAAGCAACTCTTGTCTTATTATGAAATAACAATACTTGGACATACAGCAGCACGAAAATAAAACAAGGAAAGAGGTCATCTAAAAAACGTATGCCAAGATTACAGAAAAATGGGAATTATCTAGCAGGAAAAAGGCTTCAGCAAAAGTTTGCTAACTGCAGAAGGGTTAACACTGGTAACATACCGTGGCAGACAAATTTCTTTTTTAAAAAAATTTTTTGAGGTTTTTTTTTTTTTTTCCCTTTAAATTAACCCTTTCCGGTCCATATGCCACTAAGCAGGTACCAACCTAGAAAAAAAATCATCCACTCAGCAATAGTGGCCCTTTCAAATTAACAGGGCGGGTAGGGGTGGGGTCAGGTGGAGGGGGGAGAGGAGAGAAAAGGGGGAGGGAAGGGCCTGGTTGGGGAGGGGGTATTTCTTGTCAATTCAAGTTAGGGCGGCCACGAATGTCCCGAATCTGTTGGAAATGTCGGAGTGCAGGGACCGCCAGGTGGGCACGGAGGCTCGGGCCTTGGCATCGCCCACGTCGTCTGTGCAGTGGACAGACAGGCACTGCAAGTGGCTGCCGGGCTGGGTTGCCGAGGCCTTGTTCGGAGGGAGGTCGTGGGCTGCAGAGAAAGGAGGAAGAGAGGACGTTAGCTGCGTGCTTGACTCTGCAGGAGGCCCTAATGGGGGTAAAGTGGCAGAAGCAGGAGAGGCCATGTCCAGGCCCTCTTTTCATGCCTAAAGATGATCTAAGGAGATCTAAAGACGTTTGGTTCGAATCCTCCTGCCGTCATCTCTGACTTGGGCTGTGAGACCTTAGCTAAGGGAAGACCTCCTGTTGGGTTTGTTTTTCCCCTCCCCCTTGGGAAATAGGAGAGTTAGGCCGGATAAACTCAGGGTTTGCCCATCTCTGATGGACTAGAGTTCCCAAAAGATTAACTGGACCTGAAGTTAGTTGGGAAGGCTTCCTGGAAGAGACACATCCAAACTGGGCACTGAAGGATGTGTAGGAGTTCATCAGATGCAGTGAAACGGAGGAGGGGAGGATTGTCCAGGTCTCGAATACAGCCCATTCTCTTGTCATCCTCCAGACAGACATTTGCTAAGGGCCTGCTATGTGCTGGTAAGTTCCTTACACAGTGCCAAACTGCTCAGAGCCACAGAGACTAAGAGTGTGGACTCCCCAACCACACCAGTGCCCTTTGCCCCTCCCCAGCTGCTACATGAAAGGACTTTAGGTGATAAGGGTGAGGGAGTCTATTCCTCTCCTACACCCTCAGTGAAAATCCCCTCAATTTCCTTCTCATTCAGTCACACAGCACCAGAAACAGCACAGACCATAGTAATGTTTGGATTAGACTCACTTGACAGGAAAGAAATTTGACAACCATTCACACCTTAGCACGAATTATATTAGAAGAGAACAAGGAATCGGGAGTCCTGAGGCAGGGAAGGAATGGAGCAGTCATTTCAGAGGACTTCTAATTTACTGCTGCCCAGTGACCAATAGCTCTGTTCTGAGGCCTACTGAATCACGATTATTCTCATTATTCCTTTTTCGGGGCCTGACTCTCAGAGAGGCAAGGTGACCTGCCCAAGGTCACACAGCCAGGATGGGACAGAGCTGGGTTTGAAGATGGGCTGATGGTGAACTTCTGACTCAGCAGAAGTGAGAAAAGCTGGAACTGGCAGTGGGGGCTCAGCTCCGGCCGAGGGAACACACCCAGATACTGAGCTCCATGACTGGCCCGCCCTCCCCAGCACACTGCAGGCCCAGCCAGGGCCTGGTGCCAAGCAGGAGTCACCCCGCCCATCCCGCCCTCTGGGATCCGCCTTGAGGCTTCCCCCAAGAGCTGAGCCATGGCCTGCAGAGAAAATCCTCTCAGAGGGATGGGCCCAGGCAACCAAGGCCAGGTGTGACTAACTGGGTTTGGGGCCCCCACCCTGGAGCCCCAGAGACACCCAGCTTTGGGACCTGCATTCTTGGGAGGAGCTGGGGTTGGGAGGGAAGATTCTCTCCTTTGCCTCTTCCTTCCTTCATTCAATTAATAAGCTGAGTCCCTACTGTGTGCCAGGCGTGGTGTAAGCCTGCAGATTCCAGCAGGAAACAAGGCACAGTCTTCCTCCTCCTCCTGCATCTGACGGTGAAGCTGGGAGACAGTATGGTAGCACAGTCATCTTAGAGTCACAGACTGCGGCTTGAATCCAAGCCCCACCACTGTGTGGATGGGATCCAACAATCTCCCTCTCTGAGCCTCAGTTCTATTCACTGGCAAAGTGGGGGTGATGCTGAATCCCTTGGGGTCTTGTAACAGATGTCCTGGCATACAGAGACAACCCCAGACAGGGCTGCTGGGACTGTCATTCATGTCTGAGGTAGGGGAAGGGAGTCAGAAGGTGAGGGGTCCCTGCAACCATCTAGAAGCCTCCAAGCCTTGTCCCTTTCTTGAGACTGGCCAGCTGGGCATGTTCCTGCCCATAAAACTGGAGTTTTTGTACCCAATTCATGGACGGGGAAGCTGAGGTTCTGAGCCTGAGGTTCCCAAGTTGGTTAGAGGTGGTGGAGCTGGGATGCTGTGACCCCAGCTAGCTAGAGATACCAGACTCGGGGTCCCCTCACCCACAGTGGGCCCTGGACTCCAGCCATGCTGATGCACAGCCCTCACACCTCTGCTCCTGAGCCCACGCTTGCCTTGCTCCCAGTGACACTGCTGGGAGCTGCTTAATACCTGCAAAAGGAATTTTGTTCTGAACATTGCGAGATCTAGATTGGGGGAAGGAGTAGCATCTGTCAGAGAGAGAGAGAGAAATTCTGAAAGGAGTTCCTTATTTCACTTTACACACATTATTTCAAGGAGCCAACGCAACAATGCTTGTGCCCATTTTACAGGTAGGAAACCGAGGCCCCTTGCCAAAGTTTGCAAGAGCTAAACAAAGACAAGACCCACACGTGAGCTCCTGACACCCGGCTCCCTTGCTCTGTGGCTGAAGCACCAGGAAGGTAGACACTGGAGGACTAAGACACTCATGGGAGCTGGGTTTGCTCAGCAGCGGCTCCAGACTGCTCCAAATGGCCACATTTCCTAAAGATGTTTTATTCCCAAGTTACAGACGACTCAAACGCATGCCGCGCGCCAAAACCACAGACAGCTGCTCTTCTTACTTGGGGTGGATTTAATGAGGGCGTCGCAGGCACACAGTTGGACACATCTGTGTATTATCTAATTCCATCCGCCAGCAAGCCCCGCAGCTGGGTGACCCTTCTCCCCACTTTAGAGCGGGCACCTGGGGCTCAGAGAGGGTGAGGGCCTTGCCCCACATCACAGAGCATGGGCACAGGATTCCCCAGCCTCTGCCTGGAACAAGCAAGCGAGTCTGGTATCCATGGGGAATGTTTTTAGGAGAGAATATGACTCTTCAGTTCTTGACAACCCAAGCATGACCAAACTCATCCTCCCGCAGGATTCATTCCAGCTGGGGGAACCCAACACACCCTAGGACTGCGGCTCCCCTGGGCTGCCGAGTGGCTGCCGATAAATCAGTCCCACGGGAGCCGCCTCAAGTCAGGGCCTGCCCCGGCCTGGCCCAGGAGAGGCCCTCCATCCCCACTGCTCAGGGCAGCAGGCATGCCGGCCCCCACACCAGGACCCAGAGATAAAACCACCCCCTCGCCCAGCTCCCAGGGCTGGGGAGACCCTGGAGGTAACTCAGCGCCCGGCACTGGCAGACACCACAGAACCTGATGGGTGTTGTCCTGTTTTCCACTGTTGGCTGTCAGCCTCCCCTATCAGACTGTGGCTGTGTGGGGGAGGGGCAGATTTGGCCTGTTCAGCTCAGCTGGGGCCTGTGCGTTGACTGTGAAGGGCCGCTCAGCCCTATTTGACAGATGGGAAGACTGAGACCCCAAGGGACAGGGAGCTGCCCAGGGGTCACCCGAGGCCAGGTCACCAGCTTTGGGACCGGCCCTCTCCTGTTAGCCCAGGATTCCTCGCAGGTTAGGCCGAGATGGAATCCCGGGTCCCCCAACCTCGGCAGCTGGCCCCCACTTCCTCATCTGTAACTTGGGGATGGTGATTCCCATGGGCCTGGCTCAAGGCAGCTGGGGGAGACCATACAAGAGAAAGAGCTGATGACGCCCTGCCTGTGGGTGGTCAGTTCCTGAGGCAGGGGTGACATTGACTCAAAATGTATAACCATGAGGTGCCCCACCCCGGGGAAGCACAGCAGCTGAGATGAGAGGCTTCCTGGCGTGCCTGCCCAGCAAGGAAGGACCATGGGACTGTTTTTAAGGTCATCCCCCTACTGGCCAGAACAGACCACCTGAGTCCCCACGCACAGGGGCAGGGCCTGGAGCTGGGATACCTCGCTTTTACTCCCCACAAAGTCTCTCCCCGCCCTTTCTCCACGTGCACAAGCCCTGGCTGACCCATCCAGCCCCTTCCCAGAACCCCCTCGCTGAACACTGCAGACTTGGTATCATGCCATCCAGGTACCGGCTGCTTTGGGCTCACCCTGCCACCAACATGAGACCACATCAGATTTTGTCTTCAGTGCTCCCCTATCCACAAAGGGGATAGTAAATTCCACAAAGGAAAGGAAAGAACCTTGAGCCAGTGCCCAAAAAGTGACCGCGTGGATAACGGATGGAATTCCACTCCTCCTACGGGTTCCACAATGATCATGCCTACCGTCTGGGGAGCACGGACTTCCGTGCATCACTTCAGCTCTCAGAACCTCAGTCCTAGGAAATGGGGGAAATAATAGGACTGGCCGTCATGGAGGCAGTTACGAGGATTAAGTGAAATGATCCATGTAAAGCGCTCAGCACACAGTGCACTCCCACCGGCACCAAGAGGACTGCCTTGTGTGGTTGTCGACCAGCCTGCAGGGACCAGTGGGGCTGGGACGGCTGGCTGGAGTGCTAACTGGGACTGCTGATTGACCCTTTGGCTGGCCACGGCTGAGGTAAAGGGAGAAGGGAAAAGATGTGCATGTCTTTACCTGGGGACATCTCGTTGTTAATTTCATTTCTGGAGGTGCCACCCATGGAGGGGGCTGAGTTTTTTTTTAAAGTCAGCAAAACAGGCCTCGTCACTGCCTTGCCCTGCACTCAGTATCCCCGGGAATGGGTTCCAGTTTGGGTGGGCCATATGCTCAGGCATCCTCAGCCCTGGGGGGGAGGGGGTTGGGGTAGCTGCCGCCCCCCCACTCCAGTAGCTGAAGTGCTGCCTTGGTGGTACGCACAGCCACCACTCTGTCCCCAAACCCTCAGAAAGGGGACTTCTGCCGGGCCACCTCCTGTCCCTCTGCCCCCCAGAGGGAAGGCCAGATTATGGGGGTCAAATGTGGGCTCCAAGTTGCACCCAGGTCAGGGGCTCCCTGGGTGCTAATCCAGGGTATAACCTAAGCAAGGTGTTAACCTGGGCTGTAAAATGGGAACCTACTTCACGGGCTTGGAGGACGATGAAGTGAGATCACATGGGTGGAAACTTCAGCACATGACGAGCCTTCAGAAGAGGTTAGCCGCTCTCAGGGTTATTATAGTTACTATACTTTAACAGCCCAGGGCTTTGGAGGCAGGCAGAGCTGATACTGCCGCACACCCGCCTTGTGCGTGGCGCAGTTTCTTCATTTCCTTGGGTGCCAGGGGCCTGCCCCACCCCCTGCCCTCCGAGGCTGGGAGGCCCCCCGGGGTGCGATCCCAGGCAGAGGAATTAGAATTCCGTGAGTATTTTTAACCTGAAGCTTATGTAAGGAGCAGTGTGGGCCCCAGAACACAATAGCGAATGACTCTCACAGGCTCACCCTCACCAGATTCCGACAAAGGGAAATGTATTTTGGTTTTTCCTTTATTTGGACCTGGCAGGGGGTGTGGGGGGGAAGACGCTGGTGTCTGTGACAGCTGCCACTCAGCTGGGGGCTGGGCCACTGGGCCCGGAAGCAGAGGCAGGCCGGCCGGCCTGGAAACCACAGGGCTGAGCCACCTGTTCTCGGCACCTCTGTCCTGCAGCCTGGGAGTCCCTTAGGGCCCCCAGACACATCCATGTCCCCCCAGAAGCTCCTAGCTCCTAGCCCCCATCTCCAGGAAAGGCCGGGCCATCACACCCAGGCTGGCTCTGGCCACCACGCTTCCCCAAGCCTAGAGTCGAGCACCATGGAGGGGAGAGCCTGCCTCCAAAATTCATCCACTGCTCTCCCGCCCCGTTGCCCCTACCCTGGTCCAGGCCCCCACTCCCGCCTGCAGCAACAACCTTGCTGCTCTCTCTGCTTCTACGCTGACCCACACGCCCATCTTCCACCGTGAGCCGAGTGAGAAACTCTGAAGCACCAACCAGAGCAGGCCCCTCTCCTGCTTAAAACTTCCACGGCTCCCCAGTGCCTCCAAGATAAAGTCTCCAGCTTCCCATGACGCGGCCTGCTTCCATCTTGGGCCTCCAGCCTCACCTCTCAGCTATACCGTCTCTCGAAGTATATCGAGATCCTTCCCACCTCCTGATGTTTCTCCCGCCTAGAACACACTCCTCACCTCTGCTGACTCCTACCATCTATCTACCTGGCTGTCAGCCTCACGGTGATGTTTCTCCAACACCCCCGCTTGCAAATGGCACCCCACCACCACCCACCATAATAGTAATGATGCCACCAGCGACCGCCTCACTGGCTACAGGGAAGTGCTGACACATCTCCCCGGGCAGAGGGGGAATCCTGAGTTCCGAGCCCCTTAGCAACAGGTCACCAAAGATGGAAGACATCATGGGGAGACTTGGGAGTCAGATGACCGAAGCCTGTAACTTGGTCCCTGGCACTTTTCCCAGCAGGGCGACTTTGGGCAAGTCATTTTTCCTCCTTAAGACTCAGCTTCTTTCCCTACGAGATAGGATAAGGTCAGCACCCGGGTCCTCCCCGAGTTCCGTCAGGTTCTATCAGGTAAAGGCCACAAGCAATCAGAGCAGGAGTAGAGAGTCTTGTCGGTGGTTAACAAAGTCCAAGGCTTTTTTAAGGTAACACAAAGGCCCATCTCCAAGAACCCGCCCCTGGGGATGTGGGGGACCCAACCCTAGTGGAACTGGTCCCCATACCCCAACTGGAACCCTTCTGAAGAGCCTCACAACCCCAAGGAGGACCCCGCCTTGGCTGCCTGTCCACGTTCAGTCCCTGGGTCGTGTCCCCTCCTTCAGAGAGCTAGACGGGGTCTGGGGGACTCACCGGCTCTAGCCTCAGAGGCAGGAACAGCGACTCTAAGCCAGATGTCAGGTGGCACAAAGATGGTCTATAATGCCACCAACCGTGCAGGAAGACGGCACACCCAAATTCCCACCCCTCTCCTTCCCCATACCCAGCAGCTTTGGCATGTTCAGAAACCTGGACTCAAATCCTCCCTCCTCCCTCTGAGTCTCAACTCTGCCCTTCACCAGCTCCATGACCTTGGGCAAGCTCAGCTTGCTGAGCCTCAGTTTTCCCACCTGTAGAAGCAGATAACATTCCCACCAGTAAAGATCACACAAGCCTGGCCTGGATGGAGACCCTGAGAGCAGACACGCCCATGGGGCTCTCCGAGGTCTCTCCGGCCCTGGCATGCGGTAGGCACCTGATAAGGATTTGTGAAATATGTGAATGAAGACTCACATTCTCATCCCAGCTCTCCACCTGCTTGCTGTGTGACCTTGGGTAAGTCACTCCCCCTCTCCAGGCCTATCGGGTCCTCTCAGAAATGAATGGTGGTGAGTAGATAGATGTACAAGCCCCCTGAATCTTTCTATCGCTTTGGGGTGATTGGATTTTACATTCAAAGAAGGCAGGAGGCTAAGGCAGGTGCCCTCCCAAAACAAGGGACAGTAAGATACACTGACCTCAGGCTCCCTATGGGGCCGGGCCTTGGCTGATCTCATTGGACCAACACAACACCCAGGCAGAGAGGGCATTTTACAGGGGAGGAAACTGAGGTTCAGAGAGGGGACGTCACTGGCTCACAGTCACACAGCCGGCCTGTGGCAGAGCCAGGGTAACTCCCAGGTCTGTCTGATGCCAAAGTCACATGAAAAAGTAAAATGTCGCAGCCAAATGGCAGGTACACCCAGTCCCTCCTCCTCTCTCCAGCTCTCTCGTTCCCACCCCCCTCTCCTTCTTGCTCAGTCTCTCTTTCTCTTGTTCTCTCCCTCCCTCTTTATCTTTTTCTCTCTTCCTCCCCCTCCCCCGCCCTCCCTCCCACCCTCTCTCTCTGGATCAACACTCCTGCTTTTGGGGAAAGGGCCCTAAAGCACACAGATGGGATGAGAAGGACCCCAGGTGACACAGAAGCCAAGGACAAAACCCGAGGCCCCATTCAGTGCTTTCTCCATGGACGCTGCCCGAGCATTTCCACATTGGCCCCATCAGATGGGGGGCAGCACACGGCACACATGGGGGCTCCTGAGGGGCTGGTAGGGCCCCCACCAACAATCGGGAGGCCCCATGAGGGTGAGGAAGGGGCCTCGCTCCAGCCGCTGGGGTAGCTCAGCCTGGGAAGAGGCTCAGCCAGGCCCCTGAAAGCCTTCGGAAATTAATTGGAGTTGACTTGGCTGAGGGCAGCTGTCATTTAGATTGAGAACTGGCTGAGGGCTCCACTGAGGCGAAGCAGCAAGGGCATCACCGGGACCAGGCTGCTGAGAGCTGGGGGCCGGAACGGGACTGGGGCGGGAGGCTGAATTCCAGGGATCCTCCCCAGCCCCAAAGGAGGAGGCACTGGGGTGGTGTTTGAGGACCAGAGCCCAAGGATGGACAGGGCAGGTCCCTCTCCCTAGCCTGAGTGCCTCCATCAGGCTCCTTCTTCTGGCGCCTGCGGCCACGTGGCCAATGACCTGTGACAGATGCAGCCCTGTGCACCCCGGGCCACTCCCCGCCTGCCTGCTGCCGAGACGTGACAGGATGGGGGGCCGTGAGCCGACCCCTCATCCTGCACCTTCCTTCTGACAGTGTCCACAGGGGTGTATCAAGGGTGCTTGTGCAGGGGGAGCTCTGCACCGTGCGTTCAGAGCACCAGGCTTCAGGATTGGCTTTGGGGATGTTAACTCTTCCCAGCCTCAGTTTCCTCACCCATGAAATAGGGCTGGAGACGGTATTATTCTCATAGGGCTGTTGGGAAGAGTCCAGTGATAACGCAAGCAAAGCGCTTAACACACTGCCAGGCACCAAGGCTACCCAAGAAATAGTAGCTGCCATTAGTATTTCTAGTATGATTATTATACGGGAGATTCTCTCCAGCCCTGTCTCCAGCAGAGCCCTTCCCACTCTGTTTTCTCGCCTTCTCACCCACAATTCACCCCCATGACATTGGGCCCAGTGCTGTATGGCCCTGGGCAGGATACTGTCCCTCTCTGAGCCCCAGTATCCTACCTGTACACTGGGGGCAACTTTACAGAAGGGCCAACACCTCACCGAGCTCCCCACTCTGCCGGCTGTGCGGTAAGCCATTCAACCATTATCTTTATAAAACAAGACAAATATACACATGTATTTCTGTAGGATTAGAACCGCATTCCTTTTAGCCCATTGGGAAAAAAAAAAAACAGATTCAGTGACACGTCTGAATTTTAAAAAGTACGTTTTCGAAGCACTGATGCTTTGGGTGGAGGTTCTTGGGGGCATCTGCCCTGGTCACCCATCCACTGGGCTGTGGAAGCTTTGTGCTCTTTCCATGGCAGGTCGGCAGGGAGGCAAGTGGCCCGTAGGCCCAGGTAACTTCCCATAGCGCCACTGCGTCTCGAGGAAGGGCTCTGCGTGGGGGTCAGTCACGGGACAGTCATGCACTTAGGAGACAGAAGCTTAGGTTCAAATGCAAACCCTGTCGCTGCCCGGCTATTTGACCCACGATCAGCTGCTTTTGACTCCCCGAGTCTCCATTCCTTCACCTAAAAAGTGATTTTGGTCATTGCTGCTTTGCGGAGAGGCGGATGAAATGCCTGGTGCCCAGGGGATGCTCGATATCCAGTTACCATAATCATCTCCCCAAACCCGGGCCTGGGGCAGCCTGTAAGAGGGAATCCTCGAGACAGTGATAATAGCTAAAGCATCACAAGCAAACATGTGCTCCCAGCTGTGTGCTGGGCGCTGGGCTCAGAGAGCCCCCAGCCTGGTGGACAGATGTTCTGATAAACACGGAACTGCAGAACAGAGACAATCCCTGTCGGAGCAAAGTGGACCCAGGGGACAGGTGGGGATCCGGGAAAACTTTGTAGAGGAGAGGACACACTAGGGGGACTTAAGGATGAGTATAAAGCTCTGCATCAAGAGAAGCGAGAGGGGGCGCTCCAAGCTCTGCTGTGACTGTTTCAGAAGAGCCAGAGGCCTGCCCAGGGACCCCGATTTAGGGCCTGGGGGACCCAGAGGAAGAGGAGGCAGCAAAGCTCAAATGGAGTCAGTCGTGGAGGACTGGAAGCGTTGGGCTTTGTTCCTGCAAAGAGGAGACAAAAAGGTTTCCAAGCAGGGGAGGGGCATCAGGAATCTGTCAGAATTAACAAGAGGCTTGCACCTTATCCATTCCGGCCCTGGCATAGGACACCCGACGTACAAACACACCCCCTTATTGGGGACAAGGTCCCTTGCTCCCCAACTCTAAGCAAGTGGGAGGATTGGATTGCAGCCCCGTGAGAAGGGTACTCTGACAGAGCTCTGGTCCAGCAGGACCTGCCATTCCTCCCTGGCAGCTTCTGAGTCAGACGCCTGTAACCCACGTCTCCAAGAAATCCAGGTTGGGTCCTAATCCCAGCCCTGCCACGTCTCAGCTGGTGGCCCAAAAGACTCCACCTCTCTGTGCCTCCACGTCCCCTCCGCACAATGGATGAGCTCATCATGCCCTGTGCTTTTACATCAGTGAATCCTCTCTGAGGATACAAGTGGGGAATTGGGGCACAAAGGGGGCAAGATTGCATCCCAGGTCATCTATTAATGAGTAGAAGGGTTGAGGGCAAGTCACTTGATCCCTCTGCTTCTCAGTTTCCCTACCTGTGAAATAAGACCATACACCAACTGGGCAGTGCTGCTGGGAGATTGGCATTTGATAGAATTAACCAACAGACAAGAACTAATTAGCACCTATCACATGTTTGTTCTTTTAAACTCACTCCTTCCTCATCATAACTCTGGAGGGCAGCTTCTATTCTCTTAGCCCCATTTCATGAAGAGCCAGCCAGGGTCAGCACACTACAGCCCACAGGGTATGTCCAGCCCACAGGGTATGTCCAGCCCACCATCTGTCTTTATAAATAAAGTTTTATTGGAACACAGCTATGCTCAAATGTTTACATTTTGTCTATGGCTGCTTTTATGCTACAGTGGCAGAGCTGAGTCATTGTGACAGAGGTTGTATAACCTACAAACCTTAAATATTTACTATCAGGCCCTTTACAGAGAAAGTTTGCCAACCCCTGAACCTGAGGCTTCGAGAGGTGATATCACTTGTCCAAGTTCACACAAGTAGGAAGGAGCAGCCAGGCACCCAGTAGGTGCTCAATACATGCTCCTGAGAAAGGTGTTTGTATGTAAACAACTCTGAGCTGTGAGGACTTGCATGGTGACCCTTCGGGAATCAGAAATGTCCTCCCCATTCATGTGGCCCTGGTCTTCCTTCTCTGGCTATAGTGGAAACCGTCCTGCCTTCCTGCTTAAAAATTAATAAAACAGTAAAATGCTGCTTGTAGAGGAGAGGGGTTGTTGTAAAAAAAAGGAAAATTTTTTTTTAATCATTCAAAAGCACATCCATAAATGCAATGAAAGAGGAGAAGGGTGAGCTCTCTGCGGAAATGTGAGTCGCCCACATCAGGCGGGAGGAGATGGGCAGCCACCCAGCACTCACAGCCCCTGAGCACACCCTCTCAGCTCAGCCTCGACTCAGGGAAGGACAGAGTGATGCGCAAAGTGGACGGTGAGAGGCCAGGCAGGCAGAGCATCCACCCCGGGGCTGGGCCAGGACCTTCTCACTGGCTGATCTCATTTATCACCTCAACAGCCCCATGAGGACCAAGGTCACACAGCTAGAAAGTGGAGAGCTGGAATCTAAACCCAGGTCTGTGTGAGTCCAGAGTCTGTATTCTTTTAATCACCCCGTGGCATCTGCTTGGCCTGGGAAGGCAGACGGGTGGAGCAGTAGAAGCTGGTCTGGGCTTGGAAGAAGCTGGTTGGTCACTCCCATCCAAACAACAGGGACCAAAGTTCCTGGGGCGCCCGGCCTGGCACACCCACCCAGGGGTTCCAATAGGTCCGGACTTGGGCTTTCTGGGTTAGAGGTGTGTCTGCCAAAAACAAACCCCAACCTGCTTTCCCTCCACACTGGGCTCTCCTCCCCTACTCCAGGAAGACAAGCACCAGCCCTACCTGCAGCTAGCTGTGTGACTTCAGGTGCATCGCTTGCCCTCTCTGGGCTGCCCCTGTAAGTGTCAGGAGTCCCGGCTGCCAGGCCTGTAACTCTATGACCTAAAGAAGACACCCAAGGGACTTCCCTGGTGGCGCAGTGGTTAAGAATCTGCCTGCCAATTCAGGGGACACAGGTTCGATCCCTCGTCTGGGAAGATCCCACATGCCGCAGAGCAACTAAGCCCGTGCGCCACAACCACTGAGCCTGTGCTCTAGAGCCACAACTACTGAAGCTCGTGCGCCTAGAGCCCGTGCTCCACAACAAGAGAAGCCACCGCAATGAGAAGCACGCGCACCGCAACACAGAGTAGCCCCCGCTCACCGCAACTAGAGAAAGCCCGCGCACAGCAATGAAGACCCAACGCAGCTAGAGATTAATTAATTAATTAAAAAAAAAAAGCCACCCAACTAGGTGCTCCCTACCCTAAATTATACTATAGACTGATGGGAAATGCTAGCTAACCTCTACCTTGGAATGGCGGAGGGGACAGGCTTGGCCCTGCGTGTTCCTGCTGGGCGTGCAACGCACACAGTGTGTCTCTGAGGTCAACCTGGGAAGGCCGGGGCCACTGCATTCCTTCCAGACAGGGAGTGTGGGAAGAGGCAGGCACAAGGGTGGGGGTTAGCTGACTAAGCCGACCCCAGTCTCGCCTTCTGTCACATTTTCCCAGGACCAGACACATTTTGCAACACCTGTACCCCACCTCTTGGAAGGATTTTCTAGATTTGGCCTATGTCTCAGCTATGGAGAAGCAGGATTAAGACTCAGTGCCTCTCCTCCCATGGTAGAGGTCACAGACCTTTGTCCCTGTGATCTGAGGAAAGCAGAACTGGATCCTAGGAAGACTGGGCTGGCTGGTGCTATACACTGGGGAAACTGAGGCCAGAGAAGGTTAAGTTGGGGGAAGAAGTGTGACCAAATCAGAGAATTCTGGCCTGCATGCCGAAGCCAGCACTCAGTTGCCTCCTCATTCAGAAGGTTTCACAGTGGAGTTTGCAGTACGCTGTCACCAAGTGGTGGCAACACTACTCTTGCCAGCTCTCTCCTCTTCCTGGACCACTACTGTCACTTCTCCCTTCACCTAACTAACAATTCCACTTTCTCCTTACTCAGGTAGGTCTCTCCAAGCCCCTCCGTGGGCTCCAATGCCCACCAGGCTGTAACATCTGGTGCTAACCCCAACTTCTCATAATTGTCCTGTTCTGTGCTACTGCCTCTAGAAGGTGAGTTCCATGAAATCCGGAGCCTTGTCTCTCCTATTCACCACTGTGGCCCTGGCACCTGGCAAATAGAAAGCTCTCAACCAATATGTGCTGACTGTACCCATTCCTGGGGGCAGGAACAAACCCTAAAGAATCATTAAAATAAGGAAGATTCAAACCACATCACCTGGGCCTCCAGACAGACCTAAATAGGAACTTTTCAAGGCTTCCTGGGTGCCAATGAAGCAAGACCTCATTAGGAGGTTTGCCCACTGCCCCTCCCCAAAATCTACCGAGGAGGGCCACCCCCTCCAGACTATCCAGAAATGGAGGAACTGCAGCCACTTACTCTCCAGATCCCCAACCCAGCCAACAGATTTCCTTCAAAGTCCGGAGGTTAGAATTCTCCCCTTTTATTTTAGACCCCACTGGTGTGCGAGGACGGCACAAGAAGCAGGTGCCTTTAATGGAGAGGAAAACGCGAAGGGTCGGCTGACAAATGCCAGCAATTTCCTCCTGCTGGAGGATGATGACACAGGGAGTCCCGGCCACCACCCTCGCTCGGCCACCCTTCCTGCCTACAGACCCTGAGCCTGAACCTGCTGGGATAACCTCTGAGATGAGCTTTAAGTTGACACCAGGCATGGGAATCAGTTAAATTACCCTTCAGGGAAAGGAACCACACCCCAGACACCATTCTACACATTTCTTGCATATCACTGCATTGGGTTCTCTTGTTAAGCTTTGGAGGGCGGAGCTGTTATTCCTTTTTTTTTTCAGTGTTTGCCCTTGGGTTTTGTTTGGTTCATTGTGTGTACACATGTTATTCCTTTTTTTTGTGTGGTATGCAGGCCTCTCACTGCTGTGGCCTCTCCCGTTGCGGAGCACAGGCTCCGGACGCGCAGGCTCAGCGGCCATGGCTCACAGGCCCAGCTGCTCCGCAGCATGTGGGATCTTCCTGGACCGGGGCACGAACCCGTGTTCCCTGCATCAGCAGGCGGACTCTCAACCACTGCGCCACCAGGGAAGCCCACACATGTTATTCCTTTTAAAGGATGTAGAAACAGGTTCAGAGAGGCAGGGTGACTTGCCCAACATCACACAGCTAGGGAGTGACCAAGGCAGGGTGAAGCCAAGTCAGTTTCCAAAGACTTTCTACTTTTGCCCCACGCCAGAAAGAGAGGGAGAGGGAGGGAGGAAGAGAGAAGGGAAGGAAAGAGTAAACAATGATTCTCATTCTCCTAAAGGCCATCACCTGGCCTTCCCTCTTGGCCCATCCACTCTGTGTCTGGAAACACCTGCCTGTTTCCTGGGGTACCACAGGATGAGGAGGTGCTGGCCTCCGTGTCATGACCTGACGGGGGGATCCGATCCAGACCAGGCCTTGCCCACTGCAGGGTCTGAGTCCTGGGGAACCAGGCCCCCTGGGGAGGCAAGCGGAGCAGAAGGGAAAAGCGTTTATCGTCCTGTGCAGAGCTCACCCACCTGAGCAAAGCTCTTGCAGAGGTGGTTTCCAGCTGCCTGGGGGCAGGTGGCTGTTGCTAAGCAACAGGCTTTCACCCAACGACTTATCCGGAGTTCATGGCACGCTTGGGGTATAACAAGCTGATGATCTTGGGGGCCGCTACGAATTCAGGGTCTCTAGGAGTCAAGAAGTAGGCTGTCCAATATGGTAGCCACTAGCCACATGAATTGTTTTAAATTTAAATAAAATTTAAACATCAATTCCTCATTCACAACTAACCACATTTCAAGTGTTTGACAGCTGTCCGTGGCTAGCGGTTACCGTACTGGACAGTGCAGATATAGGACGTCTCCATCACTGCAGAAGGTTCTATTGGACAGCGCTGGTCCAGGATTATAATCTACAAAGTCTCTCCCAATCTGCGTCAGCAGCTGCCGTGACCACTAGTTTTCTTACAAAAGGAAAGCCCTATCGTCTTTCAGATAGGAAGCTTCCACAGATTGAGGTGAATTTGGGGCCGGAAGGAGCCACAAGGGTCATGTTTTCCAGGATCATCAACCACCTGGGACTCACACCGAAACTTATCTCCTCTTGAGCTCACGGCAGACATTGCTCATCAGCCTTGGCACTGCCTCCCATGGAACCCAGATACAGCCTCAGAGTCTTTCTCAACACAATGCTCTAGGCAGCCAGAACCAATCCATCCAGATTAGCACTTGACATTGAATCTGTAAATCTGTCCTAGTCCAATCACAGAGGGGAAGAAAGTGAGGCCCAGTGAAATAAAGTGACTTCCCTGAGGTCAGATGATGCGTCAAGGTCAGGCTAGGATTAAAACTCACACCTCCTGGGCTTCCCTGGTGGCGCAGTGGTTGGTTGAGAGTCCGCCTGCCGATGCAGGGAACACGGGTTCGTGCCCCGGTCCGGGAAGATCCCACATGGCACGGAGCGGCTGGGCCCGTGAGCCATGGCCGCTGAGCCTGCGCGTCCGGAGCCTGTGCTCCGCAACGGGAGAGGCCACAACAGTGAGAGGCCCGCGTACTGCAAAAGAAAAACCAACTCACACCTCCTGCTTCCTGTTCTCCCCATCACATCTCCCCCATGAAAGCTCTGGATAGTCCAAGTTCACAGTCCTCAAAAAAAGAGGCCGGGAAATGCAGTGACTAAAGACTAAGAAGAGTGATGGTAATATTAGCAATAATAGTGACGACGCCAGGTTCTTGATCACCTGCTCTGTGGCTGACCCCAAGCCTCACTTCTCACCAGTACCTTCCATTATTCTCATGACAACCTATAATGTACACATCATTATTCCCGTTTTCCAGATGATGAGTAAAGGGAGATTGGAAGACCCACAGGGACCCACCCAAGGTCACATCATCACTAAGTGACAGTCATAACCTGATATTGATAACTGGCATTCAGAGCACTCAGCACTGGTCATGCACAGTTCCACAGTCCTCACTCCCACCCAAGACAATCACTGGTCTCATCTTACAAGACACTCCCCCAAGTCCTCTCTGGCCAGCACAGCAGACGGATCCCACAATCCCCCACGTTAATTCATGGAATGATCAAAATTGCCCCCATTTTACAGATGAGAAAAACTGAGGTTCAGAGAAAAAAGGTGTTTTGGCCAAAGTCCTAGAGCTGGGAAGTGGTGTTGCTGGGCTTTGAACCCTGGGGAGAAAACACTAAACCTTGGATTCCGTTTCTGGAGGTCAACTATTGGGATCTTCCAGAGAGGTCTGCAGGACAGGACGCATGTAGGGCCACCTGCTGGAAAAACCAAGCCCGGTACTGCTTGCTGAGGCTCCTCAGATATAAAATATGGGGAAAGGGGCTGCTTGTGTCCTCCTGCTCAGGCCCCCCCAGCACTCTCTACCTTGGGGAGGAATCACCACTGCGGGTTTAAGTCCTGGTGTCGAGCACCTTCGGGGGCAGCTCACACCCAGCCACCAACAAGCCCAGCACCCGGCCCAGCAGGCACCAACTCAGCCTGTTCTCACCCCAATGCTCCACCACCTCTTGGTATAGAAATTGCATCCAAGACGAATTGTAAGTAAAATTTAATTTTATCAAGGATAATTCCATGAAATTAATTCAGCTTTACCTGGAAGCACTTTGTTATCATTTGCTTTCCGAGGGAGCTGGGGTGAGTACTGAGGCCCCCCAGGAGCAACCACGGGAGGGGAGAAGGGAGAGGCTGCTGAGACTGGGACTCAACAAGCAACAGGCATCACAAAGTAATCGAGTGAAGATAACGGCTAGCACTTCAGTGAGTGCCAACCGTATGCTTGTGTGAAATGCTCCTCGTATGATGTCACTTTAACTCAGGACACTCCTGTAGGTGGGCATGTTAGAACACGCCCCCCATGCCCTCCACTTACAGAAGAGGCCACTGGATCCCAAAGTAATAGGAGCAGACATCTATGTGCCATCAAGGAGAGAGCCTGGTTGAAGCCCTGCCTGGCTACTTCCTAGCGGTATGATCTTGGACAAGCCAGCTTGGGCCTCAGTTTCCTCATCTGTCAAATGGGAATAAGGACAGTGAACTGCCCCAGTGGTTTTGAAGAGTCAATAAGATGGTGCAGACGACACACTTAACACAAGGGGCGCTCAGCAAATGCTCAAAGGATGCTGCTGGCACTTTCGTCATCGTCATCATCCAGCAACGCTGCATGCGGCCTGGGGCCTCCTGCCTCCACGGGCCCCCGTTTGAGGCTGGGCTGGGGGAGGATCAGGAGAAGAATCTGAAGAAAGTCTAGCTTTCCCGGCCTCCCCACGGAGGCCTCACACACAGAACCTCTGAGCCAAGAAGTACAGATGAGGCCCCGAACAGGCTGGGAAACCCAGGCCGCCCCTCCCCAGGCTCCAGCCCCCAACCCGGCCCTCCAGGAGCCCCCATTTGGGGGCACAGGCTCCCCCGGGCACCAAGAAGAAAAAGGGGCCCCCTCTCCCACAGCTGCTATCGTTGCCAGCCTCCCCAAGGCCCGAGGGGGGTCTGGAGCTGCTCTGAAAGGGCGCCGGGCGCCGGGGGTTCATTCAGCTGTTTTCGGGTGGCTCCAATGAGTTCATTTTACCGCGGTGGAATATTAAACAGCTCCTGGGGAAACAGATGCTGGGCTTTGGCTTCAGAGGGAGGGAGGAAGGGAGGCCACAGGCCGGCAAGGAGAGAATTCAAGTTCCGCTTCAGGCGGCTCCAAAGACCTTTCCAGGCTCGGCTCAGCCTGAGCCGTCACGCTGACCGGTGCCTGGGGACCAAGGGCAGGGCATCATGTGGGAGGCCAGGCTGACACCTTGAATGCCTCACTTCACTTAGGCCTCACAACCACCCTAGGAAATAGGAGCTCTACTATGCCCACTTCACAGATGAGAAAACTGAGGTACAGGGTAGCAAAATGACTCACTCAAGGCCACACAACGAAAGAGGGCACCGAGATTCAAACTCAGGTGCCAAAACATCATCTTGGTCCTTTTATCTACATAACTACCATTCACCACCCTCAAGGTACCCTCTCTCAGGGGCACATACCAAGCAAACGGACCCCTGAACAGATGTGGAGCTGCCGGGTGCTGTGCCTCCCCTGAGCTCAGATTCCCCGCCGCTCTGCAGAGAACGATCCCACTTCCTATTATTCTAATAATCCCTGACATCTGAGCAGCTTTCTTGGCGGCTGCCAAACACGTCTGGGTATATCACTTCCTCGAAGCTTCATAGCAGCTTCCCCATTCTAGACGGGGAAACTGAGGCCCAGCCAGCAGGGTGGATCACAAAGCCGCTGCCCAATTAAAGGCAAAGTGATGAAGCAACCCTCCTATGCTCCCCCTGCAGACTCAAGGTCCAGATTCATCCCACTGCCCACCCAGGAAGTTGGCACTCCCTCCTCACCACGGGAGCACAGAGAGGTGAGGTGACTTGCCCAGAGCCACAGAGCTGGGTTCCAAGGTCAAACCCTAGAACTGGGCTGGGTCAGAGCCCCCCACTCCCAACTCTCACTGGCTCCTGGCTATCCGAAGAGATGCTGATCATAACATGGGGCTTCTTCCCTTTGGGATTTCATCAGTGCCTACATTTTTTTTCCTCCATGATTAGGAATAAATAATGATAATAACAACAAGTAACATGTATTGAAGCTTACCAGGTACAAATCACTGATCATAAGGCTTAATGTGTATGAATGGGTATAGCCCCCCCTACAGAACCCCACGAGGTCGACACTGCCATCATCCTCACTTCACAGATGAAGAACCGAGGCTCGGGGATCAACACCATATGGTCTCGCCATTGCCCTTGGGCAACTCCATGGGTGATGGAGACCAAGTGGTCTCGAGGCACGAGCTCTGTACTGTTTTTCCTGTTTCCATGGACTGTCAGTGTCCCCATGCTTAGGGGCAGCCTGGCCCAATGGGCAGAAAATGGGTGTTGGAGGGCGCAGATCCGGCTACACCACCGGCCGGCCACACCCACAAGCAGGTCCTTTTCCTCTCTGCACCTCACCCTTCTCGTCTGTAAAATGGGTCAACAGAAGTAGCTGCTTCACGGTGGGGTGAGGATGCCATGGGTGGCTCACAGCAGGCACTGGCACAAGCTCGGCTCTCAAACTGCCCCCCCCACCCCGCCCTTTCAATGGCTGCAGAGTGATTAAGGAATCCAAACGACATCCGAGTCACGCCTCTCCTTTTACCGGACCCTAGAGGTTTGCGGGGGGGAACTCCAGTAAATAGGAATCAAAGGTTCAGAACAAAAAGAGCTGGGCCCCAATCCCAGCCCCACCTGTTATCAGCTGGGAGACTCAGTGTGTCACCACACCTCCTGGGCCTCAGTTTTCCCATCTGTGAAGTAGGATGCCTCCTGGGATGCTGACGGGGTTAGAGCAGTGAATTTGGGAGTCACACGGTGACTCCCCTTCCCCTCAACACCATGGGAGTAGTTTTCAGCCCAAAACCTTAAAAAAGAAGTCTCGGTGACAAAGTCCCCTGACTCTAGTGAAAAAGAGTAGGAGGAAGCTCCCAGAACCCACAGGCAGGGGCTGGGCTCCAAAGGGTTAAGCTCAGCTCTGATTTCTCCCAAATGGCAAAGACAGCAGCTGAGGCTGCCCCCCTGCTCCCCGCTGCATGAAGCCTGACCCCTGACATTTCCACTCCCAGCCGCACTTGTATTTAAAAAAGGGAAGGAAAAAAATTTAACCATCCACACAGACAAACAGTTTGGGCAGGCAAGAGAGGAGGGGGGATGCTGCAGATTTCCTTTAACTGAGTTCAGTTCACCCCAAAAAAAATTTTTTTAAAGAAAGACCTAGAAGGGAGGCAGAAGGGGGAACAGAAGAATGAAAAGGTGGCAGACAAGTTCTCTGGAATCACCGGGTACCGCTACATTTTCTGATTAATTAACCCTGAAAGGGGCTGCTCTCCCAGCCCTTCCTGGGGGAGGTTCTGGCTGGCAGAGCCCCGTTTTCAGAGCGGGGCAGCCTCTCTGGGGGGGATTCACTTAGAGGTCCCGGGGGAGCTCAATCCCCTCTCCAGGCCACGCTGCAGTTAAAGCCAAGGATGATAAGGAATTTATCAAATGAGATTTACACAGGGAAACCCTAATTAAGAGGTTAGTCTCCAGTTTAATTGCCTTCAAACCTAGGCAGGCAGGCCCAGGCAGATGGATTTTCAGTCTGACCTCATTAAAAATTAATAATAACCAAATAGAATACAGAGGAAAATCTGAAGTCCACAATGTGGCTAACAAGTAGAGGGGGGCAGGGGGTATGAAGGGCCGGGGACTGGCCCGACCCAGAATGCGCTGGCTCGTGCCCCCTGGGCTGGCCTCAGACCCTGAGCCTGTGGTCCTTCTCTCTCCTCTCTTGCAATCTGGTAGTTCTGGGCTCTCTGCTCCTTGAAGCCTTTTCTCCCCCAGCCCCTGCTCCCCTTGAAGCTGGCACGCCGAATATAAATTGGAAGCATGCATCTAACCCCAACCCCAGGCGGACGCCACATACCAGACAAAATGACTACAGGCCTTGGTCATCTGGGGTTAAGAATGGTTTTTGTTTTTGGCAGGGAATGTGGAGGAGCCCAAAGGAACTGGCCCGGACAATTGTTCCAGGAATGAAAGGCAGAGAAGGAAAAAGAAGGAGGAGGGGGGAGACGGCAGGGAGGGAGATGGGGCAAACACCTGGGGAACCACAGCTGGAGATGTTTTTCTGTCCCTCGGGGAATGGCCTGCAAAGTTTTTGCACCAGTCTTTAAAACACAAGGGGGACGTGGATGTACCCCACTCTGGGCAGATAGGATTTTGCTCTTTATATGTACCCTTTTCACTGCCCCCCACCCCACCCAGCTTGGTTTGATTAAACTATAAATTAATGCTTGAGGCAGAGAATCAGAAGAGATTTCTTTCCAAGAGCCAAATCTAGGAAAAAATCTCCAGCAAACGGACTTGCTCATTGTCACGTGGATCTGGGGAGAAACACAAGCAAGAAGCGAAGTCCTACAGGGTACGGGTCACTTCTGTCCCAAGTCGTTGACCCAGGCCAATGACAAAGTAGCAGGTCAGAGTTATGGGTGCTTCCTCCCAGCCAGGCACAGTTTTGAAGGGCGACTCATGGTTTGTCTCGTACACGTCACCATCCACATACAGTGCGATTAATATGCTTTACATGTTATTAGCATTGCTACTGTGATTTTTCGAAGTTTCCTAACATTAGCAAGGGACTGATTTTCCAAACTTTACACAAACAGAGATGCTAAGAAGTGGGTATACGGGGCCAGGGTATTGAAAACCCTAAGGGGCTTCAGAAAATGCACGACGTTTATCTCAGAGCTGTTTCTCACTGACTTGCATTCTAAAACATCTAGCCTGCTGCCTGGGGAATTTCTGCCAGCTGCAGTGGCCACCATCGCTACCATCCATGGCACCCAAGATCACCCTCCAAAACTCTGCAGGCAGATTTCCCAGGGTACACAGGAAAGGAGCGATGCTGTCGAGGGGCCCCCGCTCCCCTACTTTCTGCAGTGTGCCACCTCTTCCCCTTGCAGGTTCTCAATTCCTCTTGCATCTTACTTACACCAGGGTTTGCTGACCACTGTGATGTGCCAGACACTGGACTGAGCGCTTCTCACTGTTTCCCCTGATCCTCACCAAGAGCCCGTTTAACCCAAAAAACAGATGAGGAGACTGAGGCCCAGGGCAGGCGGTGAAGGGATAGATGCAGGGAGAGGCCGGGCTGCTACAGCGGCAGCACTGACTTCCTGCGCTGTCCTCCTCCCCAAGGCCTGGGATGCAAAAGCCAGTTCCAATGGCCAGTGGTCAGGTGACTAACGGAGGCCATTCCAGCCTCCTCTCACAGCCCGCCAGGGTCAGTCAGGCCCTGATGTCTCTAACAAGCCTTGGCTGGGACAGGGGCTATATCCTGGGCCCCTGGGTCTCGGGCAAGCAGAGCCCATGGAAGGGAGGGGATGTTGAGGACCAGTGTTGGGGATGGACAGAGGGGGCAAGTGAAGTGGGGCTGAGGAAGTCCGATGCCCATGGCTCCCTCCCTTTCCTCCTCACCCCTGCAGAGACGGGGGCTGGGACCTTGACCCTGGACCAGCTCCTCTGGAGGAAACCCCCACCATCCCTGCTAGGTCTCAGGAGAATTCGGGGGGCACTGACTCCCAGCCCTGGGACCACATAAGAATGCACCCCAACCGCTGACAAAGCCCCTTCCTTCATTCGTCCGATCACTGGGCATCTACTGGCCATGGAGCCAACGCCAGGTCCTGGGGGGAAAATGCTGCTCCGTCTCCATTTTCCACTCACACAGCAGAGTCCCCTGCTATCCCGGCTAATGGGCCCACCCCAGACCCTCTCTCCTTACACTGCCCAATTTCCTGTGGATCATTCATGCAACTGTCCTTTTTCTCTATATATTTACTGGGTAATTCCCTCTCTCAACAGGCGTGGCGTCTGTTTCGTTCACAGCACCGATTCCAGCACGGTGCAGGGTGCAGAGAAAGAACGTGACCGATACACAGGCAGAGGCTCCCTGCTCACGGGGCTCTGACTGCTGGGGATTCCAGAACTGACCCACTTGACAGGCACACTGAGGCTCAGCAAGGTAGCACAGCCTTGCCCCAATCACACCCAGCCACCTCCTGGCCCCCAGGCCTGGGGCTCTGACTGCTGCCCCTTCACCCATGGGGAACAGATGGTGAAGATTTGGATAATCAGTGACATGACTGACAGCTGTCAGGAGGACGGTGTGTAAGACTGGGAGCTGGTCTTTGGTTTGGTTTTGGTGTTTGGTTTTTTTTTTTGCCGGTCTCTCTTTTTATTTTTTATTTATTTTTTTTATTGAAGTATAGTTGATTTGCAATATTGCGTTAGTTTCGGGTGTGGAGCAAAGTGACGTTTGCAAGTTTCTGTCGGTGAGAAATCAGCTTCTCAGCTCATCCTTAGTGGTTCTGAGCACGGGCTCCCAAGTCAGACAGGCCCAGGTGTGAATCCGCCCTCTGCTCCCCACTTCCCAGTTGGGTGGCCTCAGGAAGGTCACCTTCCCTCTCTGAGCCTCAGTTTTCTCAACTGTAAAATGGGGCTTGGTGTGATTGGCACTCAGTGACTGCAGCCTCTTAGGATTCCTTTGCAACTCAGAGTCAGGGACGAAAGCAAAAGAAAACCCTCCAGAAGGTGGACGCCAGGCCAGGGTCACCCGGAGGCTCAGTCCGGCTGGTCCTGTGCCTTCCTGTCCGGTGACCTCTGTTGGGCCTGGAGAACAATGCCTAGGAAAAGAAGGAAACAGTCTCCCTGGGCTCGGACGTGAACCATGCCCTGCCCAGATCAGGGGGAGGACAGACATCCCGCAAGACCCCCACCTGTGGCAGGCTGAGTGCTCCCCTGGGGCCTGAGTCCCCTGTCCTTGGGGAGGGTGCGGACACGCCCTACCTTAACCTGTGGCCGGGCCCGGGTGCTGCCAAACTATTGGAAGAGAGTTTCTGCCTCCTCAGAAGGGGCCAGGCAGGAAGGAAGAGAAGGGAAACACATTTCTCAGCTACTCTGGGCTCAGATGCAACCACCATTAGTCACCATTAATCACACATCTACTATGTGCCGTGAGATCCCATCCCTCTTGTGCCCAAGGCCCTCCCCTGCCCCCCCATCAAACCCACCCTCCTGACTTGAGTGTGATGACAAGCCCTGAGTGGTCCGGCCCCTCCTGCTTGGACAGGCTCTCCCCCCACACAACCCCTTCCTGTTTCTGGAACTTGCCAGCTCAGTCCTGCCTCAGGGCTCCTGCTCTCCCCTTGTCTGGAACACCCTTCCTGCAGAGCTGGACCAGACTGGCTCCAGGGTGTGGGAACCTATTGTTAAATATTCAGGAATTCTGCAAGCCGGCTGACAGCTGACATTACAGCTTGACATGGGCCACGGTGGGAGTATTTACACCACGGGAATTGGCAAATGCTCTAAGCCGAACTTTCCCCCTCCCTGAAGAGCCAGTTGTTGAACGGCTAGCAGCACACCACTGACTGACTCCTCATCACTCAGGGCTCAGCTTAACCATCACCACCTCACAGAGGCCTCCCTGGTGGCCCCGTCTAGAAGCTCTCATGCCCATCCCCTTCTGATTCTCTGTTTGCAGCCCTGCTCACCCCGTGACATTCTTCTTGTTTGTTGTTTGTCTGTCGGTCTGTCCCCTCCCCTAGAATGTAAGCTCCGTGAGGGCAGGAGCTTTTGCCTATCTGGTTCCCCACCGCATCTCAGCACCTAGAACAGCATTGCCGCATGGTAAGTGCTTGATACGCGTTTGTTGAATGAATAAATATGCCGGGCATTTTGCATTCAGACTTTACTACCATGCTTTCAGTATTATTTTGAACCTCACCTCAATCCCTCACTGTAGTTCAGGGATTCTCAACCTTGGCACTTCTGGCATTTGGGGCTGGATAATTCTTTGTCGGGGAGGAGGTGGAGTGAGGACGGCCCCTGTGTGCTGTAGGATGTTTAGCAGCGTCCCTGGACTCTACCCTAATGCCAGTAGTGCCCTCCTTCCCTGCAGTTGTGGCAACCAAAAATGTCTCTAGACACTGGCAAGCATCCTCTGGGAGGTTACATCACCCCAGGGTAAGGACCACGGCCAGGGCCCTCAGGAAGCAGTGTTACTCTCCCCAGTTTGCCACTGAAGACACTGAGGCTGGGAGAGGTGCTGGGACATGGCCGAGGGTCCCCTGTGGAAACAAAGAATGACTCCCCTCCAGCTGATTCCAAAGCCCTCGCTCTCACCAACCTACCCTGCTGCTTGCTGCCCCTAGGGCACAGGGTTCAGCAAACCTCTGAGAGGGGCACAGGGATTACACCTGTGTTGTGGGTCCTGTAACCTGTGATTCACCTGCCCGAGGTCACACAGCACCCAAGTAGCAGAGCTGGGATTCGAACCCAGGCCTGTGTGACAGCTAAGCCCTCCCACCCTCACCTGGAGCAGGGACCTCGCTTACTCACTCCCTGGCACATTCTGTCTCTCTCTCTCCCTCTCTTTCTCTCATGCTTGCTCTCTTCCTGATTAGCCCGAGCCTGCCAGGTTCCTGAGGCCCCAACCGAGGTGCCAGACATGGGGATCTAACTTCTTTATTGCCAGCTCCCAGACTGTTTATGGCTGGCACAGGCTCCTGTCAAAGTGCTCGGGGGCCGTGGGTCAGCTCACTTCACAGATTCCTTCCACGAGAAGGCTGACCCTTCCTCATGCGTATCAGAAAACTGTTCCTTCAGAGCCTAGGAGAGCTGTCAAGTGAAAGAAAAATACCAGAGCATTGCCATCCCACCACCAGGGACCCGGGCCTCACCATGGCTGCCCACACCAGGCTGGGGCCAGCTCACCAAGGTCCACACCCAGTCTGACTGCCCCCCACAAGGACAGGGTCTGACGGTGAGGCCTCAGAACCTGCAGAAGCAGCAGGTTCCAGCCCAGCCCTGCCCTAGGCCATGTAACGTGTACTGAGCATGGCCCCAGGCACCGGGCCCCGTGCTAAGGGCCTGATGTACCGACTGGCGTGGCTCCCCTCCAGCCGGCATGACTCCATAGCCCAGGACAAGTCACATGGCCTCTCTGCTATTCATTTCCTCGCCCTTAAGACAGGACAAACGCTAGCAGCAACACCATCTTGCACTTCGAAGGGTCACACGACACTACAAATGAAACACCGGGCATACAGCAGGAGGTTAATAAAAGCTGGTGCTGGCACAGCGCTTCCTCATTGTTGGGCAGTCTTCTGAGCATCTACTCAGTCATATATTAACTCACCGAATCCTCCCCCACTCCCACCCCACCCATGAGGTATGAACTATTATCCTCTTTCCCTGATGAGAAAATGGAGGCACAGAGAAGTTCAGTAGCCTACCCAAGGTCACACAGCTGGGAAGTGGAGTTGCTTGGGTTTGAACCCAAGTAATCTGCCAGAGCCTGTGCTCTTAACCACATCATTAAAATCATCCTATTTAGTCCTATTTAGCTAAAATCATCCCATTTAGTCTTCATAATACCTCCATGAGATACGTACTATTTTTTTTTTTTCCTTTTTTCAATTTTATGAGGAAACCAAGCTGGAAGCACTGAAGAGGTGATAGTCACATAGCTCAGAAGAGTCAAAGAGCCAGGCCTGAAATCTAGGCCACCCATCTGGCAGGATCTGGTGCTACTGTGGCTTCCCCAAGGTCAAGAATCATCTCCTATACAGCCTATACCTCCTGTAGCTCTGAAAGAGGAAGGGGAACAGTGCTGCTGTCATCAGGAATGTGTGTCCTCCATTGGTGCTTCCTACAAAAGGTGTGGAAACTTCTGGTTTAAGAAGACCTGGACTCTGGTTTGCACAGGCTCAGCAAAATCAGATCCTAGCTCCCAGGTGAGGGGTCAAGAGGCAGTAAGGCAAGGTCAAGGCTGAAGTTCAGCTATAGTGCAATCCTTGCTGTGCAGCTGTGCTGTGTGACCTTGGCTGAGTTGCTTGCCCTCTCTGGGCCTTGGATCTCTCGGTTGGAAAACGTTGTGGAGAAGGGGCACAAAAATGAGAAAAGTTTTTTTCCCATTCTATAATTTTGCCTAAACGTTCACCTTCGTGCTATTTCAATAGTGAAAATTACAAGCATATTTTCCAGGATATCCATCCACCATGACACTGCAGCTTCACCCTCCGTCACGTCTGGACATCTCAGTTGCCAACACAAATCTACCCAGTATCTCCACATACGCACACCCTGGCAGGAAAAATTGGGTCAGCAGACAGTGGCCCATGGCAGCCGGCAAAATAAGCTCTCAAAGACTTTCCACAGCAATGCTGCCGCAAAGATCTGCTGGAATGCACAAAGTAGGCCTTCTAAGAAGTTCTGAATTTCCACTCCTCCCAAAATGGCCACAGAGGCCCTGGCAGAGAGCTGACCCACAGAACCGCCCCTTGGTGGGTGCTCTGGGGCTAAAAGCATCCTCTTTCACAGCTGTCACATAAAGGGGAGCAGGCAGTGAGCACCCAGGCTTCCTCTGAAGCAATGAAAAAGCAGGGGAGAAAGGGACGCACCAAGAGGATGATGGGGAGTTCCCTGGGGCAAGAGAGGTGAGCCTCCTACCCAGGGAAGGTGAGGGGTTGAGGGGCACCAAACACAGACAGTTCAAGTTTCAAGACCAGTTTCTCTGTTTGTGGAAACCATCAAACCCTCCCAAACGCACCCCAGGAAGAAGGACGAAAAAAACCAAAATGTGGGTGAACCCAGCCCCTCTCCCTGTTCTCAGCCTGAACGTGGACAGAGAAGAGACAGAATCACCATTCCATCCTCTGCAGGATCTAACTTCAAAAATCTTGCGCACAGAGTAGGGAGGCAAGGTGCCTACTGAAAACTGGGACACCAGTTTTTGCAGGCTTAAAAACAGATCAATTTTACTCTAAAGTTTAAAATGAAACATGTTCCTGTTTGGGAAAAGAATTTCATTAGGAGGAAAATATAATATAAAAATACCCATTTAGAAAGAATATGCTATTAATTCTTAGCACTCTATGCAGAAAGGAAAATTGCATTTTTATCTAAATGGTTTTTCTGCATAAGCCATTTACAATATTCTTTGCCTCTCTATAATAGGCCCTGCTACCATTAGTAGTGGGACGACCAGGCTGAGGGCTGAAATCGCCCTCAAACACATTTAATACATAACCCCTGAAAATCTATTCCAACAGGGACCTCAGCAAACAGGCCCGGCATTCCTTTTTTTAAGGAAGAAATAAATATTGCTGAGGGGGTTGGGAGTGGTGTGCTGATGGGAGAGGAAGGGACAAGATGGTTTAAGTTAAAAGCAAGCACTCAGGGTCCCTTTAGCCAGCTTTAAAATTGCAACCGATTTTTGGCTGCATGATTGCAACCATTTGACTGCCTGCGTGTGTATCCACCCCGAACACACACACACACACACACACACTCACGGGTTTCCATCAAAAAAGCAAACAAGGAAAGGATGAAATTCAGGATACGAAAACAAACTATTTTTAAACACTAAAGCAAACACACCAAGATAGCAATACTGCTATTTTCCCATTAAACTAAGTTTCTCTCAATTTGAAAAGTGAGAATAATCTAAACAATACTTCCAAACAAACTGCAGGGAGCTTGGGTGTTGTGGCCTCCGACGGCTTTAACAATGGAAAAATCCCCTCCGTAGAGAAGGAAAAACACAGGCGGGGATGGGGCCGGTCGGTTTTGCCACGTCCTGCCACGTCCCACCAAACGGGTTCCCCCAACGTGCCTGAATGCCCAGTGGTCTCCAACTTCAAAATGCAATACTTTTTCTTTTTTCCAAAAAGTTGTTTTTTGTTTTTTGTTTTTTTTAAAAAAGTCTTCGAGCTCTTTCTCTCTTGGATTTCCAAAATAACTACTTACTTAATACCAAATGTCGGGGAGCTAAATTAATTCATTAAGGAAATGCAAGGGCTGTGATGGACACGGAGCGTGGGTCCCCCTGTGATTTCGCTGCCATGAGCCAGAACGTCTTGGGCTGCTCTCTTCCGGCAAAGCTCAGTCCATAAATTCTCCCTTTCAAACCAGGAGCCCAGAAATGTCATAATTATAGCTGATACAGGTAACAGGTGTGCCCCTCTGTTCCTCCCACCTCTGACACCGCCTTCCAGACAAGCTGCTGGAAGATTTAGTGGTCTAGTCAGGGGTGTCGTAATTACCGGAAACGATTCTGGTTTTAAGGGTTAGATAAAGACCCTCTCCAAATTTAAGGCCAGACCGATGTCCATTAGACTTTAACGGGCCCACATAAAAAAAGAAATTGTATCCTCATCTCTCCAAATGCCTGTTTTCCCAGCGCCTCAAGTTCATTTCAGGCTGGCCCAGCGCCGAAAATACTCCTGTCCAGCCCTTGCTCTGCAAAGGCAAGGACTCAGTAGAAACTGATGTTCAAGGAATTAAGCAACTGGGGAGGGGAGGGTGGCTCAGGAAACCCATTTGCTCTACAACTGTTAAGCCGAAATCTGTCGTTTAAAAAATAATAATAAAAGTGGAATTTTAACCCATCATCCAGAGATAGAGAGACAGGAAGGCTGGAGGGAGCCCAGGAAGAAAGGGAGGGGATGTACCCAGCGATGCCTGGCTAAAGAGCCCGCCATCGAGAATGACACACTCTCCCCTTCTGAGACTCGGTGTTCGGAAAGGCCAAAGCTGCAGGCTGTTTTGCTCTGGTTTTCTTTTTCCCAGCTTTCGAGACTTACGCATACTTTTTCTTCCTTCTTTGGAAGTCAAACCACGCGTTTCCTTAAAAGTTACACACACACACACACACACACACGCACGCACGCACGCACAAACACCCAGCACCACCGTTTGTCAAGGAGCAGCATGGAAGGTGCCCCAGAGAGGTTTAAGATTCTTGACTCTTCTCCACATCTGTGCTCAGCTCCCAGTCAATTAAGAATTAATGCTTGAAAACTTTCCGGGGACCAAGACACCAGAAGAAAGCCGATGGATGTTCTTTGGCCGTGTCCAAGGCTCTGGGGGGCTGAGTTTGTTGGATTGGGCTTTTCCTCCCTCCTCCCAGACAAGTGATGCTTGGAGGGGCCTCGCCCTCCCTTCCTGTCCTGAGGAAGTGCTGGGAACCTCAACTGGGGGCCTTTATTCCGTGACGGCCAAGGGGGCCCATTAGTGCACACAGTGACACACACACACATACACACACACACTTCTAATCCCGGCAAAATGCTTCACACACACTGAGCACAAAATAAATGCTTATTAACTAAACTGACCCCAAATGGTGAAATGTACAAGTAAATTAATCACGCCTCTCCTGGAGGCCTAACAGGATTACAAATTCGGCAAAAATTGACCACACGGAGATCAATAAGCTTCTACTTAAAATTGAACAGGGCCAAAACTTTGCATGAGCTGCTTCTTGGGGAAAAAATTAATTTATTTTTTCGTTTCTTATTAAGACTTCTCAGGCCTGTGTGTGTTCCTGTGTGTGTGTGTGCACTCATGTGTATACTCCAGTAGGGGCGCGCATGCCTGCATGCACAAGCAGAAACCGGCAAAAGGCATCCAGAGCTTTATGCCCAGACAATTTAGAAATAGTCACGGCATAAGGATCGTGAAATTGCTCCTGTTTAAAAAAGCCAAATTTTGGTCCACAGCCTCCCTTCCCTCAAATACTAAACCACCACCAAAAGTTACATCGCAGGAGACGAAAATGGTCAATTTGCTTTGAGCCAATTAGGCCTGCTGCTGGCTGGACCGTGGGTCCCCTGAAGGGGAGGAAAGTGAACCTCTAATTCATCCAGCTCCTTTCCACACTCGGCTTATCTCGAGTCAGGGAAATCTTCCTCTTGCTGAATTGGTCATCTACTTGCCTTCCCTTTTTGCCTACCATTCAGAAAATGGAAAAAAATGTATGTATTGTGTGGGAGGGCACTGCTTGCGTTTTAAGACAGTGGGACCTGCCTGCAAAGTCTGTAATAGGCGAGATTATCCCTAAAGAGGCTCAGTGCTGGGAGAGAAGCATCAGTGGTCACTTTACGGGGTCATCAGGGAAAAGGTCACTCCTTTTTCCCACCCCCATCGTCCCTCTTTTATGGAAAGATCTGGGTGCATCTGTGAAACTCTATGCTTCTGCAGCAGGCCTCGTGGGACCAGCTTCTCTGCAGGAAAAGTTAGCCACAGCCACATTACGAGGCTCGATCCACCCAGGGCCCATCTGGGTCTTCATCCCCACGCCCCACGCCCCGGCACCGCATGGCTAGCTTGGCCACTAACTACACAGAAAGGGGCTCTGACTGCTAAGAGACCCATGACGTGGTCATCCGCCCCAGGCTGGGTTCCCCACATCTATTTCCCCCATACATCTGCGGTCACGTGGAAGCCCCAGGCCCAGCAGGGAGAGCTGAGCCGAGAACTTTCTGTCCTTTATGATGGCCAACACCAGCCCCCAAGCAATTCCCTCACTCCCAGCCTCGCCCAGGAGGTGTTACTATAAATGACTTCCACACTTACAAATTATTTTCCACTCCTAAACCCTGTGTCGGTAAATATTTCGACACATAGGGACACACTTCTCCCCTCTCCATCCATCCCTTGATCACCTGCCCCCGCCCCGGAGAAAATCAACTGCACCCCCATCTCCATCCAGTCTTCCTAACTGGGGCTGTTTCTCTCTCTGCCTTCCGGCTCAGAGGAAAGGACAGAGTGTCCACATCAGGACTCAGGCCCTTGAATTTCAAGGACTTTTCCAACAGCCCATGCGGTCAGGGTAGAACCCGCTTACTTCCCAGTGAACACTCAACCAAGCCTGGTTTTCTCTGGAAGGCTGAGCTCTGGGGATTTCAAAGCAGGCTATGTTTTCTGCCGACTTCCCCAGCCCTTCTCTGATCATAAGATGGTCCCTCAGAAGTATTTTATTCCTGGTGGTCGTTGCCAATCACTCGACAATATTTATGTCCCCAGATCCAAGGGCATCTGAAAAACACTGCTTCATGGTAACTTTAAGGGGTCATATCTTTTCCGCATCTCACCCTGCCCCGGATGATTGGACGAACAGGGGGCAGGGTGTGTGTGTGTGTGTGTGTGTGTGTGTGTGTGTGTGTTGTGTACAAGTGCGTGTGCGTGTGCGTGTGTGTATGTGTGTGTCTCCTCTCATTGCAGGAGCTCCCAAATATGACCAGGGGCACCACCAATGGGTCTCTCAAACTGGGGACAGACAGAGTCCTCCAGTCATACCAGGCAAAGCCAGCTGGGTCAGAAAGGCCCAAGCCCACCCCATTCCAGTGAAAGTGTTGACCCAAGCTCTGAGAGCAAATGAAACCTTCGTGCCCAAACACTCTTTAAATTATCATCAGCAGTTAGAAGGGAAAACTTATTTTAAGTCCTCAGATTGCACCTCCGGGCCACTTAGTTCTCACAAGATGGTCTGCTGGAAGAGGGAGCAGGGTGGGGTAAGGCCCAGAAGGGTCTCAGCACCCAAGTTAGTCCACGTCTCCTCTGAAGGCATGACAATGTCGTCTACTTCTGAGTCACCCTGGAGCGGGGTTTTGACACGTGCAGGATAAAAACAAGAGCTGGTTCCCTCCAACTTTCCAAAGACCATCCGCGTCAGTGGGCCCCAAAGATGCCTTCACAGAAGGGTCTCCTTGTTTTCCTAAATCATTTCCCAACACACCTGATTCACTTAAAATGAACACTAGCAGAGGTAAGTCATACTGAGACCCAGAAAATCAGAATCGGAATCCCAGGGCCAATCGTTCCATGAAGAATCCAAGATCTTCCACAGAGATGTCAAAGACAGGAAGAAGACAGAGCCTCTGGGTCACACAATCCATCCTACCAGCTACAGAGGAAGTGGGGCGAGCTGAGTTCGCTGGACCCCTGAGCTTTAATGATCAGAACGTAAAAGCCTGCTTTCCCCCTACCATGTGAGTTTGTGTTGGGATGTTTATTGGAGGTTCCCCCTCCTTGGGGAAAAGTCTATCCCACATAAGATGTTCCATCTGGGACACTCAGAGAGCCAGTTTGTTATCATGAATGCGCTAAGACCTCCAAACTGTTAAATTCAATTGCCGTTATGTTTAAAGGGCATTCGGGTCCTTACGACGATGCATAACTCGTGAAAGGATCAGCACACGACCACTATAAAGTTCTCCCTCTGATCCTGCTTGGCGAGGATGCGGAGGTGATGAAAACCTACCAGCTTTCTCAGCCAAGAAGGAAAATGAGAATTTGGGATGCTGGGGCTACGATGGACCCCCCAGCAGTAGGGATCAGGGATGCCAGTTCGAAGTGGCCTTGCGGGGCCAAAACTTGAAGCTATCAGGGCCCACAAAGAGCCCCTTGGATTTCATGATGCTGGGAAGCCTCTCTGCCACTCCGCACCCCATGTCCTTTCTGGGCAAACATTATGTTGGGAGCAGACCCTCCACTTGCTTCCCAAACCTCAGAGGCCGCTGATTAAAATGCAAGCCAGCAAACAAAGCAGGCCTCGGAGTCCTACAATAATTACCCCCCGTGAGAATGATGGCTCTCAAACGCCCCTCCTCGTTCAAGTATATCAAACTTAACTCTGCTTTTCCATCCCTGTCACAAAATAAGTTGGGGGTTCTGGGCCCCTGAAGTGCACATCCGTGGGGTAGCTTCTTACCCACACCCTAAAGTCACTGATGGCCCCGTGAGGCTGCGTGTGGATATGTGTTGTCCTGTCACTGGAAGATGGCAGTAAATGATCAGGGCCGCCTCGGCACTGGGCGACCCGTCCAGCAAAACGTGATGTGCCAGGGTCCCAGAACCATCTCTTCCTTCCGGTCCCATTCATGAGTTGAGGAGACCATTGGCTGAGCTGTTGTGCACCAGGACACAGAGGGTCCCTGAAGGCAAAGCTGTGACTAATTCAAAAGCCCACCGTCCTCTCCGCCAAGTCGTTGGTACCAAAAGATTACAATAAAGGAGAGGAATTTCCATAAATGAGAAGCAGCGCCCGCTTCCCACAACTGGGAGGGGGCGTGGGGGAGGGGTGGGTGGGCACCGATTCAAAGATTCCTCTCCCGGCTGGAGAGTGGTGTTTGCTGAACTCAGACAGAGAGACACCTCCACGCGCAAAACTCAGCAAGGGGCGACGTACGTCTGCTACCGAAATACTCCAGATCAAAGTCACCCCCAGCCCAGGAGGCCCGGGAGGCCGAGATTTCATAATTAGGATCTTCAAAATCCTCCTCTATTTTTAGGACTCTTGCGCTCATTCAGTCCTTTACAGAATCAGAACCTGTCAGCTAAGGCCAAAGAGACTGAAGGTTTAGTTTCTCTCCCTGCCACCGCGCGCCCCCCAACTCTGCTTTTGGAAAGCAGATTAACGGTAAACTAAAGGAGTAGCTGGATGATTTGATGGAAATACACTTGGCCATGCATATGTATATGTGCGTACGCTGGGGTGGGGTGAGGGGTTTGGGGGTGGGGGGCTCCTTCCCACGCTGAATTGCATGGGCCCTGCTCTCCTCCTGTGGGCTGCAGATAGACCCAGACCGGACATGGCACCTCAGCCACACCCTTTCAAGCCAGCCCCCAGACCACTTTGCTGGGCCCCAGGGTGTACCAGAAGGCAAGGAAACTTGAAAATTTTTCCCCAAATGTCTCTCTTCTCAATCATGCACTCATGTATGTATCAACATGTCCGCCACTAGCAATCAAAACCCACACTCAAATCTGTCCACCCAAGACACGCCTAAAAATAGACATCATCCTAAAACAAACACATCGCTGGGCAAGTCAAAATCTGACTTGAGTCAAGACGATGAAGCTGGGTTATTCCTGCCCTTCCAGACTGAAGACTTGGGTGGAACAAGCAGAGGGGCATCGAGGGAAGAATACAAGGTGCACCCACTAGTTACAGGGGACCCCCCTCACCAATAGATTCAGGTCCCCTCTGGCACAAGAGGTTTGGTGTTTTTATATTGCAGTGTGCTTGGGAGGCCTACTTGCCCTTACACACTCCCCAGACATTTGATCCTATTACATAAAGCTATCGACTTTTAATCTCTAAGATTAACCAAACCGAGGCAAATACCGTATTCCTAACTAGAAATATTTATCTCCTAAATGCTTTCGGCAAAGCGTATCACTCCCTGGGCAAAGAACACGACCCAAGGTTATTGTCACTCAAGTGGACAGAAAGGTGATTTTGCTAAAGCTTCCAGCATGGAGTGAGTTCAGGAGATCCTGTGAAATCCCAAGGATACACTCAAGTTTGCCCTTCCAGAGTGGGAAGAATTTCCCTCCTCTAATTTCACCTGGTCCTCCTGGACTGTTTATTAAAGATGTATATTTTATATCAGCAGAGAGTATCAAGTAACTTCTTGGCAAGGGCAGCCATATTTTCAGGACCTATTAAGATTTCCTTTGGAAATTTAAATACCTCTGTCAGGCAAACAAAATCATATAAGGAATCACAGAATTTCATTTCTAGAAAGAGAAATTAGATTAACCAACCCTCACTCCTTTCCTAGAAATCTCAATAAAATAGAAGTACATTGCAACAGTCTCTTACTTCCGGTCTGAAGGGGCCTCACAAGAAATCTAACTGAATTTAGATTTAAATTAAGAAAGCTAAAGAAAGCAATCCTGAGAAAATGCCTTCAATCTATAAATATTGTATAGATATATATATATATAGGAGAATATATAAGTATATATTACATATTAGAAGGCAGAGGCTATTTAAAATCAAAACAGCCAGAAAAATCCAGTGGCAGAAACCATAAGTTCAACACCCATAAGCTTCAGGCCCTTAGAAATCCTTGTCCTTTATTAATATTTAGTAGAAATGTATAACTGCAGTTGTGTGCTAGGTGGGGATTTTATGTCAGGATGCGGGCAAAGAAGACTGGTTTATTACAACCATGAAATATTGAACAAGCACCAAAGAAGAGTAGTAGTATGTCCCAGACTAGCCAGGGAGCAGGCAGACCCAGACCATCAGCTGCACAAAGGGGGCTCCTATCTGTTTACATCACCCCTGATTAACACCTGCGAAGTTTTGGGTTACACCTTCCGGATGCTGCAAAAGTCACATGAAGGCATGCAACCCGTGCTGGGTGATTTTTGGGGGAAACAGGAGTGCGAGGTTCCATGCCTTCCCAAAACCACTTTGAGGGAGCCTTAAAAATTTCTCTCCACGGTGTAAGGAGTAAGGGAAATGACTCAGAAAAACGGCACTAGGAGCCCTCCGGCTCTTACCCCAAGCCTGCCCCATGTCTAAGGAAATTCAATGTTCAAATCCTGCCTGACTTGTATTTCTTAGCACTGCTTACTGTGTTCCGACTGGAACACTGAGAGAAGCATGAAATTCCAAAAATTTCTCCCACATCACTGTAAAAATATCATACCTCCAAAAGGGGCAGAATTGCATGCAAAAGTGTGTACAGAGACCTCTCCCGTTTCACGGTGTGTGAAAGAGCGTTTCTAGACATCTCCGGATTTCAAGATAGAGAACAACCAACGGACTAGAAGTTTGGCAATGGTAAACTTATTACGGGAATACAGTTAATTCAAGTTTTGAAAATTGTAAGGGGTTGGGGGGGGCGGGGGACATACTTTTTTAGGCTTAATATCCTTTATCTACAAACTATCATTATTTCTCCTTCTCTGTTTTGAAATTCCTCCATAGCCACACAGCTATTACAAAGATAGGTGGGTGATTTTGCAAACTAATTTCAAATTTATGTGATCCTCGCTGATTTAATAGATGTCTGAATAGGCCCAAACTCAGGCTGGTTTTTTTTGTTGTTGTTGTTGTCTTTCCCTGTGCACAACCTCACCCCTCCCCCACCCCAACTTTGTGCAAACAGAATCTCATGATGAGACGTAGAGTTTTATGATATAAGAGTTGTTTGGCGGGTTAGGAAGTCAGAGGAAGTGTAATTTGGAGAGGCTTACTTTCCTGGTTAAAAAAAAAAAAAAATCATCATCACATGTGATTCTGGCCTAGACTTTGTGAGAAGTGTTACTTGCCAGTAGAGTTCCCTCCCCTCCAGAGGACATCTAAACCCCATAAGACAATCTGGGCACGTCCCAGTGGCTACACAGCTTGTGCCGTTCTAAAGACTTATTCGTTCTCTCCAACCTGAGCACGATCATTTTGTTAAAGACCGACTAGTATTTTGTCACCGGAGCGAAGAATTTCAGAAACAGTGTTAATATTTAATCACATTAGTACTGGCGTGTTTTACGGCGTGACAAAATAAAATATCATTACAAAATTGGGCTTTGCCTGAAAGGTCGGGGGCAGGCGGTCAAAGAAAGTGCTCGCTGGGGCTGGAACCTGGGAAAGGTATATTCAAAGCTGCTTCATGGCTGATGGGACCCTGGGCATGTGTTTACGGAAAAGCAGGACGCTTTCCTTTCAATTCTTTTTTTTCTCAACTCTATTTCAAAGTGGTGCACTTCACTCTGATTTTCAGCCAGGGCACTCGGGGCCCGTTGAAGGCTCTGTGTACCTATTTATACAACATATGCAGATGGAGCTGCAGGGTGTTACCATAATGAAAAGTTTAATCATCCTTATTTACTACCAGTAAGGGGGCAGGAATCATATGCAGATACCTCATAAAGCCTTAACTAGCAGCCCCAAGGCTGTAGAAGCTGCGAGTGACCTCAATTCGGGGCTTTATCTAGGAAACTGTCCTTCCCACATCACAGAGTGGAAAACAAAGGAGGTCAAGTGGGTGTCCCTGCCGAGGCTTCTAAGGCGGCCAGCCCTGAAGCCGGTCCCTGGAGGAAGTTTCCGTCTCCCGTATGCAGGGGAGGGCTGAGTTTAGTATACAGGGGAAATCAACCCCAAAGTGACTAGCGTCTGTTTCCAAAAAAATATTTTCCTTCGTCTGACTGTGATAATGAAACAAACAAAACAAAACATTTCTTTAATGACATTTCTTCATTCACAGTCTGCGTTTTTTTTCTGCAAAGGACATTAGTCAGACTGGGAAGGGAACAGTGCAACACCTTAAAAAAAATCTCGTTAAAACCACCCAATTCCTCTGCACCTAAGGCCCTTCAAACGACTTGCAGGCAAAGCGTTACCGGTTTTTCTTTATTAATTCTCTAAATCGTGGGGTTTTTTTTTTCTTTTTAACTCTTCTCACCCCATTTTGGCCAATGTGGTCTTAATTACTGTGGGGGCGGGGGGGGGGGGAGTGGGAGAAGGGGGAGGGGGAGGGGCAGCCAGACCAAGCCAGGTAGAAGTGACAGGGGCTGGGATTTGTGCTAACCAGTTATTGATCGGCAGGCCCGAGATGTTGTGTACAAGAAAATAAAAGAGAAGCGGGGCAGAGCAAACAGGATGCTGGGTCCAACTCCATTTTAAAAAGGAGGGAGGGGGGGGAAAGGAAGAGGCAGCGGAGGGTCCCAAACTAACCAATTTATGGCCTTGCCTGGGAGAAGCCTGGAGAATGCTGATGCTGGCCGCAGCGTCTGCTGTGCATGCTAAACACCCAGCTTCAAATGAGAGAGCGGCGTCCCGGGCTGGGCAGTAGGCGAACAAAGAGAAAAGCAGCAAGGCCGCATTCATGAATTAGAAAACCCAAGCGGGAAAGCTACCCGGGACAGGCGGGCGTGAAAGCCCGGAGTTCTGAGCCACCCAACTCCTGACGCACTTCCCCTCCCCCTCCTCCCCCCCCCCCCATCCCCTTCTCCTAAAACCTACCATCACCTTAAACCCTGGGTCAAGAGATGGCAAGATGCAGGATGTGGACTAGGAAAACTAAGGCAGAGGAAAAGAACCTTAAGAGAAGGCGAGGATGGGGGATGTATTTTTTTAAGACACGGTTAAATCGCCAGCTACTGACTCCATGGTAACATTCAGCCTGGTGAAACCAAGGAAATCCAGTGAGTATTTAAAAGAAAAAGGTAGGCATTGTGGGGGTGGGGGTGGGGGGGTGAGGTAGGAAATGACGTTACGTAAAAAGGCCCCATTAAAAAATAAAATGGACAGCTACCGCAGCCCAGTCGTGTTTAGGTTAAAAAAAAAACTATTATTATTTTATCGGCAATGGTGGTCCATTTACTGACACCCCCCCCCACCCACCTTAAAGGCCTCCAGGCCTGGTGGGGAAAGAGCGCTTAGAATGCAAAGGAGAACCGGGACGGACATCTGTCACCAAAGCCAGGCGAGATATTGACAAACGCGGGTCCTTTGTGTCTTAAGAATATATATCCATATCCCCATACACAAATGAAGCCCTGGCCGATTGGTCTGGTCTCTGCCAAGTGGACCCCACTCCAGCCCAGGCCCCCCCATCAAATGTCAGGGAGGTGCACTCTGAAGACTGCCTGCCTCCTACCATCCCGACAGGTCTCCAGTTTTTCAATGAAACTCTAATAGTTAAGAAGAGACAAAACAGTTATTCATTAGGAACAAAGGTCAAATTAGGCGTTGCCTCTGAATGATGCTGCAGACAACAGAACTGGTAACTTTTTTTTCCCAAAGATGCTGGCACACAGAAGGGAACTCAAGCTGAAGGTTGGCTGACTAGGAAAAGGTGGGGAGGCATTAACACAACTTCCCAGGTGTCCTGCCAGGAAGGGGGGGTGGGGTGGGTGGCAAACAACTCCTGAAAAGTGGAAGGAGCCTGAATGTTGAAGGTGAGGAGGGGGTCTGAGTGTGAAAGGGAAGGGGCCCAGTGCTCTGGGGACCCAGTAACTCAGCTAAAACTTGAGGGGGTGGGGCTCTACAATAATCCCCAAAGGGCTTCCGCCTAAGTTGTTACCACCCTCTGGAACCAGAATCTACCTGGCAGCACCTGGGGGGAGGGAAGGGGTCTGCCCACAGAGCCCTAGGTGTAACCAAAGGAAGGGTACCCAGCTCTGAACTGCGTCCTCCTGACCCCAAGGGACACTACCCTTTCATGGAGCCTTCAAGGCAGAAGCTAAGGCCTGCAATGGGGGTGGGGCGGGTATCCACCAGGTGAGAAGGGAACAGGGAATGAGTGCATATACCTTCTTTGCTGTTGGGGTTCTGGGGTTTGGCCTTCTCCCAGGGTGCCAGCGTCTTGTCCTCCTCTGCGCCGTCCACCAAAGCCTTGTCGGCCGGCAGGTACCAGGTGGCGCTGTGCTCTGCCATCAGCGAGTCCAGATCGATGGTGCTCATGGCGCTCTTGACGGCCTCGGAGCAGCAGCTGCCCAGCTCGCTGTCACCATTCTGCGCACCAGAAGCCCCCACAGCACACTCACCCTTCTTGCCACCTTTGAGCCCCAGGGGCTGGTCCTCAGAGATGCTGAACTGCTGCCTCTGCAGCTGGATCTGTGCCTGGAGGATCTCCAGGGGGTGGATCTCGTCAGGCGGCGGTGCGCCGCTGCTGCTCGTTGGGGTCCGGACCTGCTCCAGGCCCGGCGTGCCGGGATGGCCCGTGCCCCCGCCGCCGTAGCTGTCGGGGGTGGAGGTAGAGGTAGACAAGATGCCCAGGCCAAGCGGGGCTGGGGGCGCCTTCGGTCCATGTTCCCCGGCGCCCAACCCGCGGGGAGGGAGTTTGGGCGAGCCTGTCACCAGAGGGCTCCTACTCGCTTTGGCCAGGGCTGGGGGGTTGTCGGAGCTGGATGACACCTCGTCCTCGTTGGCGTAGCTCGTGCTCACCTCGTCCGAGGCGAACTCGCCCGCGTGCGGGGAACTACCGTCCGACTTTGCCCCACCGTCCAGGGACGCCATGAGGTCCGGCTGGTCCCCCAGGAGCAACTCGGCCCCCTTCCCCCACGAAGGCGACGTGAGCGCCTTCTCATGAGGCGTAGGCGCCCCGCGCGCCTCGCCTGTGGAGCTTCCCCCGACGGCTGCGCCTGGCGCCTGCTGTTGCCCTGGGCTCACTCCAGGCGCGCCCCCGCTGTCCGGCGCTGCCGAGTACTTGTCGAAGAAGGTCCCGGGGCTCACGTGACCACTGTCCCTTTTTCTGCGACCCCGTCCCCGGCCGCCGCCCCCGGGAACCGGCTTGCCGTCGTTCCCCGACGTTGATTCCAGGGTGTAGTTGGGGGAGAGGCTGGTGCCATCTCCCTGGGCGGGCGGATTGGGCGGCCCAGAGGCTTTGGAGCCGCTGCTACTGGTCCCCGACTGGCCTCCGGGCCCTGGGGCCCCAGGAGCAGTCCCTCCTGGGAAGTAATCCGAGCCCGGGTTGCTGGCCATGGCCGCGCCGTCGGTCTCGTTCTGGCTCAGTTTCCTCTTGCCCTCGGGCGGGTTCTTCTTGTTGAAGGTAACATTGAGGTTGGGGGCCCCGAGGCTGGCGATCATGTTCTGGCAGGCTGTGGAGAGGGCGGCCAGGCAACTCTGGCCGAACAGGTTGTCCTTGGAGCTGGGCTTGTTGAAGGAGCCCAGCGAGAGCGCGCCCAGCTTACTGGCCGAGGTGCGCTGGCTGGGCTGGAAATCAGGCTGCGGCGGGTATGCGCCCCCGCCGCCGCCGCCGCCGCCGCCCGTGCTGCCGCCGCCCCCGCCCGCGCTCGGGGGCGAGTTCACGCCTGGGCCGCTGTGCGGCGTGGCCTGCCGGTTCGCTGCGCCGAACGGGAAGCCAGGCTGGCCCCCGAGCGCTGGCGCTGTGAAATCGGGCGGCTGGGGCCGGCGCTCGGAGGGAGCGCTGGGCAGCCCCACCCCAGCCCCGGGCGACTGCAGCTGCCCCAGGCTGGCCAGGCTGCCCCCGAACTGCAGGCCAGGGGAGGGCAGCGCGGGCACGTGGCCCTCTCCGGGCATCCTCAGCGGCTCCTGCAGAGAGCCCCGGAACAGCACCCCCGAGCCACCGGGCGGAGGGGGCGGCGCCAGTCCGGGGTCGTGCGGGCCGCAGTCAGCGGGCAGGCCTGAACCCCCCATCCTGCGGGGCAGCAAGTCACCCGGCGGCGGGTGCGGACCTGGGAACCATGCACTCTCCTGCGCCAAGTGCTGAGCCTGCTGCTCGAACGTGCCCAGGCGCCCGGCGCCCGCGCCGCCGCTTTCGCGCTCAAAGTTCGGCTGGGCCAAGCCGCCCACTGGGCCGCTGTGCACCAGGCCGCCCTGGCCCACGTCCCCGGGGTGGCCCAGCTGGGCCAGGTTGGGCTGGCGCAGCCGCTGCTGCTGATTCCGCGACGCCATCTGCTTGATCATGAGGGCCGCGTTTTGGCGCTGCTGCTGCTGCTGCTGCTGCTGCTGCTGCTGCTGCAGGGACTGGTGATCCGGGGCCGGATGCTGCAGGGGTGGCCCCGAGGGGAAGCTGTCGGGCACAGGCGGCGTGAACTCGCCGGGTAGGCCGGAATAGGCTGAGGGCGAGAGGTGGTTGTCCAGAGCGCCGTTGTGCATGCTGCCGTTCCACGAAGCGCAGCGATCCACTCCCGCGCTGCCCGGGAAGTCAAAGCGCGGCCTCTTGGCCACATTCATGTAGGGGGGCGCGTCGAAATGCTGCAGCCGCTGGTTGGGCGTCTGCTGCGGAGGAGGGTGCTGCATGTTGAATACAGGCTCAGAATAAGGGTGCATGCTCCGGTTCTCCAGCCGGTGGATGGGGTACTCGAACTGCGCGTGTTGGCTGGGCAGCATGGGGCCCCCGTCCTGCAGGCCGCCGCTGGGCGTGCCCGCCTCGCCCTGCTGGGGACGCGGGAGCGCAGGCGGACACGAATTTTGCCGGACCAGAAGCCCAGGCGGCGGCGGTGGCGGCGGCGGCGGCGGCGGCTGTTGCTGCTGCGGAGGCGGCGGCGGCGGCGGCTGCTGCGGGGGCTGCTGCGGAGGCGGCGGCGGGGCCTGCTGGGGAGGCTGCATTAACGGGTGCCTGGAGCCTACTGCAGGCTCCAGACCCACGGGCATCTTGCGGGTCCCGCCGAACCTCTCGAAGAACACTCCGTGCTGCTGCTGCTGCTGCTGCTGCTGTTGCTGCTGCTGGGCGTGCATTTTGGACAAGCCCACCATGCCTGCAGCTCTAGGCATGGCCGAGGCACCCGGGAAAGAGCCCCCGGGAACCTGACGACCCGCTGCATAATGAGGCAGCTGCCCCTCAGAATCAGAGGGGGAAAACATGTCGAAATGTCCCGAGGGCGGCTCGCCCGGGTAATTGTATTCCAGCGAGTCGACGGCTCCTTGGTTCGCCACCCTCCGGGGCTCCAGACTGTGGGAATCGGAGCCACTGGAGGCGGGCAGGCCATGGAAGGAGGCGGCTCGGTTAGGGCTCTGGTCCAGCGGCAAGCATGGGGCAGGCACGGCGTGGCCTGAGGCGCCCGAACTGTGGAAGTCCGGGAGGTTCCCAGGTCGCTGCGGGCCGAAGCTCTCCGGCCCCTGGCTCTCCGCCAGGTGATCATAACCCTCGGCGAAGGGCGGCTGGCTGCCCAGGCCGCCGGCCGCGCCGCCGTAGCCGAGCAGACGACCCCCGTGCAGGCACGAGGCCCCAGGATCCGACCCGCCGAAGTTGCCCCCGAAGTGGGGGTGATGCTGGTGGGGGTGGTGGCCTCCCGGGTGGCCGTGGTGCGGCTGTTGGCCTCCAAAGAATCCGTGCACCGGCTGCGCCTGCAGCCCCCCCGCGTGCAACTCCGAGTGGCCGCGCGCGTGAAACCCATAAGGCTCCATGTTCATGCCCAAGATCGGGGATTCGCCCAGCCCGCTCATGGCAGGGTCCACGGGGCCAGGGGGTCCCCCCGCGTGGAAAGCCGGGGCCTTAAAGTGGGCGTTCATGCTTAGTCCGGCCTCGTTAAAGTTCCTCTCGCCCTGGCCAGCGTTCCTGCTGTTGATCTGGGGCTCGAATTGGTCCAGCCCAAACATACTTGGCGGGGGGCGGGGAGATCAATAGGGCATGACAGCCTGCTCTCCGCGGCGCGCCTCCGGCCAGCTACTCGTTTCGGCCCTGGGTTGGGCGCTCCGAGACGCTCAGCAGCGCAGGGACGCAGCGCGCACCGCCACCTCGCCTGGCTTGTGAAGGCTGGGGGTTATCAGCTCCTCTCCCGAAGCTCTCGCTCTGCCCGACGCGGGCCTCTCACATCTTGCGGCGCCGCGGGGCCTCCAGGAGCCGTGTTGGGGGGCCCATGCCCTGGGACGTTAGCACAGCCGCGGGTGGGTTTGCGGGGAGGGGACGGAGCTGCGGGTGACTGAAGACAAAAAGTTAAGTAGGGGGAAGGAGGCGGGAAGGAGGGAGGGAAAGCAGAGCAATCACCTTCTCAAGTCCGATCGGTTTGGGTGGGGAGCCCCTGGACGCTGCCTGAAGCCTCCCGGAGTCCGTGGCGGAGCTGCTAAGGGGCCAAGCAGGGAGACCCTTCAAAGCCGTGGCTGGCGCCGGGGCAAAGACCGAGCGGTCCCTCCCCCCTCCCCCCGGAGTCCCCGCGTTCCGCAGCCCGAGCCTCAGCCAAGCAGGATCCGCTCGCACAGTCCCCGTCGGCCCGAGCAAGCGGCTACTGCTTCTTCAGGGAGTCGGAGGACTGGAGGCTCCGCTCTGCATCACCGGTGCCGGTCCCAGAGCCGAGAGCTCAGCGGGGCTGAGGAGGAGGCGGGTGCCCGGGGTTGAAACCGAGGGTTGGTGGAAGGCGCGGCTCCCCTGTTCCGCGGCGGGTGCGCTGCACCCCGGCGCGCCGCTTCGCGGCCACGTCCGCCGCCTGACGCTTCTGTCCTCCGCTGTTAGGTCTCTGAGTTCGCAGGGATCTCCGCGCCCCGTTCCAGGCGCGGGCGGGCAGCAAAACGAGGGGTTGGGTCGCTCCAAGGCTAGGGTTCCCTGCCTCCCCGCCGAGGTGCTTCGCAAGTCGCCCTCGGACCCAGGGAGGGGGGCGTACGCTGGTTGGGGGCCACGCTGGGCTAGCAGGCTAAGGCTTTCCGGCTGCGCTCTCGGAGCCCGGAATGGGAGGGAGGCGGGGGCAGCTCTGGGGGGTCCGCGCACCCCTCTCCTGGCTGGCGGGGGGGCTCTGCGTGGGGCGTTCCGAGGGTCTCGGCTCCCCTCTCTGTGTCTGCCTCTCGCCCAGAGCCCGGAGAAGCAGCAACAAGTTTTGCATTTCAGCAATCAATTTCAGCCATTACATTTGCACCAATCAGCGCAGCCCGAGCTCCGGGCCCGGGGCGGGGCCCGCTTTTAAGGTGGTCCTGGGTACTGACTGCTGAGGCCCCCACCACGAACCCGCACTTCGCCAGCTCGGGGGTCCCCAGCGCCGGTCAGCCTCGGGGTCCGGTGCCAGTGCGCTGCGGGCGCACCCTAGCCTCCTCGCGCATCGGTCTGGAGAGGGCGCAGGCAGAGAATGGCGGGAGCTTGGCTTTGTTCACCCCCCTTCCCATTCACCACAGTTCCCAACTCCCCACCCCCAACTGAAGTGAGACCTGCGGTGTGAGTAAGGGGCGGGGAGGTGGGCGGTAAGCGGTGCGGGGCGCTCAGACAATGGGGTCGTCAGGCAAAGATCCTGGACTCACCGCGGAAAGTCGCTAAGTGTCGATCGACTGCGCTTCAGCTGGAGCGAACCCTCGGCTCTCCACCGCTGTCTGATTACTTGTCGCACCCAAGTTAGCCGGCCCTCGGATTTCCCTGGAGGTGAAAGCAGACGGGGAGCCCCGAAGTTAGGGATCGCCTCCCTCACTAGGGCGCGCACAATTGTTTCCTATCCCCACTGTCTAGGGTTCCCGGTTCTCAATGGCCGGCTTCCGCCCGGAGGAACCATAACCACTGGGCCACTTTATGGGGGGCATATCGGAGGAGCCCAGCGCCAGAGCGGCCAGGCAGTTAGGAGCCCCGAGAAGACCAGCGCGCAGAGGGCCACACTGGCCGGCCGGAGCACCCTAGTTCAGGCACCCCGGTCAAGGCCCAGGCCCTCTTGGGGCGCGAGGTTGGCCTCCTTAAGAGATCAATTAAACTGAAGAGCCCAAAGAACGGAATTGGGTTGTGATACTAAAATCAATAGGAGTAATTTAATATCTGCCCTGCTCTTTATGAAATATTTATCCCAATAATCTTAGTTAAAATGTTTAGATCTTCCTGATCCCCACTGAGTCTGCAATCTATCTTGCAATTAGAAGTTGGGAGTTAGAGGTGATGGAGGGTAGAGGAAGTATTTATTCTCTGTGCCTGCATGTGTGTATTTTCCTCCCTAAAGCGTTTGTACGGGAGGAAGGGGGAGCAGGCTTTTAATTTTCCTTGCCATAAAATAGCACGAGGCGATTTTGCTAGCAGACCAGCATTCTTAGGAGAAGAGGAGAAAAGGGAACTTTCTTTGAAGTGCCCCTGATATCGCTATTAAATCTAAATAAAATTAAGCATGGTGTATAAAAATGCCTTTTCCCCCCAACAAAAGAAAGTGTTTATCGCCCAAGACTGTCTAGCGTTTGCTAAATTGTGCATGAAATCTGAAATGAAATAAACGTTATAATAAAACCAACCCCTGAGCCCTTTTTATTTAAAAACCTCAGCTTGCACTTCACCGTCGCGGGGCGGGGAGTTAAAAAGTTACCAGGACGAACGTGCGGATTCATCGCTCCCCAGAGTTACTGCTGGGAAGGCAGACGCTGGGTGTTCCAGAACCGAAAATGCCAGGAAAATGGGCTCAATTTAGAGGGAGGGGAGGAAGAAGCAGGGTCTTCAGGGACTCTGGGAGAAAATAACACCCCCCCTTCGATAAGAATAAAAATAAAAGCAAACAATAAAAACCTGCAACTTTAAAGCTCAGAGAGCAGACGCAAGCTCAGATCCAAGGCCCTTCGTAGGACCTCCCTGTTGTGGATGTCTACAGATATTTTTTTTTCCTTTTTGAAATTAAAAATGAAAATTACCCCCACCAAAAATTAGGTCCATAAATAAGCATCCGGGAAGAAGTATTTGTACAGGGAGGTGGAGTTTTAAAAGGATTTTTCTGCAGGATCAGGTTGTTGGTCTGTGATTAAATATTGATTTTGTGTAATTAGTTTTCATGTGAACTATCCTCTTGCTGATAGCTTAGAGGTTTCAGAACTAGAAAAGAAATGGAATCGGACATGGAAATTATTACTTAGCAAAGTGACAGGGAAGTGAGAGCCGAAGAAAAGACTGAGGCTTGGCTGATTTCGACACAAAGAAATAAAGGGCGTGGGTAAGCCTCCAGTGACCTCCCCACCCCCACCCTGGGGCCCCAGGCCAGAGCTGGGGAGACCCAGAGCCTCCTGGGCAGGAAGGAGACCAGTAGAAGGAATGGCTGCCAGAAGGAGGACCCTGCATGGGGAAAGACCTATGCAAAACCCATGACATCTGGTCACATACCTGGTCCAGAGTGGTGGATTCTGGGTTCTGGGTGCCTCAGGAGGCACCATTTAAGGGCTTTATGTCTCTGTGTGTCTGGAGAGAACAGGGACAGTTGGGGCCTGTCTGGAGCCCTGGGTGGGCCAGGGCGGTGGGAAAAATGACCCGCAGACCTGCAGATCTGGGGAGACCCCGGTTGGGGTGTGCTGTTGGCTGAGGCATGACTTCACACGGGGCTGGGAGAGGGTCCCCTGAACACCTGGGCAGGTTTCCTGTGGAATAATTCTGTGCGTTCCAGGGAGGGGGTGTGTGGGAGTATTTTTCTGGGGCTGTTTCCAAGAGTTAAGTCTACAAGGTGTGTGAGTGTCTGAAAGCAGAGTGTGTTTGGGCCCGGCTGTGTTTCTGTTCAGAATGTGTGCCTGGGTCACCTTTCCTTAACACTGAAGAATGTTGTGCGGGGGTGTGGCTTGTGCCTGCATTTGTGTCTTGGCCCGTGTGTGCCGGTGCAGGGCACCTGCGCGTGTTTGTGTCCATGCCTGTGTGTGCCCACATTCCTGTGTCTCTGGGTGTCTCCGTGAGCGTCCCTGTCTGCCCCCCAGACCCATGCTCCTCTCTGCGGATGCCTCTGTGTTTGTACCTCTGTGTGTGTGGCTGCCTCACACCTTGCGTGCCTGCATCTCTGCTCACGTGTGTCTGTTTTCTCTGCGAGTGTAAGAGGCCATGCCCCTGCCTGTGCCCATCTGTGCCGGTGGACATGCTGGCGTGTGCGCCTCCACGGTGTGGGCGCCCCTGCGTGTCCCTGTGTGTACATTCTGCCTGCACCGGCCCGCAGCTTCTTTGAAACAGACACATTGCCCCCTAGCGCTCAGACACATTCAAAGTTCCCGCCCGCCGGTGCAGAGCCTGGAGCAACAGGAGCAGCAGGGGTTCCAACCCCGGAGCCTTTCCCTCCTCTTCCCCTTCCTTCGGCCTTTCCCTCGAGGGGCGCTGAGTGTGTTGGCACCAGTCAGAAGAGGCCTCCCGGGCAAGGAAAGGAGGAGACACAGCTGGACTGGGGCCCCAGAGCTGAAGAGGGATGCTCCCAGCTGGTGACAAGTGGGGAGCTGCCCCGAATGGCCCCAGGAGCTCCAGTCCCAAAGGGGACTGCAACTAGTGAGCCCCCCACTCCACAAAAAAGCACAAAACAACCCACACTCAACACCCTTTCCTCAGTAGGCACACAGCCTTCACCCTTGCCCATCAGGCCCCCAAAACCAATGCAGGCACACGCACTCACAAACACGCTCACACATACCTCCATAGTGGACAGATCAGCACACTGGCTGCTGGCTATCGAAGCCTCCCTGCTTTACATCCAGGGTCCCATTTCATCCTTGTAGCAACCCTTCAAGGTTGGGACTCTGAACCTGTTTTACAGATGAGGACATAGAACCTCAGACTGGGCAAATGGCTTTCCCAAAGTCAAAGAGTGGCAGAGCTGGGATTCCAAACCAATCTGCCAGACCCTGACCCCTGGCTCTTAACCACCACCTGTTCTACCCGAATGTACTAGTTCGGGTAAAGCGATTAGCACAGTACGGGGAGCGTGGTAAGTGCCAAGAAATGTTGGCTACTTTTATCACTACTGCCACTATGATCACCATTAATATTATGGGGATGGTGATTAGCACTATTCTCTGGGTGTCCCTCTACCACACCGATGTGAGAAATTAGTGCACGTGCAAGCGCGTGCACACACACACACTTTTGTTCTCAGCCCGCTCCCCACTAACCCCCATCCCCTTTAGAGCTTGGAAACTCACAGGAATCACAGCAGGCCTAGTCTCTCTTGCAGGCAAAGTCCCCAGGAGGCCTGGAGGGGGACCTGCTTCCACTGACACCTCTCTCTCCTGAGTCAGTGGTGGAAAGCATGTGAGCTTTGGCATTGCACACCCAGATTCAGATCTTGGCTTCACCACTTCTCATCTGTGTGACCTTGGACAAAATACTTTCCTCTTCTGAGCCTCAGTTTCCCCTGCTGGGAAGGGGACTCATAGCCAGTTCGTATGGAGCATAAGGATTGTCTCATAAGGAGACAAGGTTTTAAAAGTGGCACAGAGCATGGCAGATGGCGGGCATTCATTAGATGGTAGCCTCTTATTACCATTAGTATCATTATTATTTCTTCTGTGTTTGGATCCAGGGAGGTGAAAAGCAGAACAAGGATGCCAGAGAAATTGGGTTTATTTAACAAATCAGCCTTGCCTCACCAGCCAGTCTTTGAGAGAAAGAATGACTCTCTTAGGTGGTCACCTCAAACTCTCTCACCCCCGACTGTGCTGGCATAAGTGGGTGCAGGCTCAGCATCTGTTCAGGGAGCACCCAGGGCTGAAGTCTTTGGGGAAGGTCCAGCTATGGCCAGGATAGAGGATATGGTAGCTGGCTAGAGGTTAGAAGGGATGAGACCTTCATGTAGCCACAGGCTGCCAGTTGCTAAGCAACAGTATCCCCTCCCTCTCTCTATGCATGATGCCTGATATCTTTTGGGGTCTCTTCTCCATTGAATAAATACATATTGAATGCCTACTGAATGTCAGGGTTCAGCCTAGGAACTTGGGGAAAAAGTAGAAGATCCAGTCCCAGCCAGATCAAAGGAAACCTCGTATTCTATGCAAAAGAGACTACATTACACACTATAAGGGATAAAATAACTGTCTTAGGAGAGATGGATAATTGAGAAGTGTTCCCAGAGGTGGGTTTTGAAGGTAGAATAGGAGTTTAACAACCCAACCAGGGTCAAAAGACTTCCCAAGCAGGGGAATCAGATTAGAAGGAGTGTGGGAAGTTTTAGGCAGCACTTTGTTTAGAGTAGGACAAGGGAGGGGCAGGGTCTGAAGCCCAAGAGGTCAACAGGAACCAAGATCAGGAGGACCACAAAGGCAGATGGGACATTTTGGACATGGTTCTGGGGAGCCAGCCATGAAAGGGTTTTAAGCAAAGCCAAGTGACATAATCAGAGGCGAGTTTCAAAAGGACCTCAGGATCTCCCTTTTCTTTGCCTTCAAGGTAACCCCAGAAGCCATCTTCACTGGTTTCCCAGAAAACAAGACCTGGGAGAGGGAAACTCCCAAGTTTGTCCCCAGGCAGCCAGCACAGATCAAGGCAATACCTGCTGGCTCTCCCACCCCAGGGCTGCTTGCACAGACAAGGGTCCCCTCCTGCCTCAGGGATGACAGATGCTGCTTCCTGCTGAGTAGGACTTCCCACCCTCAGCTGGGGGAGGCCAAGGGGCATTTCCAAGAGAGACATTCTAGGTTCAAAGCCCAGTTCCGCCACACACACAGTTCTGACCACATGACCCTGGGCAAGCCCTGGACTGGAGCTCCATTTTCTGGATCTATAGTGATACCTGTGTCCCAGGGTGTCCGGAAGGCTAAAAGTGTGGGAAAGCACCCAGCCTACACTCTATAACATGTATCATATACAATAGATATTCTCACAGTATATTATATATTCTATTATTATATTATATAGCTACTCTGTGAGGTGGGTTTTGTTAGTTTTCCCATTTTACAAAGGAGGAAGCTGAAGCACAGAGAGGTGAAGGGATCTGGCCCAGGTCATCCAGCAAGTGAAAGACAGAGTGGGACTCACACCAGCCCCAGTGTGACCCCACCATCAGCCTGCAAACCAGTCCACAGTCTAAACAACCTGGGCCCAGGTCTGAGTCCCAGAGTTTGGGGCTAGGGAGGGACATGGGAAGGGCCTAAGAAACACCCCCTCCTCTGCCCCAGGAGTGCCCAGCCTGGGGAGGGATACCCCTCCTCTGCTTCTTCCTGTACCTCCCTGCTTCCCAGAGGCCCCCGGGGCCTGACACAGAGTTTCAATACAAGGGAGCCACTGACCTTTCCCTTGAACAATAGCTGGACAAGAAGTGGCTGTTTCCCAGCTCACCTGGCCAAGTAGGGCCACCTGCACAGGACGAGAGCTCTGGCCACCATAAGGCATTTCGACTTCCCAGGGAACCAGACACACAGGGGCCTGCTTCCAGCATCAAACCCTCCCTGACCACCTAACCTTCCCTCAGACACACTCCCTTTCCAGGATCTAGCTCAGAGCCAGCATAGACATCCAAACTGCAGGGCAACATGCTTAGCTGTGACCTGGAGGATCAGAAACAGGGCCACCGCCTGGAAGTATGAATAGCAACCTTGATAAGAGCTGCCCCTTATCTGAGCACAGAAGCTCTCCCAGACCTCATTTAATCTTGAAAGCACTTCCAGGAGGACAGAATCTCCGTTATCCTTGGGAACTTTCTGGAGGCCACGAGGCTTGTCCATGGCAGGGCCCAGTCTCAAGCCCGGTCCATAGGATCCCGAGGCGATTCAGCGGACCTCTCCATCTATGAGGATTTCTCTTCTCCAGATGGCATCCAGCTATGAGCTTCTATTTTCCATTCTCTAAGCGGAGTGCACTGAACCCAGGCCCTGGTCCCAAAATAACTCAAACCAGCCCCACGAGCTGGAACTGAGGCCCCTGGCGACTCCAGAGCCCAGTCCAGCCTCCCCTTGAAAAAGTTCCCATTCAGCAAAAAAAAAAAAAAAAAAAAAAAAAAAAACAACAAACAGGCATCGTACATAAAGCATCACGCACCACACAATTAGTCAGAAAATGGGAAGTTTGGGAGGGTTCATAATTATTCAACAAACCTATTTAGCTTGATCCCCCCCACCCCTACATTTTCTCTCCCTGTAGCAATCAGCAATGTGGGCTCATTACCACTGAGAATCTAGCTGGCAAACCAGCTTCATAAACGGAACCAAACAAGCATACATGATGGGAAAACTTTGGACCAGCCAGTCATTAGCCAAAGCTTTTCAAGTCACATCTCTGTTGCTCCCCCATCCCCACCCCTCCCCTGCTGGGGAAGGCTGCTGCACGCGGTGTCTCCATGGGGCTGGGATGGGGGCTGGGAGAATCACTCCCAAGGCAAGGGGAAGGTCACCCAGACTTGGTCCCGCAGTGCCCAGGGCCAAGGACTTGTCTCCCAGAAGGGACCCGCTCTGTGTATCAGCAGCAGCAGCAGCCACAGCTGCCAGGGTGGCCAGGCAGGTCCCTATTTGCTCAGCGCTGTCCCATCCCTCTTTGCTTTCCATCACCGAGGGGCAGGCTGGTGTGGCTCACAGCATCACACAGATCTGAGATCTGTGACCTTAAACAGGTCACTCCCTTCCCTGTGCCTCAGTTTCCTCATCTGGAAAAGCAGTTGTCAAAGGGCACTTGTGAGGATAGATTAAGTGTCACAGTCTCGCATTTCCCCTAGGAGGTAAGTGGAGGGGTTATAAGGACACGGAGGTGTCCTCTATAGGGCTTCCTGGAGTGTGAACCCCCGTGTAGGAAATGCACCCCCTCCTCCAATGACTCACAGTAAGAGGGAAGTGGTCTCCAGTCTTGACGGTGTGCTGAGTTCCATGCTGAATCCTTGCCATAAGGTTATTTCTAATTCCCACAGAAACCTTACAACAGGGTCCTACGTGTGTGCCCATTTTGCAGAAGGAAATGTAGAGGAATGCACACCGCTTTGGGAAGGAGCGTGGGGAGAGTCCCTCCGAAAACAAAGCCCACACCTGTCACCCAAAGGGCCCCAGCAGGAATCAAACAGAACTCCCCAGGGAAGCCTCAGACTCCCCCCCACCCAACCCCCAACCCTGGCACTGAGGCTGTGAAGCGGACCCGGGACCAGTGGGCTTTGAATGCCCTTCCCACTCTGACGAGGAAATAGAGCCCAGAGAGAGTAAGTAATGTGCTTATTTGAGTCAGATCCTTGGAAAAGTTCACAAATTCTCACTGTTTGGTCTGTGACAGTACGAACAGATCTTCTTCTGAACGTTGTTTTGCGTGTAACCAGGAGGACAGTACCGCCTAGGAGTGAATGGGGTCAACCTCAAGCTTGGCCGCTTATAGTGGCTTATAGTGGCTTTCCCTCTCAGAGCCTCAGTTTCCCCATTTGTCCAATGGGGAGAATGATAGCTCCTAGGGTTGTCAGGGAGAGGGGATCCAGCAGAGAGAGCACTTAGCACACAGTTAACACTCAATAAACAGCAGTGCTACTGCACGGAGCGAGGCCCCTGCCGGGCGGGCCGGCTCCCACAGGGCGGCCCTGAGATGGATTGATGAGGTGCCGGTGTCACACGTTTGCTCCCTCTCAGATCCTGGCTGTGCGGTCCCAAGGCTCCCAGCTTGCATCCAGAGGCCTTACAATGCCAACACGCTGCCAGCTCCGAGGAGGGGCGGCGCTCCGGTGACTCCACCCTGGGTCCTCCAGGCTAGGCTGCAGCTGTGCGAGGCCCACCCTCCCCTGGCTGCCGCCTCCCCAGCTGAGGTCCAGCAGCCTCTGACATTTGCCACTGGGCCACCTGGTAAGCTCCGGGTGGGTTTCAGGCGCCAGCTGCCCCCCCGCCCCCCGATCTCTGCCTCGGATGAGCTCATCTGGGTTTGGTAACTTCCAAAGCAGCCAGGAATGTTTGCTCAAATGTTCCAGGCCCAGCGAGCAGAATAGCAAAACTCTGCCCTCCACCCCCCTCGAACACGCAGAAAGCAATCTGCTATAACTCAGACAGGCTGGCTTCACCAGGCCCGGGAGATGAATGCGGCATTATGGAATCTATATCACCCCAAAGGAAAATGCCTCTTAAATCACAGGGAGCCGGGAGAGTACAGGGGTGGGAGGTGCAGGGACCCAGTGATGCTCCAAATGTGGGGCCGTGAGGGAGAGACTGTTACCGGGCACCAGACCTCCTCCCACCATTGGTCACGGCCGCCCCTCCTTTGGAGGAGTCTCAGGTGGAGGGACGAGGGCCTGGAGGTGCTTGTCCAACGTGGACACTCACCGGGGGTGTGTGGACCTGCACACACACACACACACACACACACACACACATGCACGCGCAAGGGCACACTAACCCTATTCCTCCCCACCTGGACAAGATCAAATCCAGTCACACCTGTCCCTCCTCCGGCTCCACCTACATCGTTAAAACAGCCAATGGATCCCATCATTTGGGAATAAAGATCAAATTCCTTGCCACAGTCTGCCCAGCCCTGGAGACCTCGCTGTGCCCACCCCAGTCTCCCCAGTGGAGTCACACTGGCCCTTACTCTGTCCTTCTTTCTTTCCCCCTTCACAGGACTTTGCAGGTGCTGTGCCCAAGGCTGGAGAGCTCCTTCCTGCCCACACCCCCTTTGCCCAGGTAAGAAGGCACAGCCATTCCTCTGCTCAGCTGCCACATCCTTCGAGAAATCTTCCCAGCCACTCCTGCCAATCAGCCGACTTCGGGATGCTTTCCCAGCCTGAGGAGCAGGGAGTGTGACATCCAGTAAGTAGCATTACCGCTTGGGATCCTTTAATGAATCTCTGTCCACCCCACTCAGTAGCCGGTGCCCGGTGGGCAGGGACTCTGCCTGTTTCTGGGTCTCTGCTGTTTGCTGGTACCATATAGGTACTCCATAGGCATTTGCTGAATGAATGAATGAATGAACGAATGAAATGAGACAGTTTCTCTGGGCCAGACAGAGAAAGTGACAAGGTTAGGTCCAGAGCAGCATATCTAAGACTTATTAGGTCAAACCCAACAGATTTGCCGGCCAAGGAGGGCCCTTACATTCCAGTTTTCCCTGTTCAGCCCCATCCCCTCTGTGGCCTTTTTCTCTGGTCTCACTGTTACTTTCCCTTCCAGGCCCAATAAACTCCTATTCACCCTGCAAGGGTCCACTCAGTGCTTGTCAAACTGCAGGTTGTGACCAGTCCATAGGTTAAAAATCATTTAGGGAGTGTGGTATATACATACAATGGAATATTAACCATAGAAAGAAGTGAAATTCTGGGGGCTTCCCTGGTGGTGCAGTGGTTGAGAGTCCGCCTGCCGATGCAGGGGACACGGGTTCGTGTCCTGGTCCGGGAAGATCCCACATGCCGCGGAGCGGCTGGGCCCGTGGGCCATGGCCGCTGAGCCTGCGCATCCCGTCTGGAGCCTGTGCTCCGCGGCGGGAGAGGCCACAGCGGTGAGAGGCCCGCGTACCGCAAAAAAAAAAAAAAAAAAAAGAAGTGAAATTCTGGTACATGCTACAACATGGAAATACCTTGAAAACATTATGCTAAGTGAAATAAGCCAGACACAAAAGGACAAATATTGTGTGATTCTGCTTACATGAGGTAATTAGAATCAGCAAACTTGTAGACAGAAAGCAGAACAGAGATTACCAGGGGCTGGAGGAAGGGGGCAATGGAGAGTTATTGTTCAATGGGGACAGAGTTTCTGTTTGGAATGATGAAAACGTTCTAGAAATGGACAGAGGTGATGGCTGCACAACACTGGGAATGTACTTAATGCCACTGAGCTGCATGGGGACAGAGTTTCTGTTTGGAATGATGAAAACGTTCTAGAAATGGACAGAGGTGATGACTGCACAACACTGGGAATGTACTTAATGCCACTGAGCTGCATGCTTGAAAATGGCTAAAATAGTCAATTTTATGTTATATATATTTTACCACAATAAAAAAAAACCCATTAAGCTAGCCAAGTAAGTACACAAGTAAGAATTATCTGGTGAAACTTTTGTTTCGTGTGTGTGTTAGTGTGTTTGTGTAAAATATATTTCCGACGTAGGGTCAAGGTCAAATAATTTTGAAAAACATTGCACTCAGGGGTCACGGATCCTCAGAAGCCTGCCCTGACCTCGGGCAGAGTGACGTTCTGCCCCCTCTGTTCCCAGGCCCCTTTGTGCTGGCTCTCAGCACTCGGCAAGCTTCCCCTTGTGGTCTAATCTCACGTTTATCTGTTGGTCACGAGAACTGGACCACAAGCTCATCAGGGCCAAGGACTGTGTCTTATTCCTCTCTGTGCCCTCGAGATACCAAGTTCAGTGCCTGGCACATAGTAGGTACTCAGCATTTTTTAGAAATGATCAGGGTATAGGTGAGTACAGCAGTCCCAGCTTCAGATTCACTGCCATGCCAAGTCCCAGCTCTGCCACTGATATGCTGTGTGAGCTCAGATGAGTCACTTCAGCTCTCTGGGCCTCCATTTCCCATTAATAATAATAATAATAATAATAATACCTACTATATTTTATTGAGCGCTTACTATATGCAAGGCTAAGTGTTTTATAAACATTGACTCATTCATTCAACAGATGCTCAAGCACCTACTACGGGCAGCCCTGGAGATTAAAAGGTGAGCAAGACAAGCAGGTCTTGGATCTTTATCTTTATGGAGCTTTATCTTAGCAAATCCTCCCAGCACCCATTATACAGACAAGAAAACTGCCAGGAATTTTTGTCTGACTCTGAGCCCGGCCTCTTTGCTGCCTCCCATCTCCCTACGAGGGTCATGTGGTCACAGCCCCAGGACTAGAGAAGAATCAATTTCCTCCTCATCCCACAAAGGCTTCATGAGCCCTACTGTGTGTCAGACCAGCCCTGCACTGGCTGGGGAGATAAACACATGAACGGTCACTGATGCCTTTATGGGGGAAGCTCTGGGCCGGCAGGAGCACGGAGGAGACCCTGGAGGGGAAAGAGGGTCAGGGCAGGCCCCCTGGAGGAGGTGACACCCAAGCAGAGCACTGTAGAAGCAGGAAGGGCATTCCAGGCAGTGGAACAGCAAGCCAACTGGGAGGAGCCCCAGATAGCTCCCTGTTTCCTGCTTGGAGGGCTGGATGGCAAAGCTGGTCCTCGCTCTAGTTTGCATGTGTGTGTGTGTGTGTATGTGTGAGTGTGTATATGTGTGTGGTGTGTGTGTGTGTGTGTCCTGGATGCACTGGCTGGTGGGGAGGCAGGAAGAAGCAGAGAAGAGGTAAAGGGAGGGATGGCAGCAGAGTGGAGGAGTGGAGGGGACTCAGCTGGAGGGGAGGCAGGAAGGCACCAGCCCTGCCTGGCCCCAGGGAACCCAGAATCTTCATTCAAGACACCCCCTGGCTGAATGAAAGAGCAGGAGAGATCCCTTCCATAGCCACGGTTTCTTTCCCTTGAGAGACAAGGTTAGGACTCCTACAAGAAGCAGTTCACTTCAACGGACTTTAATTGAATACCTACTATGTGCCAGGCACAAGGAATATGACGAATTCAAACAGGCATGGTTCCAGCCTTCAAGGGGCCCACGGTCCAGAGGGAAACAGGTATTAATGCGACAATGAGAAGAACAGCAGAGCATTACAGAGAGGTCAGAGCCCTGAAGGCTCTGGAGGGAAACTGGACAATAAGAGCCCACAGCAAAAGACACTGACTAAACCTGGGACACAGGGTGAACAAATAAGAGTTAACCAGGTTAGAGAGAGACAGAGACAGAAAGAGAAAGGGTAACAGTGCTCCTAGCAGAGAAAATGGCATACGCAAAGGTCCTGAGGCAGGAAGCAGCACGCAAAGTTCAAGAAATGATCAGAGGGGCCAGAGACGATGACAGGGTCCAGGACTACAGGACTCGTTGACCAAAGGCAGCCTTTGAAGATTAAGGGGCAGTGATACCTATTTATTTATTCATTCATTCATTCATTCAACAAATCAATATGCATTCAGCATCTACTGTGGGCCCCTCTTTGCTCAGCTCAGTTCTAGGCTCTGGAGATACAATGCTGAATAAAATTGACAAGGACCCAACACTCACAGAGCTGACCCTCTCGAGACCAGATCTGTGATATCACATAAGCCTTTCTTTCCGTCCTTCCTTCCCTTCCTTATTTTTCTCTCCCTCCTTCCTCCCTCCCTCCCTTCCTTCCTTCCTTCCTTCCCTTTTCTTAACTTAAGCCATCCTTTCCCACCAATCTCAATGTCCTTATGTCATATCACCAGCTGGAGAAAAATCATCTTTAAGCAGCTGAACAAGATGGGTGGTGACCCCATGTGTTAGTGTCCTAGACCTGCCATAACAGAGTACCACAAACCAGGTGGCTTCAAACAGCAGAAAGTTATTCTCTCACAGTTCTAGAGGAATGCAGTCCAAAATCAAGGTGCTGGCAGGGCCATGCTCTCTCCGAAGGTTCTAGGGGAGGCCCCTTCCCTCCCTTGTCCAGCTTCTGGTGGCTCCCAGAAACCCTTGACATTCCTGGACTTGTAGACACGGCACTTCAGTCTCTGCCTCTATCTTCCTGTGGCATTCTCCTTGTGTGTCTCTGTATTCAAATTTCCCTCTCCTTATAAGGACGTCACTCATATTCGCTGCAGGGCCCAGCCTATTCTAGTATGACTACATTTTAACTTGATGACATCTGCAAAGACCCCGTTTCCAAATAAGGTCACATTCACAGGCTCTGGGTGGACATGAATTTGGGGGGTACACTATTCAAATCAGTACACTCTGGTTCTTTTAAATCAACTAGAACGTTTTCCAGCGACACCAGCTTTTTTTCTGATACACGCTGGAAAAAACTCACGGATAAAAATTTCATGCAATTGTGTCCAGATTCAGCATGTGTTATTCAATTAGGTGTTCAAATATCTTTTGTCGAGTAGCATCACAAAGCATTTCATTTCAGTCACAGTCAATCTGCATTTCATCTCATACAACATTTAATAGGTTTGACCCCCCAATAAACAAAATTTTTTAAAAAAAATCTAACTGCAGACTGGTTAGTTTTGAGCAGCCTACACATTTATCATTCACTCAAGGCAGAGGAAAAGTTTGATCGTGATTCACCTCGTTATGGGATACAGTTCCCAAAATATATAGTTACAAACTATTTCATAAATAGTTGTTTTATACTTATAATCTTATAGTATTACAGGAAATGTTTTATAATATTTACTATAATAATATAATCCATTTGTTATTTTGGTCAATTGTATGCTAATAATTACTAAAATAACTACAATGATAACTCAAGACAGAAAAAAATACTGTAACTCTTAGAGCTTTACAGTCACAGAAAACGAGACAAATATTAAAACTTAGAAAAAAATCTGTGTGCAATACCTTGACCTGGAGAGGACGAGGGCTGGGTCTGAGTGGTGACAATAATATTTCTATAGCACGTGGCATGGGCTAAAAGAGCCGGCTGAGACCCCACTCACCTTTCTGGATCCTTCTCATGCTTGGGCCAAGACATGGCACAGTGAGAAAGATGCAGGACTTCCAGGGGATCACCAGCAACTCAGAAACCACTCCCCACCTGGGCAAGAACCAGATCTCCTGACCCCTGATTGTGAAATTCTTTAGACCCAGAAAATCAGAACCCCCTTCCTGCAACCCCCAGAAGGAGAAATGTCAACACAACTCCTCCAACCAAAGACAACCGCCCAAGAAGTACTTGAAGTCCTGCAGAATCTAATTTTGACCTGGAGGTGACCAGAGCTCGGGGATTAGTTCTGCACACACGTGGAGAAGTTGGGGTTGGAAGAGTCAGAAGGGGCTGCTCTCCCTTGCACATCTCACTGCAGACGTGTCTCCACTGCACCCTGGACATCTGGAGAAACATGAATTCCCCTGGCACAGACGTTTGGGTATCTCCTGGCCGCCTGAGGCATAGTGAAGACAGCTGATGAGCATGGTTTACCTTGCCCCATGGAAATATATTTCAGTAACAGCAGACCCTTCACCTTGGTTTGATGGGCTCCCTCCAGACCTCTCTGGGGTCCTCGTTGTTAAGACAGGTTCCTGACAGGACCCCACGCTCACCCTGACCTTGGACCAATCGGGGGAACCATGTAGAGGGCTTGACACAAGCCCGGGGGGTGGGGAGGGGACACAATGCAAACCCCTTTCCAAGGCCACTGTAGGGGGCATGTGGAAGACAGGCCAGGACTGCCAGAAAACCACAGGCCAGCCCCTGTACATCCAGCAAGCCTGGAATCCTCCCAGGACCTCTACTTTCTCACCTGTAAAATGGAGCTGCAGAAATCCTATCCTTCCAGAGTGTCACTGTGAGAGTCACATTTTTAAAAATGGGGAAGTTCCCATAACATGAAATTAACCATTTTAAAGAAAACAATTCAGTAGCAATAAGTACATTCACAATGTTGTACAACCACCACCTCTATCAAGTTCCAAATGTTTCCATCACCTCAAAAGGAAATCCTGTATCCATATTACTCCTTATTCCTTCTCCCCCCACCCTTCCCCAGCCTCTGGCAACCACTAGTCTTCATTCTATCTCTCTGAATTTGCCTATTCTGGGCGTTTCTTGTAAATGGAATCATTCCAATATATGACCTTTGTACCAGGCTTCTTTCCCTTCGTATAATGTTTTTGAGGTTCATCCATGTTGTAGCCTGGGTCAGTACTTCTTTCCTTTTCATGGCTGAATAGATAGACCACTTTTGTATATCCATTCCTCCACTGATGGACACTTGGATTATTTCTACCTTTTGGTTATTGTGAAGGGTGCTGCTATGAACACAAATGTACATAAAGTTGCTGCTTTTTGAAGCAATCTACTACGTGTCAGGCATGGTACTGGGCTCTGGAAAAGCAACAGGGAATAAGCTGGAAACATATCTGCTCCCTTGAGCTCTTTGCAACACAGCATGGGATGAAGTGTGTGAATTATAAAGTGGATTACCTGCTGGGCAGTTCCTCTTTTGGTTCTCCAGCTCCTGGCACAAAGTAGGAGCTCAATAAATATTAGTTGAATGAATGAATGGATGGATGGATGAACCAATGTCTTTGTCTTGTTCATTACTGGATCGCCAGTGCCTGGAACCCGGGCTACGTGTAGTAGGTACTCAACATACAATTGCTAAATGATTGGATCTGAAACCCGATGCCTGGTCCCACAGAGACGCTCAGAGCTTTGTGTTCTGAACCAAACACAAATTCCAGCTGTGCCATTCACATGTTGGGTGACCTTGGCCAAGTCCTTCGCCAGCTCCTAATCTAGAAAGTAGGGATGAAGTTAGTGCTCCTTTCCCAGGCTACTGATGGATCACCAAGGCCGGGACACACCAGGGAAGGGGGGTTGTCAAGCCCGGCAAGTTTAAGGCCCTGCCGTGTCACGTGGCTGGTTGCCCTTCTTACCCCGACAAAAGGCCCAATTTAATCCAGCCGCCATCACTGCTGTGGCAGCTGGGGCACAATGCAGCAGGTTTGTGGCCAGGATCTGCCGATCAGGTTTCGAGTAATATCCCCGCCAGCCTGCCCAGCCCAGCAGACAAAGGTCTCTTTGTTGCAAATATATATTTTTTAAATCCCTAAAGATATTAGCAGCGCTGGGGAGCTCACACTGCAAGCTGGTTCAGAAATTGTTTAAGGAACATGTTTCAAATTTGGGGGTGATTGTTTAAATGGAATCTGCCCTGTGCTTTCTTATCAGGAACAAGATTAGCTCAGGGCAGACTTGGCCCTCGGACCTGGGCTGGGAAATCTCAGTGGCGAAATAATCCTAACAGCCATCATAACAACAAAGCCAGTTGTGATTTACAGAGCCCTGGACAGGTGCCAGCCCGCCTATGCTTGTTACTTCCAATCCTCAGAAGTTCCTCAGTTACTTCCAATCTTCAGATTTAGACTTATGTTACCATTCTGTGGATGGGAATACTGAGGTTTAGGGAAGTCTTGGCCCAAGTGACAGAGCCAGGCTTGAACTGGGTCTGTTGGATCTTCTAAACTGCTTCCCATGTTCTCTCTTCATGCTGTTGATGGCCACAGACGTAAAGTACATCCCCACCTCTGAGCTTTGTCTCACTGGTCACCCAGGAGGACAGATGATGGCCACTTGACCCCATACGCACCTTATTCCTCCAAGTTCACACAGGAGCACCTCCCTCAAACCTCTCCTGCCAACTGGTCTCACCTCCTCTGAAGCAACTCCGCTGGTTCCAGACCATGCCTACCCTTGAGTTTTTAATAAATGACGGTGACAGTTCTTCAGGGCTGTGTGGTAGGCTAAAGCATGCAGACGTTTCCATACCCCTCAGCATCGGGAGAGCACTTGGGTGAAGTACTTGGGCCTGGATCAGAAACACCAGCTCTACCTAGATTTTCACAAGCTGTGTGACTGGGGGCAAATTAAAAGTGAATTCAGTTCCTCTATAGTTAAACTAAGAATCACCTTATGACCCAGCAATTCCACTCTTAGGTAGACACCCAAGAGAACTGAAAACAAGTGTTTCGACAAAACTTGGACGTGAATGTTCACAGCAGCATTATTCATAATAGCCAAAAGGTAGAAACAATGTAATGCCCATCAATAGAAGAATGGATAAGCAAAATGTGGTCCATTCATATAATGGACTATTATTCAGCAATAAAAAAGAACGAAATACTGATACAAGCTACAATATAGATGAACTTTGAAAACATAATGCTAAGTGAAAAAGCCAGACACAAAACATCACATGTTATATGATTCCATCCATATGAAATGTTCAGAACAGGCAAATCCACAGAAACAGAAAACAGATTAATGATGGGCTCGTGCTAGGAGGAGAGGGGGATAGGGAGTGATTGCTCATGGGTACGGGGTTCCCTTTTGGGGTGATGAGGACATTTTGGAAATAAATAGAGGTGGTGTTTGTACACCATTGTGAATGTACTACATGTCACTGAATCATTCACTTTCAAACAGTTTAAATGGTGAATTTTATGATATGTGAATTTTACTATTTCTTAAAAATTTACTTACTGTCTCTGTGCCTGTTTCCCTTACTTTCACACACTATTGTGAGGATCCAGGAAGATCACATATTTAAAGAACTTGACACCAAGCGAGTGGCAGCAGCTCTTTTATTTTACTTTAATTCTCAGAACTGCTCTTTGGTTCCCTTTGTAGAGCAGAACATAGACACATAGACATATGTCTCAGCATAGACATAGACTCAGCATAGACAGGGGTGAGGTGTGGCAGATCCCGAACGCTGCTCTGTCTGGACCTCAGCAGTGTCCGCCCTGTCATGGTTACATCTCTGGAAAAGAGGACGTTCCGATTAAAAGTTGCCATCAACTCCCCACTCTTTGTTGGGTACGTTACCACTGACTGATCTTTTCAGTGCAAAGTCAAACCAGGACTTGAGACCCTGAGCCCAGTCTGGCCCTTGCTTCTGACTTTTCTCATCGAATCAGGGCTCTGTGCATCGCAAGCATGTGAGAAGACTCTCCACCTTTATGTACTGAGAGATTACTCTGTGCCTGTATCAGCTGGGGTCCAGCAGGAGCTGAGAGTGGTGGGGGGATGTGATAGGTTTAATAGGAGGTCATTTGTAGGAGCAAGGGCCAGGGAACATGCCTGCAGAGGAAGTGTGTGCACCAAGCACTTCACACACACAGGTGCATGCACACGCACGTGTGTGCACACACACACACACGCTCACCAGGAGGACCCAGGGGACAACACATGGAGGCCCCTCTCATTCTCTTAAAACTGGCCCGGATCCTCTCAGTCAGACTACGATCAGTAGCTGGTGTGGACACAGGCCATAATTTAAACTTTACCCATGATAAGCTTTGGACCAGTCCCTTCCCTTCTCAGAGCTTCGGTCTCTCCCTCTTTATAAAAGGGGGTGAGTTTGGGTGACAGAAAGCTCTCTCCAGCTTACAGGTCATTGCAATGCTGTCCCCTCTGCCTGGAATTCTCCTGCCATTCCTCTTCCCCAGCTGATGCCTCTCCCTTACCCGTCCCAGCTCACCTGGATGCCACCTCCTAGTTGAAGGCCCAATATCACAGAGCTTAGTGCTTCCTCAGGGGACACATCATATTCACGTGCTTCCCAGATGGTCCATGAGGATGAAGGACCCATCTGCCTAGGGAGCTGCTGCAGCCTCAGCCCCAACCGCAGTGGCTGGAATTTAACAGACGCCTGCAAACATTCATTGACCTTCAGTGGTGCACCCAACCTCTGGTGGCTCAACTTGAACCTGTAGTTTTCTTGATAAGTTTCACATAGTTACCCATATGACTCAGCAATTCCATGCCTAGGAATATACCCAAAAGAACTGAAGACAGGTGTTCCAACAAAAACGTGTACGTGAATGTTCATAGCAGCATTATTCACAATCGCCAAAAGCGGAGACTACCAATGTCCATCAACAGATGAATGCATAAACAAAACATGGTCTATCCATCCAGTGGCATATTATTCAGCCATGAAAGGAATGGAATACTAATACATGCCTGTATTAATACTAATACAACAAGGATGTACAACAAGGATGCTACACCAAGGATGAGCTTGAAGTCATGCTATTGAAAGAAGTCAGTCACGAAGACCACATATTGTATGACTCCATTTATATGAAAGGTCCAGAAGAGGCAAATCTATAGAAACAGAAATAGATTAGTGGTTGCCAGGAGCTGGGAGAAGGGGAATAGGGAGTGGCTGTTAGTGGGTATAGGATTTCCTTTTGATGTGAAAATATTCTAGAACTAGTTAGAGGTGATGGTTTCATAACATTGTAAATGTAATTAATGCCAATGAATCATTTACTTTAAAATGATGAAAATGATTATTTTATGTTATGTGTATTTTACCATTCACACACACACGCGCGCGCACACACACACACACACACCTGTATGTCAGTCCCCTTTCAGGAAAGAGGTGACCTGAGAGAACAAGGAAAAGAGCATCAGAAGACATAGGTCCCGGCTAAGCTCTGTCCAACATGCTGGGCGCCCTTGGGCAAGTCAGTGCACCTCTCTGAGCATCTTTGTTCTCCTCTGTGCATCAGGCCTGTTGCCCTTGGCCCTGCAGATCTCACAGGCTCAGGGCAAGCTCACGCAGGAGACCATATTGTTCAAAAAATTCATATCATGACAATGAGAGCGAACAGGAATAGAACCCTTGGGCTCCACGCTAACATTGCTCAAGCTTCCCTCCTTTTTCCAAAGGGCCCTACTTCACTTTGTTCTCACAAAATCCCTGGAAAGAAGGCAGGCCAGGGCTGAGGGGTGTTCTCCAAGCACAACCTGCCAGCGCATCCACCCTGGCCAGCTTTCCAGAGCACACCCCATGGGTGTACCGAGGGGGGCCTTCAGATGCCTGTCTGTGCTGGTAGCTGCCCACCCGTCTCACTGGCAATATGTCTTGGCAAGTAAGGGCACGAAGTAGCAGCAGGCACACCAGCCTCAGGCCCCCTGATGGCTCTGCATGTTCTTTCCCACCCCCAGGCCTTTGCATATGCTGTTGCCTCTGCCTGGAGCTCTCTTCCGCAGTATTAGTTTCCTGTTACTGCTGTAATGAATTACTACAAACTTAATGGCTTAAACCAATACAAATTTATTATTTCAGTTCTGGCGGTTAGAAGTCTTTCCAGTTCTGGAGGTTAGGGTCTCCCTGGGCTAAAATTAAGGCGTATCCTTCTGGAGGCTCTAGGAGAGATTCCGGTTTACTGCCTCTTTGAGCTTCTAGAAGCTGCTGCATTCCTTGGCTCACGGCCTTCTTCTTCCATCTTCAAAGCCAGCAGGATTGTACCTCTCCAAGCATTCTTCCATAGTAACGTCTCCCTCTGAACAGAGTCCAGAAGGATTCCCCTTTTTGAAGGGCTCATACGATTACATTGTCCCAGATAATCCAGGATAATCCCCCCATCTACAGATCTCGAATCTTAATCCCATCTGCAAAGACCCTTTTGCCACGCAAGGAAATGTGGTCCCAGGGTATAGGGATTAGGATGTGGGGTTTCTTGGGGGGCTGTTATTCTGTCTGCCACAAGCACCTCCTCTTACCTTAACTAACTCCTACTTATTCAGTGATTCAATGCATACATTTTGTGTGCCTACGATGTCCCAGGCACCGTGCTGGGGAAACAGCAGTGACTAGGACAAATGCAACCTCTGCCGTCATGGATCTCTTAGACTGGCAGGTCTCAGCATAGACAATCACCACCTCCAAGAAGCCTTCCCTGACTGTCCCAACTTCTCCTTTGGGCTCTCCTGGCCCCCTGTGTCACCCCCATCTCAATACCATCATCTTGTAAAGTGACTGGCCCCTCTCCTCAACTAGGTTCCTTAAGGCCAGGGAGTGTGTTTCATTCACCTGCATCTCATCAGGGCCCCCATCTAGCTCATAGTGAACACTCGGGAAACATTGGTTGAATGGGTGAACTTGGGTTCCATCCCAACTCCACTGCTTCTGGCCACGTGACCATGGGCAATCCCTTTCCTTCTCTGAGCCCAGTGTCACCAGCTCTAAAGTGGTTATATTCAGCAGCACCTGGCTTCAGAGCTTCTTGCAAGAATTAAGCCAGACAAAGTCCATAATGCACATAGTAGGTGTTCAACCGAACAGCAGTTCTTTTATCTCTTTGACCTATTTCATGGAGGCAGATTCTGAGTTAAGCAACCCTTTGGGGTTGATTCCAGGCCTCAGATTTCTCCATCAAAGATGTAGGTTCTAGGAGCATTCTTCATAGGCCCAGCTGTCCAAGCCGCACAGTGTGGCTACAGGTGTCACCTTCCCGAACACAGCTTCCTCCTACGGAAACACCACATGCCGCCTTGGGAGGACTGGTTAGAAACCTGGAGCTGTCTTGGTTGGATATTCAGCAAGAAAGCAACATGATATCTATTTGCACACAGTAGGTGCTTCCATCCAGGATCAGGCAGTGGTGAAAGTCTGGACTTTGGAGTCAGGTAGAACTGGATTCAAATCACCGCTCTCCAGTAATCAATATACTGACCTTGGATAAGTCCCTTCCACTTATCGGAACTTGATTTTTCTCCAGCAGGATGGGGATAAGAAGAGGACCTGTGTGTATGGAAGAAATAAGATACGGAATAGAAGCACGGGGCACACAGTAAGGACCAGATCATTGTGAGTACAATGGTCAGAGAAGAAACCCATCACCGTTGAGATACCGGCCAGGAGACAGGGCCCCTGGAAATTATACAAGGTTGGTCTCTGATTTCCTGTAACTTGGAGACTCCTACTCAACTCCTAACTTTGGAAAATATTCTCTTAGCCTTTGCAATTCTTGATCTGGGACCAACACTGAAATTATTGCAACCCTTTTTTTTCTTCTTCTTCTTCTCTTCTCCTTTTGACAGCTTGAGCAAAAGGAGTTGTTTTTGTATTTCAGAGGGGAAAAACACACACACATACACACACACACACACACCCCCCAAACAGCATCATTTTGCTGGACAAAATATCCCCTGTGCTCCAGAGCGGGCGGCCCAGGGCCCTCTCCACTGGCCTCACAAACACTTACTGTCACTGGTGGTTATGTAAGCGCGGTTTGGGCCTGCAAGGTTGGACGTGGCCTTGGGTTTTAAAAGGAGGCAGAGGAGTCTGGGTGAGGAGACATTTGGCTCAAGATAAGTCCAGGAACTCAACACAGAAAAAAAAATCCCCAAGACTCTAATGGAGGGAATATTTAGATGTATAGTTTGGAGCATCAAGAACTCAGAAAAATCAAGCCAGAGTTTGGCCAACGTGACTTTCTCAGCCCCATCATGCACGTGGGTGAGGCTCAGAGGCCAAGGGAATGAGGGTTCGGGGGGAGGTTATAATGTGACCCACTCAGGGGGATAAAGGGCAACATGCAGACCACATCACTCCTGGAAGGAAAACACCAATTCTTAATATTTTCAAAAACTGTGCTTTTGTTCACTGAGTTTCCAGCCCTTTCATTGGGGCCCCAGATTCAATGATTCCTACTGGCCAGTGGGACCAACGCAGGCAAGCAAGATATTTGATCTGGGGAGAAGAAAGCAAGAGATGTAGGGCGCCCAAATCCTCCCGATTTGCCCGAAACCTTCCCAGTTTTAAAACTAAAAGCCTCACATTCAAGGAAACCCCTCAGTCCAGGGTAGATGGGGGCAGTTGGTCACCCTACAAAAGAGAGTAATAATGACAACCATCGTAACCGTTATAGACCATCTGCTAAGTGTCCCTTGTCATACTAGGGTTTATATAAATACTGTCACACTTCATTTCCCCAGCTACATTTTCATGTCGGTTATGCTCATTCTACAGACCAGGCAACTGGGACTCAGAGGGGGAAGTCAAACAGCAGGGGAGCAGAGGACCATTGGGGGCCCCAACTCGGTAGTTGGGGACCTGCACTTATAACACACACTCCCAGTGATTCTATGAGCAAGTAATTTCAATGTGCAAAACTCAACCAAGCTCTGCTGGGAATGGCCTCAGAACTGAACGTGGAAAGGCAAGTGCAGTGGGGACAGGCATTTGAGCTGGGGCAATAGCATGAGGACGGGCACAGAGTTGGTGGAGGCTGGTGAGTGTGTAGCTGAATATAACCCCCTCGAGGGACAGAGCAGAAGAGGAGGCTGCTGTTGACAAAGCCAGGTCTGGAGGGCTTGAACACCAGGCTAAGGAACTTTTAATTCATCCTGAGGGCAACTGGGGAGCTGTGGGAGGGTTTAAAGAGTAATGACAAGGTCAAATTTGTACTTTTGTAACCCACCCTCCCAAGTGGGTCCCCAACAAGGGTCTTTCTGCCCAGTGTCGTTTGAGCCAATAGAATGTGACGGAGCTCGATTCGGAAGCAAAGGAAAGCTTTATTCTCCGATCAAACAATGGACAGATGTGAGCTTGAGCTCTACACTCCAGGGTCTCCCCAGCAGGCTCCCCACCCCAGTGGGCGGGGCTGCTTTATAGGGTCAGCGGCGAGGGGGCGGAGTTCTGCACAGCTGTGCTGCTCACGGCTCCAGATCGCCGTGCCGGGTGCAGCGTCTCTGAACACAGCCGGCCACCGCCATCTTGAATTGAGTGTCGCGTGCAGCGCTTCGGCGCGCTGCCGGCCGAGCTGACGTGTCTGCGCAGCCGTTTTGCAACAGGAATTCTGGTCTGAAGTGCCTGGTGCGAGGCCTCTGCACGCAGTCCCCTTTGAGCGCGCGAAACTAGACTGACCACAGAGGAAAAGGAGAAAAAAGGTTAGACTTTATTATACCCGGATTCTATTTTTATTTCCCAGGAACTGTTATTGGGCTTTGCCGGTGACTAACGCCTCCTCTGCCTTTTTCCTGCTCCTCATTCTCCAGGGGCGCTGAGGGTGCAGGTCCGTCTTTTGTGACTGCTTCCTGCCAAGCACGGGCCTCGTGGTGACCGGGTGGAGGAGCAGAACTGCTTCCCTGGCCGCCTTTAGATGTGTTTGGTGTTCTCCCGTCCTCGGCCCTGACTGTCCGCATCCCTCAGCAACCCAAGGTGGCTAGAGTGTTACTGAAAGACATGAGCCCCAGTTTGGGGCCTGTGGGGTGGCAAGTGCATCCCGAGAGTCTGTGTAAACATTTATGATCTTCCGTGTCCTGAGCTGGGGGGAGGGCTGTCAGCTCAGCCTTTTTGGGCAGAAGTCCCTGGGGGAGCTTCGTGCCTCTATGACTTGGGTCTGGACGGTCACTGCGTGTCCCACCAGCCTTTTCCCTTCTCTCCATCTGTGCATCATTCCCCTTCTCTCTTGAATATAAAGGTCAGGGGGTTTAGCTAAATCTGGAAGGGTCAGGGTGGGCCTGAAGTACAGTAATTGCTTTTTTGACTCTTGAAAGGCCCCTTTGCATTCTGAATTCACTCAAAAGGGTCATCATCCATTCCTTTCAACGTTTCATTTGGAGGCCTAGGTATTAGATCATAGTTAGGAATCCAGATGTGGCAAAACCCAGCCATCCCTAGGAGACTCCTAGGCTGCAAATTACTTCTTTCCTGGGCTAGGCTTCTCTGACCTTCTGTGAGAATGAAACGTAGGTAGGTCACCCTAGTTTGTGACATTTGAGCCTTGCGCTTGGACACCTTATATCCTTTATCAGCTAGGTGGCTCAGTGTGGTTACAGTATTTTATCAGAGGCCTCCTTGGTGGGGCTGGTGATTAGAATGTTGTCTGCGTGTTGGAGGAGGGTTCCCTCCTCCAGCTGTAGATCTTTTAGGTCTTTAGCTGAAGTTTCCCCAAAGATAGTGGGGAAATTTTTGAGCCATTGGGGCAAGGCTGTCCAGCAGTATTGTTGTTTGTGTTGTGTGTTTGGGTCCTGCCACTCAAAAGCAAAAATGTCTTGTGACTCTGGGGCTAACAGAATACAGAAGAAGGCATCTTTTAAATCTAATACAGAACATCAGGTCCTGGTGGATGGTAGAGTGACTGGCAAGGTGTAGGGATTAGAGACCACCAGATATATATCATTGGTGGCTTCATTGGCTGCCCTGAGGTCCTGTGCCATCCAGTATTCCCCACTGGGTTGTTTTTTTTTTTTTCTTTTGGTCGCGCTGCATGTCATGCGGGACTTAGTTCACCGACCAGGGATCAAACCCACGCCCCCTGCAGTGGAAGCATGAGTCTTAACCACCGGACTGCCAGGGAAGTCCCCGCACTGGGTTTCTTTACGGGGAGAATGGGAGTAAAGGCTGATTCTCCTGGTCTAATAAGGCCCTGGTCTATTAAGGTCTAATAAGGTCAATTAAGCCCTGTATGACGGGGCAATGCCCAAGAAGGCCTCCTGACAGAGAGGGTACTGTTTTCTATTGGCTGTGTACGTTCGGGTTTTAGACGGACTATCAACAGGACTGGCTCCTGCAATTCGTCCCACCGGTCCCTGAGCCCAGCCTTCGGGATTTACTCCAGGGAGGTCGACTTGCCCTGTCCGAGGAGGTTTGTCCTCAGCTATTAACGTTGTCATCTCTGCCCACTGTCTAGGGGACGCCAATCTCCAGTTTGCTTCCCAATAGGTGGATGGCAACTCCCTGTTTATGTAACATATCCCTTCCTAGCAGGGGTATAGGGCATTCGGGGACGGATAGGGAGGAATGGAGTGTGTTCATCCAGTTTGCATTCTAATGGCTCTGTGAATGCTTGTTCTTGGGCCTTCCCACATATCCCCATAATTTTACAATTCTTGTGACTGAGTTTGCCTGATCTGGTGTTCAGAACCAAGAATAGACCATGAAGGGAAGGAGCGAAGTAGCCCAGCCTTGGGCTGGAACCCACCGGATTACCATTTCCCCTTTGCCTGAGGTGGAAACAGAGAGGTGAAGTGACTGGCAAAAGGTCACACAGCAACCCAAGGTTTCCAGACTTTGTTCAGACAACTGTTAAGGCCAGCAGTCCACCTTGTGGGCCCTGCAGGGTAAGAGTTATGCACACTCCTTGAAGACAGCCTAGAGAAGCTGCCCATGGACTCTCAGAAGTTTAAGAAGTATCTCTAAAAGCTGCCCTCCTGCACACCCAGTCTCAATATCCAGTCATTCTGCAGGCATATGTTAAAAGGGCGGGAGCCTCAAGAAATCTCTGGTCTAGAGTCAGGATTGAACGGGTCCTGGAAGCCCCCAGGACAAATCACTTCTTGTGTGAGGCATGAAGAAAGGGCTGCAGGTCATGGAGCTGGGGTCCATGAAGCATGTGATACCACAGTGAACCGTCGCCAGGGCACAATTCATTCCGACATGCAGAGCTGTGTCTGCCTGGAGCTGGGGCTTTGCTGTGTGAGCAGGGGAATAAATAGCCCTGAGCAACACAGCACAGCACACGCTGCGAGGTCTCTGTCCTTTACCTCTCTGTCTCCTTCCCAGGCTGTGAGTTCCAGGAAGGTGGGGGTCATGTTGCCTATGTCCTCAGCACCTAACACAGGCCTAGCACACTGTGAGGCCTGACAAATAGTTGTTAGATCAATGAATGGCTGCCTCGGTTGTCTTGCACACCCCCAGGCACTGAAGGCTCACTGCCACCAAGATGGTCTGTCCCTTTGTTGAACAGCCCTGCTGGAAATGCTGTCCTTAATACCACCCCCCTCCAAATGGTGGCTGCTGGGACGAACCAGGCAGTTGTCTCTGAGCCCCCTTGTGATCCTATCCACTGTCTCCACCTGGCCTGCAACTTCCGCAGCCCTCCTGGGACCTGAAGACAAAACTCTTGCCTCCAGGGCCTTCTCTCCTCCTCCTAGACTGTTCCTGCACCCTCACTGTCCCTGCTAAGACTTGGCCTCAAGTCCCCCATTGCAGACCGAGAGGGAGCAATGGCCGGAGAAGCCCCCACGACAGATGAGAATTGCCTGAAAAACATCCACGTGGCCACAGCCTGACTTTTGTGTGAGTCTCGGAACAAAGGCCCCTGTGCCCACCGGAGCGGCACTGCCAGTCGGGCAAACAGAGCGATGTGTCACAGCCGCCCGGCGTGGCCATCTGCTCTTTAGAGCGCAATTAAATCTGACCCAGCAATTATGACTTCCCAGTAGGCAACGGCCTCAATAACCACAGCGTGCGCATCCCCAGGCTTCAGGCTCCAGGCTCTGCAGAGAATTCTAGAGCGTCACACGCTGGGTGAAAAGCCCCTTCTTTGAAGGCAAGTGGAAGAAGTAACTTGTGTCTACAGACAGAGCTGGCTGTGCTAGGCCAGGCTCTCATGTTAACTTATTTACTCTTCCTGAGATCTCATTAAGGTACATGTCTTCCTGCCTGTTTCACAGACAAGAAGCATGAAGGATGCTTGTCTGGCTCTGAATATGCCCCTGTCCTCCAGCCCAGGCAAGCAAATACAACTGTCTTCCCTCCCCTACCCCAGCCCCAGATTCTTTGCTTCTGAGTCACTCCTTCAGGAGTTTTCTTTAGACCCAAGCCCCGTTTTCAGACATTCACTCAACAGACATTTATTGAGCATTGACTGTATGCCAGAATCTGTGCCTGGAGGAAGGGAAGGTGTCATGAGCAAAAAAGACACAGCGCCTGCCCTCCTGGAGCCTATAGACGAAAGAGAGAGGCAGCATTCAACAGCGCAGGCAGCTATACAGTCTGAACAATGAAAGGAGGGGAACACGATACCGTGAGAATGTGGGGGCCATGAAGGGCTTCTCCAAGGAAGTGCCACACGGGCTAAGAGCTGAAGGCAGGTAACAAAGCAAAGAAGTGGGGGGGGGAAGGGAACAGTAGTCCATGCGGCAGAAACAGCATGTGCAAAGGCCCTGTGGTGAGACCCAAAAAGGTCAATGTGACAGGAGCACAGATGTGTCCAGGGAATAAGATAAATGTTGATAAACTCCTGACGCAAGTGATTCCAGCTAACATTTGCCCTGTGGCCAACACACGCTGACTCTGAGCTTCTTGCACAAAATCTCTAAATCCAGTGCTTCCACCGTGAGGGTATTTCCTTAAAATGGTAGTTGACTGAGGGGGTGTCACCCTGTGCCTGGCTCTGTGTGAAGCACTTTGCACACATTATTTCAATGAGTCTGTGATCTGTGAAGCAGGGACCTTTACTACACCCATCGTAGAGATGACCAAAAGTGAGGCTCAGGCAGGGCGTGTGACCCCTCTAAGGTCACAGAGCTTGGAAGCTGCAGAGCTGGGGTCTGAATCCCGGTGGGCTTGGCTCCAAGTCCAGGGCGGTTTCTACCGTATCAAAGTTGCACCAGCTTCACAATGTTTGTTGGCTGAAGCCAGCCCCGCCCCTGTGCACAGACATGGGTGAGGGATTCGTGTTTGGCTCCACGTCTCTTTGATGCTGCAGCTTTATCTGCAGCTTCTGCAGGTCCATGGGCTGAGCAACCTCCAGCTGATGAACTAGGTGCTCTCTCAGTGGCCAGTGCCATCTCGCTGTTGGTATCTCAGGGCCTGGCCCCCCCCCTCACATTATCACTTGATTCCTTCGACACCCCCCCAACCTTAGCAGGCATCTAGGCACACTCATTCTGGGTTCCCCTAAAAGCAGGCCCCAAGGAAAGGACTTGGAGGCAAGCACTTTGATTAGAAGGTGATACAGGAAGTAGAATGGGGAGCGAGGAAGTGAGACAGGGGAGAGCCATTGAGGATGCATTCAGGAGTGGGTTTCCACTGTGGGCAACTGGGGCACATTCCTGTTGGGACTTCTGGGAGAGTGCGTTGCCCCCACCCACCTGAGTTGCCCCACCCACCTGAGGGGTGAGGGAGTTGGGGTATTTATCCCCCAAAGCTCATCCTGCTATGGCTGAAGGCTGTTTCTGGGGTGGGTGTTTACTCTCCAGGGCTTCTAGCCAGCCTGCCCACTCATCTGGCCAGAGAGCACAGAGGCTGTCTGCAGGTGACCTCCAGGGTGGGCCGGGAGACATGGCTGGGGCATCGATTACAGGAAGTTTGTCCATCCATGCAGTCTGGCAGGCAGCAAACCTTTCTTGAGGCCCCAGGTGCCTGGTGGTGCTAAGCTCTGAACAGAGACAGCCTGGAAGGGTAGAACAAATAATCACCTACTGTATATCAGCTGAAAACTTAAATCCATAGTCTTTTTAAAAACCATGTCACCAGACTTTGCATCCTCTACTCACTGGCTGTGGAACCTAGGGCATGGGAAGTACCCTTGAAACCTCGGTCTTTCCATCCACAAAATGGGCGTGACATCAGTATTCGTTTCAGAAAGTTGTTGAGAGGATTAAACTGCAAAGTTCTTAGAAATGGTACCTGGCATGGAGTAAGCATTCTATAGACGGTAGTGATTCTTGTATTTTTCTCGTCTTATCACCATATGTCACAAATCTAAGCCACCACATCCCAATTTTAGAGATATTAAAATGCGAGAGGGAAAAACATAACTTTCTAGAATTGATGGAATACAGCATAATTCCTGTTGCCCAGATTGAGGCGTGGAGGCTTGGGGCAGGGATATAATTTGCCTGTTTTTCCCCCTATGTTCCCTGCTTCTTGCCCCGGGACAGGGTCTTCACCAGGTCATTCTGGTGTCAGGTTCGGTCAGACTTTGCTGTTAATGCCATGTTGCAAGAGGAGACTCAGCCCTTTTTGAGCCATGGATTAACTTATTTTACTGCGTGTCAAAGAGAAGCAGAAGTCGGGAGCAATTACGCTGATGGAGGCCCCACCCACCCACCCACCCACCCACCCAACACCCTCCTGCCGGCCTCTGCGGAGATGACTCAGCCCAAATTATCCTGCTAATTGTATCAACCTGTGTGGACTCCCAGCTGAGGCCCTCCTTCCCCCAAACAAGTATTACTGGATCCTGGAGGGCTGCAGGCAGAGAGCAACTCTTTCTGAAATGGACTTTGGACTTTCAGGCCCTTGCACCATTCCTCATAAACCCAGTTCCCACTGCCCGCCCTCCTCTGCACGCATGCCCTGTTGTTGATGACATTTTTGAAAGTTCCTGCTTGGAACAGAGAATCTCTTTCTTTGGGCATCCCTGTTTCTCTCTCTACCCCTGGCCTTGCCCTGTGCTTGTTGACCTGCCTGGGGAAGGAGAGGTATTGAATTTGAAGTCCCATGAGAAGAGGAACTATCTTGCTTTGACATCTGAATCCCACCCAGCCGAGTTTATGGCACAGAGAAGCTCTTTAAGACAAGTGGGTTGAATAAAAGAGAAGAAAGGAAAAAGAACCAAAGAACTTTGGTTATGGAAGAGAAAAGAAGGCCACCAAGGAAGGGGATGCTATGGCTGAATCAGACTCCTGTAGTGAGAATAAGTAGACAGCAGAACAAAATGAATACAACAGCAAGAACAAGCAGACATACCAATGTTCCATGCAAATCAGGGGATCAATAGAATCTCACAGGGAGAGAGGAGAAAGCACTAAGTGGTAGATTTTCACGTTTACAGTTCAATAAAGGATCTTTTGTTGGCTGAGAAAATGCTCCTGGTATATCGGTTTTATGAAGGCAGGAGTCCCATGAATTGAACAGATATTTATTAAAGACCCACTGAGAAGGCAGACTGAGGCCCCAGGGACCCAGGCCCAGGCTGTGCCACCATAGGCCGGGAGATGCTGGGAGCCTGATTTACTTACTTTTAATTGGCAGATGCACAGGGATGAACTGATTCCCTCAAGGACACTCATCTGTGAGCAGCTCAATATCATCATCAGTCTAGACAGACCCTCCCCCCCCCCCAGTCTGTTCCCTCCTTGCTACCATAGACATGGGCATAACGTATTTAATGTAATTTCAAACTTCCAGGATGCTTGCCACCCCTTTACGGACATTGCCTTGGGTAGGTGGTTTTAAAATGAATGTAAGTGATAACATCCTCTGTGGTTCATTTGCAATTTTCTTTTCTTTGTCAATATAAATTTTCAAGGTTCATCCTTGCCCACTCCTTTTAGCTACTATATAATACTCCATTTTATGAACATCCCTTATTTTATCTGTCCATTCCCCCACAATGTAAGTTATTTCTAACCCTACCCTACCAGACACCTCATTTCCTTTTATGAAAATGAGGTGCCACAGATGACTTCCAAGTTTCCATAAGCTGGCTGCCTAAAATGCAGAACTCACCCCCAGGAAGTTCACAGTCCAGTTGGAAAAGTCATGATTTGTACATACAAACGAGGGATTTCACTACTTGGCTGAACTGGGCGCCAAATATATGTCTTAATTTTCGTCTCTGTTTTTGGCCCCTCTCACCCTGAGGATGCTTTGCAGAGCGCCTGGCACTCCTGAGTGAGGCCAGTGAGTGATCTGGCATGCTGGATGGGGGTGGCGGGGGAGGGGGGTGCAGCTACACTGATTCCGTAAGGGGGCCCAGTCTCGTCCATCAATAGCAGCCCGAGCTGGGCAGCTTCCTGCCCCAGACCAGCAGGACGCACCTCACATCACGCAGCAGGAATCCTCTCGCTGTTATTTATGTTGGCTGCAAAATCCAGGAAATCGCCACTGGATATATAGCCCAGTGTCTCAGGATTAAATCCTGTTAGCATGAATCTTCATTCCCCAGTATTCCCCTGTGATCCAGACCATGGGGTGGTGCATCCAGGTTGTTGTTACGGGGAAAAAGAAAGAAACCAGAGCCCACTTCGGGGAAGCTCAGAATCAGATCTGTGGGCTGGTGGAAACACTTGTACTCCAATTACACAGATTCCTCCAGAATCGCTGCTCTGGGCTGGAGAGACGCTAATGGCCATCATTACATTTGGACAGCCCTGTTCGGTTATGCTGTGATCTTTGTATCTACCATGTGGTTCACTGAGAGTCACCAGCCTCCTCTCACATGGGAGAAACGCCAAAGTTACTCATTTGCAAATGCTTACTGAGCACCTAGTACAGATCACACAGGGTTCCAGGCACAGAGGGCAGCGCGAAATTGGCTCTCATGGAACTTCTAGTCCAGTGGGAAGAGACAAGCAACACACACACACAACACACACCATGCAGGTAGCGATAAGTGCTATGAAGGATAAAGCGCTATGACAGATGCGGGGAGGGCTGTTTTGTATAAGGTGGCCTGGGAAGGCCCTCCTGGACATTAGAGCATCTGAGTGAGGCAGGAGAGGGAACTGGGAGGGGCTCTGGTGGAAGTGTTCCAGACAGTGGGAGCAGCCAGTGCAAAGGCCCTGGAGGGGACTCGCCTGTTGTTTTGGAGAACTGGCCCGCAGGGGGCCAGTGTGGCTGGAGTGGAGCGAGGGAGAGGAGGAGCAGGGGCCGGTAGGGACAGAGAGGCGTCTAGCGGGTCACTGTCAGCTACACAGGGGCACTCTGAGCAGAGGGGGGCACAACTTGTTTGATACTTAAAAGAATCACTCTGGCTTCTCTAGGGGAAGAGAAGGGGCCAGTTAGGAAGGTCTTGAGCAACAGTCCAGGGAGAGAAGATGGTGGCTGGGCTGGGTTACGGTCGTTGTGGGTGTGGTGAGAAGGGTCGGAGTCTGGATGCGTGTTCAAGGTGGAGCCCATAGGAACCAATGCGGGGATGTGGGGTGGGAGAGGCGCACTTGACCCAGTCGGCGGGGACGTGGGGGGCTGGGAGGGGGGAGATGGAGGGGGGTGTGGAGGTACATCTGCTTAGCTGTGCCCCGGGCTCCCTCCACTGCAGCCTGTCACTGGGCTTTGCTTTATCCACTTGAACAAGCATGCTGACAGCGACCAAGCCCAGTGGGTTCAAGCCAGCGGGCATGACCCCTGTTAAGGTGATCCCTGGGCTCCCTTTTACCTTCGCAGACTCTACTCCTCGTGTGCACTCCTGAACAGGGTTTGGGACTAGGACCCTGGGTCAACCTCAGTGTTTTCACAGACACGTAAAACCCATACAAATAATCCTTTATGTTGCACCCACTTTAAAGCCATAACCAGCGAAGAGTCTTTCCATCTTTATTGAAAAGACAAGGAAACTACATTAGGAAGCAGTAGGACCTGCTGCCTGAGGCAACTCAGTTCAGCTGGGGGTTGCACTCCGGTGATGGGGAGACCGCCATCACCTGGCTGAGCCCTGGCCAGGCTGAGGGGTGAAGGATTGTGATGCTGGGATCCTGCCAGGGCCAGACACTGGCTCCTACTGCTTCCCCTCAGCTTAGCATGTTTTCTGGGCTCCCTGATCCCCACTGCTCAGCCTGGAGACCTCACACTTGAGTCCATCTTCAGGCACAGCTGTGATTATTTGAGGAGCTGCAGACTTTAAACATTTGAAAGCACTAAGGGATGCTAGGCTTTGATAATCAGGTACAAGGCATATGGCCTCTTGTTCTCTCTGCCTGCAGAAGCTCCCATGACAATTAAGGAAGAAAACAATTCTGTCTTAGGACGTTCACGGTTCCAGTCCATTCCATTTTAGAATTTCTTAGATCTAATTGCTTATTTGTTCCATCTTGGAACGTTCAAGGTTTTCACTCCCTTAAAAAAATATCCTAGATCCAATTCCTGCCCTACTAGAATTTCCTTGATCTAATTTCTAATCGAGTCCACCCTAGAACTTTGGAAAAGTACGTGGGAAACAGGTCTGGGTCACTTTCCCCAGCATGGATATTTGCTTGTATCCAATTATTTCTTCCGTCGGTCTGTTCTGAGTGTCGACTCTGGGCCAGACACAGAGCTGGGAACTGAAGGCAAAAGCGAACTGGGCTGATCCCTTCCCTTGAGGATCTCACAGTGAGGGAATCAAACACTCTACCAAAGAAAGTGATGAGGGTATCGTGTGCTACGTTCATGCAAAGTGAGAGAACACGGGCCCTGAGGGTACCTGTGGTTCCAAGCTTCTCAGAATCACCCATGGGAACTGATCAAAACTAGATCCCTAGGCCTGAGCCCTCAGAGGTTCTCATTCTGGGGTCTGGGGTAGGGCCCAAGTAGGGTGACCAACCGTCCTGGTTTGCCCAGATCTGGTGGGGTTTTCCAGGACACAGGACTCTCAGTGCTAAAACTAGGATAGTACTGAGCAAACTGGGACAGTTTCTCTCCCTCAATCCAGGCGTGTGCATTTTTAACATCCTCTGGTAATTCCAATGTAGGTGGTTCCCAGGGACCTGGGCGGGTACAGAGAGGAGGCCCTGAGTCCCAGTCTTCCCCAGGGTAGATGGGGAAACATGGCTGGGCTGGGAAGTCCAGGGTGAGTTTGCAAGGGCAAGGTGGCTGGCGGGGGTGCGTAATCCCGGCAAATCAGGCAGTCAAGACTCCTGGGAGTGGAAACACAATTGAGACTTAAGCCCCCGAATCTGCTGACCTAGATTTCTTTCAGAGCATCCCATCCCCCGGCGTGGCGGGCCAGTGTGGGCAGAAATAAAAGTAAAAACGGATTGATTAACCCAACCGGGTGGAGATGTCCAAGCTTGTTGATACCACTGGGCCAAACTTCCCAGCAGCCCCCAGCTGGGCACAGCTGAGCTATGGCTTCCGTGAGCGGCAGGATATTTGGAATCAAGGCTCAACCTTGAAGAAGTATTAATGAAAATGTCACAGGCACTAAAGTCAAAGCAGATGTGAAGCCGGCTACATGGGCAGACATAGCTGATAAGAAACAGCCCAGGAGAGAACAAAATCTCTTGAGATTAGGTCACGGGCAGACCAGAAAAAAAAAAAAAAAAATGACATCGGGGTCCCCCATGAAAACTCGGAGGAACACTGTCACTCCTGTGGACAAGCCAACATTTTTTGTGCTGCTGCGTTATATACTGACATCCCGACGGGGCAGCATTTGGAGGCTTCCACATCAGCAAATAAATATTACGTCTCCATCTTCAGCTAAGCAGAGCTGTGGTGCATTCCTATTACTTCATGTGGATTAACCATCTGGAAGTTGAATCAAGCCACAGAGTAAAGAATGGGATCCAATTTTGCATTCACCAAAATAAGCCGTACTAGTCTCAATTTATGGCAGATGGTTATGCAGTCTCAGCGGGCCAAAAAATCTCTCTGCAAAAGAATAAAGTTTATGCCAATTACTGTAATAGGAACCAGCACAACAACTGTGTGGGTTGACTAAGATCGCAGATATCGCCGTACAGCTCGTAAACCGCAGGGGGCCACGGGAACGATGGGGACCCAGTTAATTCATTAAGATAACGCGAGAGAAATGAGGAGCAGAGTTTAGTCATAAAACAGAAATATTTCCTCGCAAATGATGGGAGGGAGCGAGGTGGGGTGGCTGTTACTGGGATGTGGCCTCGGCTGGGCTGCAGGCAGGGTCAGGGGAATGGTTAACAGGTAATGATGGAGAGAGAGAGACTGCCTGCTGCTCGGTGGGAAAGGCGTGGGAGGAGAGGGGTTAAATTTGGGGCTTCTCGGCTCCATTCATTCAAAACAGATCTGTGGAGTGTGGATGACTCCGAGGCAGGCCCTGAGCCTACGCTGGTGAGTGCCGCTAGTGCTCCTGGTACCCACCTTTATGGTGCTCCCGGCTTGGCTGAGATGGCAGCACCCAGTAGGGATGCTGGCCTATTCGGGAGGTCAGGGGAGGCATCTTGGAGGACGGGGCCCCTGGGCTGAGGTTGAAGGATGAACAGGGGAGGGAAGGGGGCTCCAGGCCTAGAGGCACCGTGGGCTTTGGTCTCAGAACCTGGAATGAGGCACATGTGGCTGAAGCCTGGAGGTGAGGGTGAGGATGGAGAGGGTTCTGGGCCAACACACAGCGAGGAGGTTGGTCTCTGTCCTGGAAGCAAAGATGGAATGACCTGACCCACCTGCTTTGGGAGAGAGGCCTTGACTGCAGGAAGTGCAGCCTCTTTTTAGCCGAGGACAGCTTCTTGACCTATGGGAAGTGTGAGAACTTCCTGTTCCCCAGGATGGTGTCAGGGTGAACCTGTGAGCTGGAGCAGAGGAGGCCTGGGTGGAGAAGGGATTTGCTCCGTCCTTGATGAGTCATCCCACCTGAGGAAAGCACTTCCAGGCCCTCCTGGCCAGCACTTCCTCGGGCTGGAGAGAGAGAGGCAGTTAGTTAGTTTGGGGCACATCAGGCTACAAAACAAGTCTGTTTCCTATACAATTTGGGTTCAGTTTATTTATTTGTTTTTAAGTGAAAGCTGTTGGCTTCAAGAATCTTGACATTTGGGGCTAAAAATAAGGTGACCAATGGTCTTAATTTGCCCAGGACTGTCTTGGTTGTAGCACCCAAAGTTCCATCCTGGGCGAACCAGGATGGCTGGTCACCCTAGCAGACCAACCCAGGGGCAAATCCAGTGCTGGAGAGATTTTCACACAATACGTACACATTTGTGTCTCCTGGCCACGTTCCATGTTGGTATTGTTACCCCAACCTTCACTGGCAGGACAGTGAGGCTCAGAGGGGCCAAGACTTATTTGCTGGCCCGTTGCTCAGTAAGTGGACGTGGCAGGCTTGGAATGCAGGTGGCGGATGGCAAAGCCCCCATGTCCAGCGGGGCCTCTCCGGGAGAGTCAGCAGCAGTGACCATTAGTAAACCCCATGGCAGTGGTCATGGTTGCCGACCTCCACATTCTCTCGTGGGTTGACAAGGAAGGGATGGAGCTCTTTGCAAGCAACGGTAATCCCACTGTTCCTCTCCTGGCTAGAGGACTCTTCCATACTCACTCTCAGGCCTGAGCAAACACAGGGGCTGCATCTCAGCCTGGTGGCCCAGAGCCAGACCTGGGTCAGGCTGTCCCCAGTCTCCGATGGAGCCTCCCCACCCCATGGGTGGCAAGCAGGATGGAGAGGGCCTACTAGGGGAGTGAATTCCAGGGCAAATGAGAGAAGCCCCTGCCTAAGGCCTGGCGCTAGCATGTGTGGGGAGCTCGCCAGCCAGAATGCAGGCACTGACCTCAGTCACACAAGTGGAAAATCTGAGCCTGTTGGGTTGGGAGGTGCCAGGAGAAATCGTGAAATCCCCCCCCCCCCCCCCACCAGACGGCTTTCTGGCACGCACCTAAGAAGAGGAGTGAGCTCATGGGCCACCAGATGCTGAACTGAAAATTCTTATCCCCAGTGATACAAGGCACGACTGGGCATTCACATATGGGGAGGTGCTCTCAAGGTCTCGTGCGTTACAAAAATAGTTTCAAGGAAGAGTCTCTTGTAAAGTGAAATACTGAGGACAATTCTTGGAGGAAAAAACTACCCACAAGCCCGCAAAGCTAACAAAACAACCCTGGTGGCTCCCCTCCAGGTAGTCACAGCCCTCGAGATTTCCTGCAGCTGAAGAGTGATTGCAGTTCTTCTGATTTCTCACCTCAATGGAACAGACGTTGTGTTTCTACATACATCAGAGTCATCACTAAACCTTTCCCCCCAAGGAGTTTGAGGGAACTTACCTAGCAGTCGTGGACACAGGAGAACCACAAACCCTCAAATTTCACAGCACCGTCACAGAATTCAAGTATGAGAGGTGGCAAGGGGGACTGGGTGGGTGGGGGTGGAGTGATGCCAGGAAGCCTGCCTAAAGAGGTTGCCTCAGTTGCACATAAAATGCAACATGGGAGTTTCCTGACACCAAGACTGAGGGGGAAATTCAACACTGTTGAGGAAGTTTTCTTGGCTCTGAGCTCTGGGAAGAATCGGTCATGGAATTTTGCTCCTAAGTGGTGTTTAAGAACACAGAGTGTCCTCAGTAGAATTTTTATCGTGATGGCTGCTCCTTATGTTGGCCTTAGTATATGCTACAGGCATGGAAACTTGCAGCTGTCAAACACAGGGAGACGGGATGATGGGCAGTGGTTGTGCGTGACTCCGGAAAGGTCCCTGGATTATATCCCTGGCTCCCCTGCTTTCTGTAATAATACCTAGCAAAACTACACTTACCTGGGTCTCAGTTTCCTCATCTGTAAAAAGGGGTGATAACAGCACCTACTTCATAGCGTGGTAGTGAAGATTAAAGGAGGCCATTTACATGTTGTGCTTATTAGAACAATGCCTGACATACACTACTAAGTGTTGGCTGCTTTGGCCGGAAAGAATCTAAAGTAGAGCTCGGAAAACTAGGGCCCTGGGGCTAAATCCAGCCCACCACCTGTTTGTGTAAATAAAGTCTTATTGGAACACGACCCCACCCATTCATTTACACAACATCTGAGGCTGCTTTTAAGCTACAAAGGCAGAGTTGAGTAGCTGCAACAGAAACTGTATGGCCCACAAAGCCCCAAATATTTACTATATGGCCCTTTATAGAAAAAGTTTGCCACCGTCTGATCTAAATGAACGAATGGCTGTTCTGGGCTTGATCCTAAGCCTCCCTCCAGACTTACTTGAGAGAAGTCTCAGCCTACACAGTGTCTCTCTGGGAACATTTTTGGAGTGACGGCTACAGAACACCCTGGATGGGAAGCACTCACAGCACCTCTTGGCAAGCTGAGTTGTTTCAGGCTTTCCAGGGCCATGGGAAAGTAGAGGCGGCTCTGAGAGAACATGCCATCAGTATTCCAGGCTGCAGGGAGCCGGCGTGCAACGGGATGCCCAGAGGCGAGGCTTTTGTTTAGCACATACATTAATAAACACCGTAAGCCACTCCTCCGTTCCACTTCATGAAGCTCCCTCAGTCTGGAGTGCAAGGCAATTCTGCTATCGGCTGATTAGCAGGTGGTGTCAGAATATATAAGGGATCAACGAGGCGGAGACATGTCCCAGCGCTTTACTGCTTCTCAGAAATCCAAGGAGTAAACAGATTCGACCCAAAGTTGAGTGTCACTGACTCAGGGAAACTCCGGGCTGCTTTTCTAGGCAAAGGCCTAACCTTACCGTGCCCAGTCAGGAGCCACGGAGCCAAGCTCAGGTTGACACGTTGGCAGTGGTATCTAAGGAGCCAGATTTTAATTGTGGAAAATGTATAGGGCATCTGTGAGCTTTCCCATGAGAATAGCATTTTCGTTTAACAGCCACAGATGGTATTTTCTGGACAACAGACATACAGCGATATAAAATATGCCAGTCGAGAAGAGTTTAGCTAACCGGCATTATCTTCATTGTATTTTATACATCAACAGCTTTTGTTAGCACACCACAGCTCTACCCTTCAACTTCCGGTTGGGTATTGGCTGGGAATCAGATGGCAAACAGCAGCAACGGTCTTCCTCAGCTTAGAGCCTTTCTAGGGACAGCATCCCTGCCGGGGCGGCAGAAATCTGCTCGGTCCCTTTCACCCATCCAACGGCCATGAGGTGGATGAACGTCACTGGCTCCACTTTCCAGACAGCAGAGTGAGGCTCTCGCTGGTCACTGGCCTTGACTGCACTGGTCTTTTGGGCCTCACGGAGCCATGCAGGTGTTCAAGCGGGGGTGTAGCACCATCAGGGGCGTTCCAGAAAGTCACCTCTGGCAGAGACTGATTAAGGCTTTCCACGCTCTAGACCAGGTCTTGGCAGCTACGGCCTCACCAGCCAAATCTGGCCCACTGCCTGTTTGTGTAAATAAAGTTTTATCGGAACAGACACACTTACTTTACATATTGTCTACAGCCGTTTTTGCACTGCAAGGGCAGAGGTGAGTAGCTGTGACAGACCATGTGGTCTGTAAAGCCTAACATATTTACTGTGTTTGTAGACCCCTGCCCTAGATAAGAGGACAAGCCATCGGAGCATGGCTTGGACCAGGATATTCAAGAGGAGCAGGATTTCACAAGCGTTTGGGGGCCCTTTTAAGACTCGGTGACCAGCTAGGATTTCTAGCTTGGGCAGCACAGCCAGTGACACAGTTAACTGATGGGAGAAAGAAGTACATTTAGGGGAAAGAGGAAAGACTTAAGAGTTTGGTCTTAGACTCCTTCAGTTTGAAGAGTCTACCAAAGCTCCTGTTAATGTCTGGGAAAGTGAGGAGGGAATGCGGACCTGGAGCTCCCTCGTCTGTTCTCTCAACGTACTTAGTACCCTGAGCTACCAGAACTGCTACCTCCTGCTGCAGCTGGCTGTCAGGATTTGATTCTCTGAGGGCAGAAATCTGATCTTACTGAATTTTTCATCATACTCCCCTCCACTCTAACCCCAGGACTCAAAGGGGGCCTTGCACAGCATAGGCAGGAATCTGTTGTGGACAAAAGGATCAGTTTCAGAGTCAAACTTTCCATCGGGAGAGGTGATTCTGGGGTACAACTGTGACTCCTGCCCACGAGGAGTTCCTGAGCTCACTTGGAAAGCAAAACATACAGATGTATTAACCAAGGTGGCAGTCTGTTAAGAGCCAGGGGAGGGGTGTAGACTGCTAGAGGTCACTCCAGGTTAAGAAAGGCTGCCCTGGGCTTTGAAGAATGGGCTTTGAAGAATGGGAGTCTGATTACTTGGAGAGAAGGTCTTCTCGATGATCTTCCAGGAGCAGGAATTCTCTAAGCTCTCTCCCTGGCCTTTGAAAACGGGGCACACTGAACCCAAGCCATAGAAAGGCAACTGGTGGGCAACGGTATTTTTAAAGTCTGCCCCCATGATTCTAAGTGGAGCCAATGTTGAGAACCTCTGATTGACACATGCTGAATTTTTTTTGAACCAGTAGCCCTAGCATAACAGAACACTCAAAATTTTCTACTTTCCCTAACCCAATCTGGTTTAAGAACTGGTTTTGAAGGGATCGCTGTTGTTTAATATTTCCAAGTCAGAAAACATAACCCCAAGTGATGTTGGCAAGGTTCCTAGGAACCCTGTAGATGCTCCAGGATCAGTAGGACGATCTTTAACCTATCCCCCAGCACCTTCCCTCCCTCCCTCCCTCCAATCACGTGAAGTGCCAAACTCTAAAGCTGACAGTGAGGGCAGCATTGAAAAAAATCAAATTTTGGACTCACTGAACTCTACCTCCTAACATTCAGTGGCTCTCAATGGTATCAGGTGTGAGGGTCTAACAACAGTCAGAACATGGATAGAACAGGAGGGGAGAAATCACACTGAAGAGGACACAACACATGCTAGAGGATACAGTGCCTCAGCTGACCCTGAACACTACAGGGTACCAGGGCCCCAGTGACAGAAAAGGAGTCCAAGACTCTGCGAGGGGCCAGGAGGGGGGCTCCAAGGGTCCCCACTGCCAAGCTGCCTTTGGCCTGGACTTTTGCTTTCTCATCTGTAACGATGTGGATGACGTCTTAAGATCTCTCTCCACCGATTCTCTACTGTCAAACGACTACTTAATCAGACTGAGCGGTCATCTACCTCTTAACACGTCCGTCTCCCACCCTGGACTCTGCACTGCTGCTCACTCTGGCACCTCCAGGGGACCCGAGTACTGGGTGTGGAAGAGCTCAGCTCACACTGCTGAACGCACGAGTGACAGACGGTCCACGTGAACGCAAACACTCTCTGAAATAAAACACTAAGAAAATCACCTCAGAAAGCAAACACAAGAACACCCTGGAAATAAAACATTTTATTAAATCCATCCGGATACCTGGCCACCTCTCTGGAGGCTGAACCGCTCTAGAATGTAAGTTGGCACCACAAGAAAATAGTTGTTACGTGTCCAAAACTGGAAGATTGGAAGTGACCAAGTCCTAAAAGAGGAGACGTAAAACATGGCCCCAAACCAAAAAGCCACGATCTTGAAATGAGCAGAATCTAACAGCAAAATGCTTACTGAGTACTTTAAAAAATACTATGGATTTTCCTTATTTTTCCCCTTTAAGAATAGTTTTTAAAAACCCCTGAGACTAATATATAATCCTTCTTTACTGCTCAGATTTTAAGGACAAATTAAAAAAAAAAATTTTTTTCCCAGAGTGGTAGTGCTGCAAATTAGAGAATTCTTGAAAAAACAGCAGAGAAGTCGTCCACAGTGTTCTAAACCAGACGTGGCATCAGGGAAACAACCACTCAGGCACACAAGTGGCATTTTGTGATCAAATTTATTTTTTGTTTAAATTTCATTTACTTTGTTTTACTGTAATTTACACAAGAGACTGCCAAGTAAACTAGATATTTTACATTCACCACACATTCCCTCAAATCTCCACAGTTGTTAGAAAAACATTAAAATCCATGCGCTGGGCTCTCATTTCCGTGTGCGTCTAAGCTCCCAATGACGCTACAGACGCCAGCGAGAGAGTTAAGTTCATTAAAAGGAGAAGGCTAGACTCTTTATTTCACAAAATGAGCAATAATCTTCCTGGCATCACTTTGCAGACAATGATTATGCTTTGACAAAACCTATCCTACAACGGTGCCCAGAGAGTAAACATCAGTCTTGATCCTGAGTACACAGAGGACATGTGCGACGTGGGGTCTGCAGCTGAGGATAGAGGGTACCACAGCGCAGGAGTGATCCTAAACATCCTTGTCTAAGTCACTGTGATCACTTCAGTGGGGACACAGGTCGTGGGAAAACAAGGAGCAGGGAGGGCAGGACTGTCAGCAAATCAGATTACTAATGTGATATGACCACGTAGGGGCTTGTGTGCTGTAGGAGGGACGGGAGGTTAAAGAAGATGGTTTGTGACTTGAAGGCTTCAACAATATCACTCTATTCAAGCTCCCAGGACTGACAGGAGAAAAACTGGATTTGGACAGAGAAAGATAATAAAAATCTTACCTAGCTATTGTTCCTTTCTTTAAAAAAAAGGAAAAAAGGGGCAGCAGCTTCTAACCGTCATTTTCATGATGCTTTTTCAGGATATGTTCTAACGACATCCTACTTGAGAGCACATCCCAACGGGTGGAACTGCGCTGGCCCCTGGCAGGGCCTCCTAACCATGTGCAGACAAGCCTCATGCTGCCTCCGAACCTCTTCTTATCTCAAAGGCAGCATCCCCCCTTAAAGTATATTTCAACATGAAAAGAGCAAAATGTCATCACTATCTATATTCTACCGTGTAAGCTGTGAGGAGTCGAGATCCTCTGCATAGTTTCCAAGCTGTAATTTCAGAAAGCAGTCATTTCAGAAACAAGACTCCATGGAAGTGCTGTACGTCCAGTTTTTCTAAACAGCCTACAATCCTATTAATTTCTTTATCAATTTCTTTCTTTGCCTAACAGAAGCCTGAAAATTGTATAGTGTTTGTTATAAATCACAGACTGTCATTTCCATTTTTGCTAGACTTGATGTAGAAAAATACTTGAAATTCAACATACAAAACTCCAATAAAAAATGGAATTTTTTTTAAAAGGATCTTTTCCTTGGGGCAAACAAGTAAAAATTGGTCTGTAACTCTACTACTTACTAATAGATATTATCCAGTTTGGCTGTATGATAATGAAAACCCAGAAATAAATGATTATGAATACATTCAGAGTTACATTCCAAATTCCTTGGAATACCAAAAGATTTCTAATAAATTTTTCTGTGGGAGTCTGTTGATTATGGCACTAGAATTAAAATTTATGAGACTGATTTAAAAGAACAGAAAAGTAATAAAAGGCTACATATATTGGTCCACAACTTGCCATTTATGAAACATACCAGCTAGTAGTACACTGCAGTCAATTCGTCCATTAATGGTATTACTCTGATAATTATTAAAATCTGTTCCAGGTATATATATTGAAAATATTTTCTTTTGCATTCTTGCTGAAGATAGGTACAGTACTTTGGAGAAATTGTACTAATCCCTTCAGTATGTATGTACATATATACACTAGTGTGTGTATTTTGATCTGCAGCTCTACATGCGTTTTATATACAGCTACAGATAGACACACATATATACACACGTGGTTGGGACCTGTGCCTGTGGGCACATAACCACAAGCACACGTCTGGGAAACGTCAACACTGCGAGACATGGTCAGATTCTTCTTCACTCATCACTGGCTGCACTTGTTCCCCTTACTTGACCTTGATTACGTAACTGTAAGGAAAGCGAGACAGTGCAATGTGTTAAAATACAGAGAGACGCAAAAAATGTTAGACCGCAGCTTGTCACAAACATTCTCTTGGAAAAAAATCCTCAGTGTAACAAAACTTCTGGCAGACAATGCACCCCAACTACTGCATTTTTAACGTTTAATCTCTTGATTCTGGTCTTACTAAGGGCATAATATTTTGTTTCATCAGAGGGAAAATAAATTAGAAGCAGAAATAAATCATAGAAACTCAGAAGACCTTAGTGAAAGTAATAATAAATTTTTAAAAAATTGTAAATGAACACTAAATTTTAAGAAAAGGGCTTTGGAGGAATCCTGGCAGAGTTCATCCATTCTTATTTGGTATTTTTCTTCAGGACTGAACATTTCTTTTCTCCAGTGTTCAATAATTAAAGAGCAGGTAGCACACGTCCGGGGGCAGCCAAGAAACAGTGGGGTAAGAAGTGTGTTCTGTCTTGTCATTTTTCTCAATAAACGTAGCTCAGTATTAACAAATTACGACAGTGTACTGCCGATTTTTGTTTTTCATCCTGGTTTCAATATGTGGGGTAGATTTTGAGGCTCTTTTTTTCCCCTCTAGGAAAATCTCTTATCTAGGCATATAAATCTGTGTGAAAGAAATAAGACCATAGAAATATTTCACACTGTAAACAAAAAACAGTGCATTTACACATATTAAAGCTAAATATAAAGACTGAAAAGTCAACATGAAGGAAGACTTCCTGATATTCAAAAATTGTCAACTAAAATGAATTATTGAGATTGGCCCTTATGGCATGGGATGAAGGATCTTTGACTTTAAATGCTTTTACATATTTCCTTACTAACCACAAATGGTCCTAGTGAGAAATAGGTCAATAACTGGCTATGGATGAAAACTCAGCTGGTTTCTAGGACAGTGCTGCATGACGAGTAAGCGTACTTGGCAGCTGGATTCTAACCCATAACACTAAGAACTAACTTAGGATTACTAAATTCAACCTCTTCCACAGATAAAATTCTTACAGAATAACTCAGGTGTTCACTGTCGATGTCTGAAATACATATCTCTTACATTCTAAAAATTAAACCATACTTAATATGTTGTCTCCACTCAGCAAGTTAACTACCCATTACCAAAAAGGTATTGGTTTTTAAACATTCTTTTTACCCAGGTCTTCACTTACACAGTTTGATATTGTCTCTGACCCTACAGGGGACTCATCTAGACATCAGCAGCCGACGTGCCTCGGACGGAACCCTTCTTACGCATCTAAATGTAAAATAAAATCATGAGCTGCTGAAATCACAGACTCTAAATTGGGTTAGTAAGCAAGGGGAGAAAAAAGATCTAGAAGAGATTGTGAAATGACCGCTGCCTATTTACAAGCATATCCACATTAAAAATGAAGTTCCAGGGCTTCCCTGGTGGCGCAGTGGTTGAGAGTCCGCCTGCCGATGCAGGGGACACGGGTTCGTGCCCCGGTCCGGGAAGATCCCACATGCTGCGGAGCGGCTAGGCCCGTGCCTGCGCGTCCGGAGCCTGTGCTCCGCAACGGGAGAGGCCACGACAGTGAGAGGTCTGCGTACCGCAAAAAAAAAAAAAAAAAAAAAAAAAAGTTCCGAGGCCCTTCTATAGTTACCTTGATCTAAAGTAAATCTTGCAAAAGGCTTTTCTTACCACAGCATAAAAAATGTATCTATTCTCTAATCTAGGAAACAAAAGCCTGCAGACTGATGATGTGAAATTATCGAAGATAGCCAGGGTAAATGAACTGTTCACTAATACAGTGTGAGAAAATGCCCCGATGGTCTGGTTCACCTTTTCATAGTCCCTGGACCAGACAGGAAGCCATGAGGTGTGGCCACCTCTGGCTTCTGAGACCAGTGTCCCTCAAAGGAGTTCTTTACAGGAAGTTTATTAAAAAGAGGGAGGACAAAAGGAAGAACAAGCGAACACAGGAACAATGTATGAGAAACAATGGACACAAGGACAGGCATCAGAAAAGACAGGCATTCACAACAACAGCCTAGAGACAATTCAATGAGAAAATCAGAAAAGAATGGACAGAAAAGGAACACATGTAATAAACACATTTCTGAAGCTCAACCCTTCCCCCCTCTCCCGACCCCTCCTGAAGGTCCAGTTGAGAACAGGCATAACGTTGCCCTAAGTACTCCTTCAGTTGCTGGGCCTAACCCCAGTATTCCTCTTCAGGATTACAGGCAGGGGCATTCCTCTCATGCCTAACCTCTTGAGATGCTACGCCTTCTCTCCAGGGCCAAAACCCATTTGAAAGAAATCCAATTCTTCAGATATTTGTGAGTTAAGAAGAGAATTATAACACATCAAATTCTATCATCAGGTGTCAGGGAAACAGGACCTCAAGAAAAGGGGAAATTCCTCCGTGGTGAAGAGGACTTGAAAATGTTACACCTCTTCAGGAGGCAGGTGTTTTCTGGGTAGGCGTTTTGGCCTGTGGGCATGATGCTGCCCAGACTGAGATGCTCACAAACCAACTGTTAGGACTCAGAGCAGCAGCAATGGGATGTGGAATAAAGCACTCCCCAGTGACCTAGAACAAAATAAATGGGCTTTAACATTAAGATGATCCGCATTTAACCCTGCAATTTGACTTGAAGTATTTTTGAAATATTTAACAAAGAAATTGCCATGGATTCCCAACCCTGAACCAATGACAGATTTCTACCAACTTTATGAGGGAATTTGTCAGTTTAAGCCATGTGGATACAATAATGATGCTTTCTAATAAACTGGGCTTCTGTGTAACACTTCTTACACCTTCTTTTCGAGTGCGATTCCCAACTCACAAGTAACAGATGTGCATGGAGAAGCAGCTGAGCCTGCAGGCCCTCTGCCACAGGTGGCAGCCAGGGTCACCACCTCCTGTCAGGGCTCTCCCATTGGCGCTGTGTTCAGGCACCTTGAGACTAAAAACTTGTGAGGGAAGTAAGCACTCCCCTGGGGGAAGACAAGGCCTCGGCCAAGTTCCGTCCGAGGGGTCCAGAGCCCAAACCAGGGAGGGCTCCATTCGTTACCCCTTCAGCCATCACCACTCTTCCTCGTGCTATGGATGGGCCTTCAGCATAGAAATCAAAACCAAATGAAAGCCTCCTTCCTGAGGGTTCGAATCAATAAATATAAGTCCATTTCCTGTTTCTTCTTGGTGTTGGCAAATCGTTTTTTGGAGATGCCAAGGCTGTACCGTAAGCTTAGTGGGAATGAGTGTGTAATCCTGCTGCTTTCTTCTTGATGTTCAGCTGACACCGGCTGCTTGGAGGGGTTGGAGGCAGAGGTGGCAGCTATTACTGGAGCCTAGAGCACCTGGAAGGAGCAAAACCAGGCAAGGCAGGAGGAAAGGGACTAAGACTGGGTGGTGGTGAGGGGTGCTGCTCAGAGAAGGGAACCTGACTCTTGAGAAAGGGAAGACAAAAGTGGGAGAGAGGCATTGGAAGGAAGGTAACAAGTACCCACGACTTACTCTTGTCTGTTTAAATATTTTGCCTGGGGCCAGCCTAAAAATAAGGGTGTAAGGGATGGTCTTCCATGCTTGCCATCCTATCACCTTACTCCCAAGATCTAGAACTCAGAGCTATACTATTAGTATGAGAAATTGAGGTCAGAGAGGCCTCTGTTGTCTGGCCTGCAAACCAAACCCCAATTTATAATGTTGTCACTATGGGAAAACATGTTCCAAATCTCAAAAACTGAACTTAAAAACGTTTGGAACAAAATCCATTCATAAGCTGGAGGCTGCTTAAAGTTTACTTTATGTATAAGATAAGGTTAAAACATTTTATTGCCTTATAAAGAAAATATGCCCTGGTCCTCTCAGAAGGTTTGTATAAAGCTAATTAGAAGCAGATCTGCTGTAATCACCAAAAGTAAGCAATTTTAAACACAGATTCTTTACAATGCTATGTGCCAGACAAATAGATTTCCTTCTGTGCCAAAGAACCTGATTTGTTGCCATTCTCCTGTGATTAAATGGAGTTCCTGCCTCACACACAGGCGTTCGTCAAACACTCCCGCCCGCCCACGGGGCTTCCCAAACTGGGACTGCTGGCAGGACTCTGGATGCCTGCATGGAAACCACAGCCTACCCTGGACATTCCTCGGGTTTACTTCCCCCGTGGGGCCTTACTTCCAACAGAAAAGAAGCGTAGCCCAGAGCAAAAGCAAAACCAGACGCATGCAAGAGTACGTCGGGGAAGAAACCACTCTGGGAGAAAGGGGGTGCTCTTGAGCTGCAGGTCCGACTCTCTGGTGCGGGAGGAGCTGGGGTGGGCTTAACTTTGAGAAACGGCATGCAGACCTCCAGCCCAAGGATCACCTGAATTTCTGCCTAAAGCTTGTAAGAAATAAGGAGACACTGCTAGTTGTGGGATGGGAGGAGGCACTTCTGCAATCAATGACACTACTACTAGCCTTATCTTATCTACAGAATAGGGAACTAGGACTTACTGTGCTAGCATTAATAACTTACTGCGATAACAAAATGACAAAGGCAACTTGGCCTGATAAAGTGAATGCCTAAAAGGACTGCGAACCAGGCACCAGCATGGACAACCAATGCATGAAAAAGAATACAAGACCACTGAACATTTTACACGTAACGAATTCTGGATCAACAAAGTTCTAATTTACTTTCACGAAAGATGCTCAACAAAAGAGAAATCGGAATAAAAGGATATTAGTGTCTAAGAAACTGGATTTTGATTTTGAGGATACAGAGATTAAGAAATGGCTTTCAATAACACTTTTCCTAATTTTAAGTCTATACTTATTAAGCACACAGTTTTAGAAAGGGGAAAGTAGAGAATTTCCCCAGAATGGGAAGTCTTACTGTTTCTAGTTCTTTCTGAGTTTCATCTTCCATTCTCCTAATGTCTTCCATTGTCAGATCAATCCACTTGTCAATCCAACAAAAAAGCTGGCGATGAAAGTTTGTAAATATCCTTTTTTCTTGCTTTTAAAACAAAGAGAAAATGATTATAAGACGGCAAAACTCTAACATAACATATTAACTTTATATGCCCCAATTAACCCATGAAATCTACATATTCTTGGTTTGAAAAGACCACTATTTCGATTAGTGAAAATCTTAATTCCGTCCTATTAACATTTTGTAAAACAAAATAAAAAGAAAAATCTCCCTTTGAAATGTGAAACAATCCTCCTTGCAAAAGCAGAATGATTTACCAGAAACTGAAAACAAATGTGGTGGGCATTCTGATCCAACACGAACTCCTGCTAGACCCGACTTAGTTTTACCTTTTTCTAATGTCAGTGACTAAAGGTCAACTTGATTTCTTCTGCTATAAAACCATACACTGTCATTCTTAACTTCTCTGCAATTCAAAGAAATATTGTGATGTAGAATACAACATGTACTTAAAGAAGAGAGTCCTGGGTTCTTCAGAATAAAATGTTTTATTAAATTAAGAATTCTTATATACTCTCCATTAATTTTTCTGCTCTATTGTTACTAGATACATATACACACACACACACACACACACACACACACACACACACATATATATATATTTAGTGGCTTTAACATATATAATTAGTGGCTTTAATTGCTGGATTATTTAAGTTTTACTACACTTTCCCAAGAAGCGAGAAAAGTGCAATGAACAGTGAATATTTTAGTACGTTTGGACAATTGACTTAAATTTTTCTTTCCATGAACAGGATGGACTTTATCAATTACATGTGTACCTTCTATTTATCAGAACTGGATTGTTAATCTATTATTGTGATCCAAGAGGAAGAAAAGAAGCCAGTATTTACAGAGTGCCTACTGTGGCCAACAGCAAGCAGGCCCAAGAATAATGAAAGTTTCCAGCACTTTAAGATCCTTTTTTTTTTTTTAAACATCTTTATTGGAGTATAATTGCTTTACAATGTTGTGTTAGTTTCTGCTGTATAACAAAGTGAATCAGCTATATGTATAACATCCTTTTTTAAAAAAAATGTTAGAGCAGTTACAGTTTAAAAGTAGAAAAGTTACAGTGAAACTCAGATGCAACTAGTTGTGGGAAGTTCAGAGATATAACAGGGGCCTCTATATAATGATAATGGAATGAACTATTCACCCTATAGGAAAATTAAATACCAAAGAAACTTTCCATGTTTCTCACACGTTTACAACCATGTGTTTCTATGCAACTGCAATTCTCCCCTCTTTCTACATCAAAATACTTGTGTTACTTTCAGTTGAATAAAGAAGACATAAAAAAGAGGTAATTAGAATTTGGATCCTCAGATTATGTCACCCTAGGTTCAGCGTAACTATTCTCAGTGAGGATCTCTGAAGAAGACATCCCACCAGAAGGTGGAAAGTGCACAGGGCACAGAAAGTGTGTGTCAGGAGAGACCTGTGTGCAGGGGCTATCAGCCGAGCTGGGACAGAGGAGCCTCAACATCAAGGCATGGCCTCTCCCTCCAGCCAGTGCCAGGACCCCGGGTACCCTTGGAGACATGCTGGACGTGGAAAGGGCGCTCTACAGAAGAGCTGGGCAAACCATCAGAAAAGCACTTTGCACCAAAAACCGCTATGCTTTTCTCCAAAGAAAGCCCCTTAAAACCTCTGCTGGCATCTGTTTTTGCTGTTTGTAGGCAGAAAAAGGAGGGCAGAGAGGAATTACACAGAGGGGCAATAATTTCACCTAAACGAGAAGGAAAAAGTGGCAAAAGAGAAAATATACCATTAATAGCTTCTTCAACTCTTAACCTAAATTTAAGTCACCATCCTCTGAACAGACTTTACCTTCTGAATGAAGTTTTCTACTTTGCTTTGCAGTCCCCACCACTTGAATTTGATGGTCACCAGCTTATAGGCACACATCTGAGGACAGTCAGGGTTGCTTGCCAGCTCCTTCTGCATGAGGAAAATTGAAAATGGGCAATCGTGACTTAAAATTGACTGTTGTGTAACAACATCACAGATGTACATGAAGGAAACTACCATCTCATATGTGTTTAATTCAGGTATTTGGAAATTTGAAATCATTTTAGCAAAAGCAGCAGTATTCCCCTGCTGCAAACCCTCCTTCCACAGACCAAGTTACTTCCTGGCTCTACAATTTAATAGGCACAGTGCTCCGCCTCAAATTACACTATTCATATTTCAGATTAAACACCAAATTCAATTCACATCATATCAGTAGTGAGCCTTTAATACGTAAAGGCTCTCATAACACCATTATCGCACTCCCACCGTGGATGTGGTGAGGTCTCCTCCATTTTATTGAGCCTCAATAAAAAACCACGAGGAAGATTAGTCGTCGTCTTGTCTTCAAACACTGGCAAGTGGAGGGGCACTGTTTTTTGTGTTTTTTAAAAAAATTATTTTTATTTTTGGCTGTGTTGGGTCTTCATTGCTGCGGGCTTTCTCTAGTTGCAGTGAGCAGGGGCTACTCTTCATTGCGGTGCACAGGCTTCTCATTGCGGTGGCTTCTCTTGTTGCAGAGCACGGGCTCTAGGTGCGTGGGCTTCAGTAGTTGTGGCTCGCGGGCTCTAGAGCGCAGGCACGCAGGCTCAGTAGTTGTGATGCACGGGCTTAGTTGCTCCGCGGCATGTGGGATCTTCCCGGACCAGGGCTCGAACCCGTGTCCCCTGCATTGGCAGGCAGATTCTTAACCACTGCACCACCAGGGAAGTCTGGGGCACTGTTTATTAACTGAGGTATTTTTCAACCAAAAGCGGGGACATTTAAAGGGATGTAGCAGCAAAAGTGATCTATAATTATCAAGTATTTGAAGGCACATCCCATACATCCGGACTTTAACTTCCATAAATGATTACAACTCATAGTTTAAATGTAGTAGGGAATCAAATCAAGAGTTAGGGTAAAAAAGGAAAAATATTTAAAATAAAAAAAGAGCAAGGGAGACAGAGGGGGGACTATGTGGACAGAAAAATAAAATGTTCGCAATTTACTTTCATAAGAAAACATGAAAAAGCAATTAGAATTTGGATCCTCAAAACATGTCACCCTAGGCCCAGAGTATAAAAACTTACTCTGGATTTTTAGGTTCAGCATAGATAAATAAATAAATAGGTAGAGAGAAGGAGAGAGAGGAGGCAGAAAAGGGAGAAGAGGAGGGAAAAAACAAATACGGCAAAGTGCTAACAACTGTCCAGTCTAGATGGAGGTGTTTACTGTTCTATTCTTTCGGTTTTTATGGCTGCTTCTGAAATTTTTCATTATAAAAACTGGGTGGGGGGGGGACTGCAAGCTATAGTATTGCTGATGATTTCTGTGAAACTTAGTGCAGGCTACTGTCCTAGTAAGCACAATATACTAGCATGTTTACTTGGGGGAGAGGGGTGAGTGGTGGGGGAGGGGTGAACCAGGAGCTCACCGCACACATCAGTGTCTTCACCATGGACCCCACTTAGCACCACTGTTCTCCCAAGGTGGTATATGCGGGAGACCGATCCGCTCCCGAGCTGACCGAGGAGAGAGCCTGGGACGGGCCCAGAGCAAAGGCAGCCACCAACCTGCCTCTGGGGCTCCCAGTCTAGCATGGAAGGCAGGTATGGTTCAAAGAATCCCAGGTGGCAGAGGCGGACTGCCGGTATGGTCTAGGGGAAGGGCCATCCAGTAAACTCTCAGCCCCAGTTCTGGTGTAATTCCAAGAAGAAAGCTATGTCTCAGGACTGTTATAAAGACTAAATAAGGCAGAGTATGCTCCGTGCTTAGTTGGTGGGACTTGGAGCTTAAAACAGATTAGTTCTCCCTCCCTTATTCTTTCACAGAGTTGTACCTACCACCTTGAATTTGCAAAACAATTTTAAAATAAAGTTTCTCAAAAGAGTAGAGAGTTACGGGGACCCTTTTTATAAAAACTAAATTAGAGTGAAAAGATTAAGCAGCCTTTTACAAGCGTTCTTCCCTTTTTCACCACTGTTCTTAGCTTCACACAGCACTCAAATTGCAGAGCTGGCGTCAGTCACACTGTGTGCCACTATCACTTCTTGTCAGCTTGCACTCATACACACCCCCCACTTTCATTAAGTTCGTTGTGTGTGAACAAATATTACTTCCATTCAGCCACACGTACATAAAATTTTAAAATGATGAACTTCTAGGTCTTATTCTAAAACCTCAAGATTATTCTTCATTTACACAATCATAGCAACCAGACCACATTTCCCCCCCAAACTCTCAATAATGTTCCAGCGTCAAGTGAATTCTATGATACAATATATGAAAGAAGTCTATTTTGGTATTATTAATAGGACTCAAAGTCTGTAGAGTCCTGCATGACTGATCAACTTTTCTCAGAAAATGTCTTCTGTAATAACATTTCATCTTCTGAATAATGACCTGGTACACGGATTAAATCAATAAGGCAACATCACAAGCATTTAAATACAAACATTACATACAGCAGACAGTCCTTTTGTAGGTGAGTTCTATGTCAACAGAAGGACTTGGCTAGCTCAGCTCTAGTTTTCCAATTTCCTTCCCATTAAACAGAGTACCAATGTGAAAATTCAGCATGGATGTGTACGTGTGCACATGCGTGCACACACACATACCCATACTTTATGAACAAGTTTAATTCGGCAAGTATTAAGTGGGCACCATTTACAATCCCATTTGTGCTAGGTGGTATTAGAGGACACACATGTGGCTGGTAGAGAGGAGAGTGACTGTGTATAAAAATAATGATGAAACCACTATCCTTGTACGAACAATCCCTATCAGAAGGGACACACCTCTACTGTGGACACTGTGGCCCCAGACTAAAATCACATATTTGTAACTCCCCCTCCCGTCCCTGACCTGCAGACCCAGCACTTAAGCTGGGCTCTGGTGTCTCTAAGAGCAGTCCACAGCCTTCCCCAGGATGTAGCAAGCTTCTCAGTACCCAGCCTTGTTGAAATAAATGACAAGGTTGGTCTTTTACAGACCATTTTTTCAATAAGCAGTGAGCCAGAGTGGAGGTACTCTCTAATCCAATAAGTGTCACTGACATGAAAATTTCACATGAAGTACAATTTGGGCGTATGTAGAATAAGGCACTTAAAACTGTGAGGTATACCTGCCAAACGGTAGTGCTAGACTCGGAGTAAGGGGACTCGGGTTGCAGTTCCCATTATGCAAAGTAACTTCCCACGTAACGTGGGCAGGATCCTTTACCTCCCCAGGCCTTAACTTCTCTGTCAGTAAAAGCAAAGGCTGGGTTCCACTAGAGCTTTTCATCTTCCACTGACAGGCCACTAAAAGCAGGGGTGAAGGAGTTGAGTGTGAGGGTTGGGGTTGGCCCAGGGCTGCAGTGGGTAAGCTCATGTCCCTGACATTCAATGGCTTGTCTTACAACTTCCTATAATTTTGCATTTTATTCTGTAATATGCTTAGGCTTAACAAAATATCCTCCTGCCCACCTACTCAGGCTGAAATTTCCTCTTGACTGAGAACCTCTGATGCACCACTGATTAGTCCTAAGATACCTTCCAGATGGAACATTCCAAGGTCCTATTAATTATGGGCTACTGAGAGCTTCGTTCTCAAACTCCAAATCATTGGACACCTTGTGCTAAGTGAAAACCCTGGGTGTTTCTAAAACACCAACTCTTCAGAATTTCCCCACCATTTTATAAAAACAGCAGGATGAAGCATGGCTCTAATTAAAGAGTAAGCTAAATTTAATACACACATGCCTATACTAAACTGGGGCTCTAAGAACAAAGCACACACGCGTGACTTCAATAATTACCCAAGTTTGTTTCTCACATTCTTTCTAGTGACTTTGGCAGGCTGCTCAGACTAATTAAAGTACTACTGGTAATTTACAAAGTAACACTGGTCTATAGCATTTAGTTTAAAAACTGTAAGTGATGGGACAACAAGAACCAGTTCTCTGAGCTATCTTCCATGGATCTAAAATGTACATTCAGTCTCAATTTGATTTTTCTTTTCCATCCAATTTACAATTATTAAAAAAAAAAGTGCAGCGAAGAATATGTAAACCAATTAAAAAAATAAACAAGTGAACAAACAGCCTGCTGCCTTTATTTCTTGGCCTAATTCTCCACAGTATCAATACTCTAGTGTGAGGTACAGAAGGTGACTTACAGAAGCACAATCTCAAAGATCCCCGGGAGAAAGATGAGAACATAGAAGCTATATATTTTCATCAGCTATCATTATTAATATGTATGTGATATTTAAGGTCTCACCCAATTCTAAAAATGACTTATGCAATTCATCTCTTTATCTGTGCTGTGGTCTTAAAACTAGTGATTAAATTAAGAAAATAGCTTTAAAAGTCTCTTTTGGGACTTCCCTGGTGGTGCAGTGGTTGAGAGTCAGCCCGCCAAAGCAGGAGACACCGGTTTGATCCCTGGTCCAGGAGGATCCCACATGCCGCAGAGCAACTGAGCCCATGCGCCACAACTACTAGGCCTGCGCTCTAGGGCCCACGCGCCACAACTACTGAGCCCGTGTGCCACAACTACTGAAGCCCGTGCGCCTAGAGCCCATGCTCCGCAACAAGAAAAGCCATTGCATTGAGAAGCCCACGCACCGCAACAAAGAGTAGCCCCCACTCACCACAACTGGAGAAACCCCGGGCACATCAACGAAGACCCGACACAGCCATAAATAAATAAATAAACAGACAAACAAATAAATAAAAGTCTCTTTAATGATGACACAGAAAATAGTAAACTTGACTACATGTGGTAAATAAAAGGTAAAAGAATCCTTTTGGCATAATCTTTCTGGGGTGGGGTCTGACACTACGTAATTAAAAAGTTTTAAAGCTGCTCGTATCCTATATATACCATATACCCTTTAACTTGATAATTCCACTTTCAGAAATGCATCCCAATTCATCAGGTAAGAAAATAACACTGTAGATTTTTTCAGAACAGCGAAACCTTGGACTTACTAAACACCCACTGAAAGAGAGTTGGTGAAATACCTCATAGTTCTTCCAAGCAATTGGCTACTATGCATACAGCCATTAAAAACCATCTTTTCAAAGAATGTGAAGAAAAAAAAATCATAATACCAATATAAATAGGTATCTATGTATAATATAAACATCTACAGCAAAATAAACTATGTGAATTAAGAAATATAACAAACAGCGGTAATTAAATGCTGAGACTACAACTGACTTTTATTTTCAAAACTTCATAAATATGTATTATTTTATAATCAGAAAAAAAATTAACACGCTTGAAAAACAGACTCTAAAAAAGTTTTTGCCTTCAGCTGAGTATTTTAGGACAAAGATTTACTTCGCCCTAAATTGTCTGGGTACTATTTTAAATCTTCATTCATCTTTGACTATAAACAATCTAAATATTTTCCTGCTTCTTTTCTTTTTGATGTTTCATAAATCAAAGCTAAACAAAATCAAGCTAAAAGCTGAATTAAGATCTTTAATACGTAACTTTAGTTCAGCCCACATTTAATTTTTCCTCATCTTAAACTTCTAAAGCAAAAACAAGGTATACATGTAAAGTATTATCAGCTTCAGAGTTATCAGAAGTATTCTTGTGAAAAAATGTGTAACCTTTAAAAAAATGTGAAAAATCTCAATGGGACAAGTATTTGCGACCCCACATTCAGAGCAGTGTTTTAGAATCCAGAGAACCCAAAGGAGTTTCAGCCTTCAGGGGGCTCTTTGCTGGCGCAAAGCAAAGTTTCCTCTTTGGCCTTAAACAATACAAATGTTTTGTGATTCTTTCCTCCTCCATCATTTGAAAAAATAACCCCAAAGCAAATAAAGGCAAAATCTAAATTCAGATCATTCACACCTAATTCCAATCCAGCCCAAACCTAACACTTCCTAACCTAATGTAGCAGTAAATAAAATTATTCTGCTAATGAAAATACAAGTTTTATACAGATTATAGCATGAAAATTTAAAAAAACAATAGAAAATAAAAGGTAAAGAATGTTTGGTCACCAAAAGATAAGAATCAGAAGTTCTATAAAAAATAAAGTCATGGGCTAACATAAGAACCCAAAATGATCACCCATCTCTACACGATTTTAAATTTCATCTGTAATACTAGCTCGCTGTGAAATGTTTCTAAAATTATATTTAAATAGTTTGTGTATTCACTGAATTCCTTACATTTCACTTTTCTAACTATAAATGAAACCCCTAAGCTCAAATCATGTTTTTAATTTAACGACACATATTAGGTTACTCTGAGGTATGTGGATGAGGCCTAAGGGAGAGTAATGTATACTGAAGCCACACAACGTAACTAAACAAAACGCAGGGTGTTTAATTGGAATGGTGAGCAATCAGCCCATGCTCTCCACAAGAACTACTTCCTCGTATCTGTGACAAACAAATACACACAAATGCAAAAGAGGGGGAAAAAACCACCCAAAGGCATTCTGCAAACTCATTTCCTAACAATGTAGTCCTCTCACAGCTTCATCCTACATGTCAACTGCACATACACTTTTTCCTATTTAAAACGTGTTGGGATAAAGACAGAATAGGTATAAGTTACATCTAACCAGAGTTAATATTTTGCAAGGACACAGCAGTTTTTATAAGGCTCATGCTCCCTTCATATTTCAATTTTTCAATTTTAGGCAATCTGAACGCTCAATTTCAGCTGCTGATTTCGTAATGTTAAGTTTCCAACCCAGAGTTCACTAAGAAAGTTAAAAATAAATGCACTGCTGTGACTGTTGCCAGCGCCCCCATCAGTAGATATCAACACAAGATTACAGAATGTATGTGGAGTATGCGTACCGAAATTTCAAGCAAAGCCTGATGCTACAATTCACAGCCATTCCCTCAACTTGGTTTAGATTTTGGTAGCCATTTGGACAGACCAACACTGGACATTATATTCTCTGTAAGTACATGGCAAGTCCAACACTGATTTTTATTTGGTTTAAGATAGTTAACTTGAATTCAGCGAATACTTACTAAGTATCTGTAAGTATCTACTATGAGCAAACCCCGTGCTCAGCACTGCAAATATCAAGTGAGCCGGACACAGAGCCTACGGCTGAGAGTTCAGAGAGTGACGGGGGGCGAGGAGGTGGGGGAAGGAAGGGAGTATGAACCCGTGAACCGCCACCCTGACGCAGGACACACCAAGTTCCATGAGCAGGTCATCAACAAAGGACTCGGAAGGGTTCAGGGCAGGAGATTCCTAACTGGTTGGGCAAGTGCTAACCGTCAAATGGAAGAAGTAAACGTGGGATAAAGTTCAAAAGATTAAACTAATCGTAGGTTAAACTAATTTCACAAAAACAGACAGTAAAGCTTACTGCCTGTGAGAGAATGATCAGTCACACTTTCCATGCCTCCAAACTTAGTATTTTTGTAGCTCACACCCATTTTACTAATCAGAACTTTACTAAGCATGTGCTTCGTGCTTGTGTCCAATTACTCCAGGAGTGACACCAAGTACAACTGAAATCACAAATTCACGCTTCAAGTGAAACTCATGAAAACTTTATGGCCCTGACTGTCAGGAAGACACTCCGCAAGAGGCCCATCCTGTCAAATCACTCCTTGAACCTGAGTGAGACATCCCATCCGTCCACGCCTAGTCCTTCGGCTCTGCCTGAGAACAGAGGCATTCGGTACCTGAGATAAAGCTAGAACTAATCATGTACCGCTCCTGGGGCACTTAGCTTCTGGAAGACACAGAACGGCTTTTTCGGTGTCCTCTTAGGAGTTGCATAATTGATACATACTAAGGGCAAAATGCCTATTTTTTATACTGAATTAAAAACCTAGTTGCCAAACCAAGTACTCAAAAAAAAAAATGAGCCATGTTCTAAGGTCTGCTTTAGTATACATAAGCCACAGTGTGGTCAACTAGAAACTAATTATTAAGCCTCTTTATACCACCCACTATGGGGTTTCAAATGTGAGATTACAGGGAGGGAGCACGTTTAAAACGCCTTCACCTCCCTCCTGGACTCAGAGCCAGGTCTAGATGAAGACACAGGAGAGCGCCCTCAGCCCTCCTCCTCGGGTGGCTCAGTAAGGGACAGTGCTCATTAGCCTCTAGAGGACGAGGATGGATGATCTGGGCTGCTTTCCTGCCAGTCTCTACCTCAAAGAGATTTCCACTGAGGGGTTTCAAATTCTCCCTCATCCCCTACTTCCATTCTTCCCATCCCCAGCCAACCGAACCTTGTGGTATCTCTACTTTAGGCCACAGACAACCAAAACTGCCTTCTTTTCACAGGTGTGGGGGGAGAAGAGAAAGGAGTCTTGGCAGCACAGCAGGAAACAAATCAGCATCCCCATAATCCAGAGACGGCTGCCCTCCACCGGCTTGGAGAATCCAGAACGGCCTCCGCGATAAGTCCAAAAGGAATCTAAAGCGTGACCGCGTAGGTGGACTGTACAACAAACTGCTCTGCAAGGCCAAGCTCCAACTGCCAGAGCTTTTACGTAAAACTGAATTAACTGACACAGAAGACAAACTGCACGTGTCTTTATGATTAGTAGAGAATATTTATATAAAGATATATAAAAAGATAATATAAAAGCCACCACAATTTCTGCATCAACTTCTTTACTCGGCCCGATCCCCTAATACCCCAGTGTTCAGACACATGTCAAGCACTGTAAGGGCTCTGCAGATGCTTCGGCAAAGCCTCTTACAAAGACCTTTATAGGCCTAATTATTAACTGTCATATATATGTAGACATAGAGGCTGAAGTCTTCATGAGGCATCTGGATTAAATGAAGAAAAAAATGAGACCTTGCTGTAATCTTCAAAAGTGTTGTTTCAGTTGGTTAAAACGACAACTCCTCACCTCATCAGAGAAGGCAAACTGGAAGGCTAAAGGAATCCACATGCAAATGGGTAAACCATTGGTACTGGTAGTCATACCAACATCACAACCCCCGAAACATAAAATGAACCAAAACATCGACACGTGCACACACACACACATGCATGTGTGGTGCTACACAGAAGACATTTACATCCATGAGAAATGCACAATTTTGCCTTGAAGCAAAAATCTTTATAGGTCATAAATCACTCTCCTATTACTATGCAGTCACTTAATCACGTGTTGAAGCCTAAATAACAAAATGTAATTCACATGCTCAGATTTTAAAAATTCTTTTTTTAGAGGGAAAATGAATACGTATACAACTAAGGTCTGCACCTCTGGGTTTGTAGTTTTAAAAAAATAATGTACCATACCATAAACTAAAAAAATGTCTGTACTCCTAACACATACAGGTAATATGAAAATCTATTCCCTGGCAATCCCGTGATCCCCTGCTAGCAAAGGCTCTCTAAACTGTGTGGCCTCTGCTTTATGGCTGACCCGAGTCAAGCACTCATTAAGCACTCATAACCACGAGGGGTAAGGACAGGTGAACCAGGACATGTTCGGCAATCCCCAGACACCAGAACCAAGGGAACCCTGGACACTAGACAAAGAAAAGGAATAACTGTGTCGTAAATAGGGTAGCATATTCACTGACCTCATTAACCCCAGGAGATGATAGAGGATTTTTATTTCCAAAGACAAAAAGCATGACAACAATGATAAAAGCTACCACTTATTGTGCACTTCCTCTCTGCTGGGATTATAACATTCATTATTCAGCCCTCACACAAACCACCTGAGGCAGTTACTAATATCATTCCCATTTTAGAGGTGTGGAAACCGAGGTTCAGAGTTAGGGTTAAGTTATTTAAGTCACAACTTGTGATAGAGTCACGATGGGTTTTTAATGGATCTCCCTTAGTGCCACTGTCACCAAACAGATTCCCTGACCACTGGAAACGTATGACAGGTATTAAGAGAAGAATCAAATTCTGGAAAATACCATGAATAAGAGAGCCACACAACTGCCATGATGCAGGAGGGCAAAACGGTGCAGACTGGTGAGCCGGGATCTCTGGATTAAGAGCCAGAATCTGCTATGTCTCCATGCCTTACACATCTCTGTGACTAGCACTGAATCAGGTGCTACAGAAATGGCAGACGCTTCTCCTGTAACTATTATCCATATTTCTCCGGCCAAGTTTCTAATCTATAAAGTGAAGCAGCTGTATTTACCCCACAGGAAGGTTGTGAAGATTAAATACAACCTTGTCTAATGCCTGGCACCAAAAAAAAGCTTCTTTTCCCTCATCCATTCTGGTGCAGACAAGCATTAAATACTGCAATGATTCAGAAGGAAAATATCACTGTGGGATAAGTAAGGGAAAGTTTCAAAGCGATCATGGGGTGTGCACTTAGCTGTGACTACCCTTTGGAATGTGTGCTGGTAAGGTGAGTCTCCGCTGAGGGGTATGGAGGGCCTCTGGAGCGGCAGAGGAACCACCAGGCAGCACTTGGACTGGAGCATTCTTCTATACGATCCTGGGTGAGTGGGTCCAGAACAGGGTTTCTTCTTCCTTTTTGCCTTAAGTACCATGTATTTCTTCCCTATTCTCATATTTCAGAAGTATAGAAACCTTCAACTATTATCCTTCCCTGGTGCTCCCTTTGGTGCCAGGCAAATAGGGCCTGCTGAACAGCTGCAGGAGATGCTGATAAGAGCAAGTCAGTCCACAGGTTCCTGTTTTTCTGTATGTTGTATCATCAGCTAGTCAATCCTTCTTACTCTTTAGTTTCTATCTCAGCAGTAAGCGATGCTTTTAAGGCCAGTGTTAAATCTCAGAGGAAGACTTCTCCTCTGACTTAACGCTTGACTCCCTGAGTTATTTCTGAGATCACAGTAACTCACTGAAATTCAGTTAAACAGTAACCCAACTTATGAGAGTAGCTGCACCTACCATCTTTTGGCTCAAGTCAACAACCGACAGGCAAATAGGTAGAATGGTATCACTACCAGCCAGCGCTCTCCCTGAGAAATAAGCTATTGTTTAACCCCCTCACCACACACGCACGCGCACACACACACACACACACACACAAATGGGGGCAATAATTTGCCATACTGCAACCTGAAAAAATGCAAAATTTTACAATTTCTAAAAACGAAACCTATTCTAGAATTTTAAGTAACCATTAATGGATAATAAAAGACAAAGCAATGTTAGTTAAAAAGGTAAAAATCATAAATAAAAAAGCAGTAAAACTCATATTCCAAGTTCCTAAAGGTTGGAAATCAGGTAAAAGTCATAGTGTCAAACTACCCTTGCTGCCTGTTATAAAACTGGTTAGGTGGTCCTACAGGAAAGATGTGCACCCAGACACAATAGCCCACCACATAATATAGCATCACCTTTTCAAGTTTATACCTGAAAAATTGACAATTTGAAGAAAATTCAACATTTAATCCACCTCCAAGTCTCAATTTCATGGCCCTCTATTCCCTGAAAACTATCATCAGCTAAAGAGCTGGTACTTATTGGGGCCAGAAGACCTTTGAGAAGATATGGCAACCTTAGAAGCAGACACCTGTCTGCTCTAGCACAGCACTCTCTTTTAAGGCCAGTGTTAAATCTCAGAGAAAGGCTTCTCCTCTGATTCAGGGTGAGTTCTAAAGTTCACAGTGAGAAATCTTGAAAGGGGTGGGGAATTTTTTTTTTTAAATCCATGAGAGTAAATTTAGAACATGCATACTGAACTTGTTCCTTAATTTTTTTTTTTTAAGTGACATATATCACTTTCTGGGTATTAAAAGTCTCTAGTCATGGCCATTAAACTGAGAGAATCTTGAACCAAACTCTATCCAGAGAACAAATGTGAAAATGATTATGAATCATTTCTTATAGAAGAAAGTCAGACTCATTCTTCATTTTAATTGATGTGCAAGACTGTCCAAAATAGTCCAACACCCATGGAGAACCACTCACTGGGTTCTTCTTGTGGGGCTGTTACAGTAATCCCCTATCTGCAAGCAACAACTAACAGTATTTAGTTGTTGCTTGCAGATAGGGGATCACTGTAACAGTAATCCTAGACATCATTTATCGATGACCTGTGACTGGCTTCAGCATAAACAGATTGGTTACCAAGTAAAACCCTGTTGGCGGAAAATCTGCTCTGGGCATGTTTAGGTTTTTATGCTCCTCTTCTCCTGTCAAATTAGCTGTAATAACTTGCCATCAACACATTAAGCCTTCTCTAAGGGGCTGTCATTTAGTTTAGCGGATGTCTTTAAAATCCATTATATTTCTATAGCAATTTAAATTATTACCCTAACATTGCTTTTCTTACTTCCATGAATAAAGTAAGGATGTGCTTTTTATTAGAAAACAACTACTTGCCATCAAAATTGTTCTCTGGTGCCCTGCTTTCCGAAATATAACTATTAAAAGGCCAGGAACATGAGACCGGGGAAGGGGAACTTGTTCAGTTTTTACCAAGACTAAATTTAAACTATCAACCTTCACTTAACATGGATTTTTGTACTGCTTCAAGTCTCAAAAGAGAACATTACAATCCCCAAAGACTAAATCACTTGTCTCTTTTAAGAGTTATCAGAATAGCATTATGCTGAAAGTGACAGCCTGGCTCTGTTCTGTTTGTTAATGCAGCACAGACTTGCTGGCCAACTGCAACTGGCTGTGAGTCCTTATCACAAATAAAACTATTTTTGTGCCATTTCTGTTTTTCACTTAAACGTCACCAGCTCTTCCAGACTCAGGACCTGTCAAGTGTTCTGTTGCCAAGACTCTGCCTGTCAGAAAGGTCAGCATCCAGTACCTTCCAGTTGGGTCCCAAAGGGCCTCTCTTGGTTTTGACTGACTGGAATAACGCTGGGTCTTCATCAGCTTTGTAGTCCTGCAAAGCAAAACAAAGTCAGAAGCAGAGAAGAAAACCAGAGAAAATTCTTTAACCTTGCCAGAACAGCCCTCTGCAGCTACTAAACACATGACAGAAACTGACGGGGCTTACTGTGCTTTGCATAAACGCAGGAAAATGTTTCTATACGATATTAAGTTCTCAGTTTGGTTCTCTTTGCTTTAAGCTTTTACCTTGTAGCAAAACAACTACATAATAAAAAGTAATAGAAGTCCTGACTAACAGTCCACCATGACTGGTTGCTGGATAGCTATCTCTAAGAAATCTTCCAAAACTTTTCAACAGTTTCAGTATTTTGATATACATATAATCACACTCAAGAAATAAAGCTGACCCATACCAGTTTTCACAACACCCATAGATGAAGACACTGGACTCTAATGCCTGCTGGAGAGCAACCCCCATGACTGGGAACACCGATCAGAACCATGGATGCTGTGGCATCCCCTTGAGCTCTGCCACGGCTGGGTCTGTGGTGGATGCCTCAGTTAGGAGGCCAGCCACTCCAAAGCCTTGTTCGTGGAGAGCCATGGGTACACAGGCAAACCTTAGGGACTACACTCATGTCAGGCCTGCAATGCCAAGTGAGGTGAGCGAGGGCTTTACGACTCCATATGGGACTCAGTTATATCATGCCATAGGGAACAGCCCTAAAATCTAGGTTTTATAGGAGGTTTTGGTGTGTAAATACTGTTTCCCTTAATATCCTCTTTCTGATAGAATGGAAAACATGAAAGGAGTAAACCTTTTTAATCCTATCTGCTTTACAAAAGTTCTTTGGTCATTACACACATACATACACACAATCTACAGATAGAAATTAAAAAACTACTTTTGAAGAGCTAACATCCAGATTTTAAAAAAGAAATGAGTTGTAACAGTAACAGTGAACAGAGGTCAGTTGAAAATACTACAAAAGGAGAGCCCCTTTCTTCTTGAGCAGAATTTTTAAACCAGGGGTCCTTCACAGCATTTATGTAGGGACCACATACTTTGAGAAAAAGGCCCAGACACGTCAGTATGAAAAAAAATCATTGTTTTAGAGGTAGGGGCAGTGCAAGCACTGAACACATGCCAAAGCATAATACAAACTTTCAAAATCAAAGAAAACATGCCGAGAAGCAGCCAATCAAGACTCAACAGTTATTCAGTAAATGCATATGACATGTTCATAATTCCTAAAGAGAAAGTTATAAGTAAATTACGTGAGGAAGGAGAAGAGTGAGGTTCGGGTAGACAATAAAACTTTAAAGAAAGATAACTGGGCAAATGTGTGACCTTGAACTCCTAACCGCTGTCTTCTAAGAAGCTACAAAAAGGTCCCCCAGAGGGTTAAGACGATTACACAGGCAAACTTGGCTGGCCATGCTGAGCCTTACTGCTAACATACGCAACATGGCGCAGCTACAGGCACGAGGTCAGTCAGCACTGTCCAGGAATGACAAACTGGGATGAGCCAACTGCAAGGAGTCAGACAACTGGAGTTAGCTGGTGTGTCTGGGCACATCAGCAGAAAGTTCAATTACTGTCAGCTAACATGAATTCTTAAATTCCAATTTAGAACCGCACCCTAAAAATTAACAACTTCACTGCTGACTGAGAAAAGAATCAACTGTACAGGTGGTCTCAAGACCTGGATTCACAGTGAGAAATCAGCTGTCCTACTAACAAATACTTGTAACCCCATAACACATTTTCTTCTAGGTCAGGGGCTTGGAAACCCAGAGATAAGCTCAGTTTCCTCCAAAACTGAAAATATTTAACATTATATCAAATAATCACTTTTGACATTATCTCCCTCGATTCAAGGTCTATTTATTGAACAGCCATCACAGAAAAGGTGCATTACATATGCACCATGCAGTGCACAGGATGCTAAGCTAAGAGGCAGTCTAAGGGATCTAAGGACACAAGGAGAGCCAACACCTGGTTCTGGCTCCTAGAAAATCAGTCTAGCTGGGAGCAAAGCAAGAGAGACAAAGAAACGGTAATCGAAACCCCAGGGGGCTACATGTTGACTGCCAACAGAGTGGAGAGGAGAGTTATAGAAAGAATTGAAACCAACCGACACCAGCCAAGGAAATGTATTTTTAAAATGAGTTTTAACGTCATGTTTAAAAATCTTACTGCTAAAGAACACTGTGTTAAATTTTTTTATGATAAAATTTTAATTATCTGTATAATGCCCAGAGGTCTGACCAATGTTTAACATTTAACAGTTCATCCCATTTGAAGGAAAAATACTTCCTTTTGTCTTTTTTACTAACTGGGGTGTGACCTTACTGTGGGCATGATGCTCAAGTTTTTGTTTTTTTACAAAATTGAAGATATTATGGAGCCTGGCATGAGTTGAATAGTAAACACCACATTTCCTGAATCTAAGAGGCTGCCAGTTACAGGATGCTCCATTATTTTATGTACCATTAAGAAGGAAAACACTAAGCCAATAAAACATGCCACAACTGGAAGACAAATCTGACGAAATAGAGACTGCAGAACTATCTCTGAGGATGCTAAACTCACCAGCTCCAAGAGAAAGAAAAAGCAAAATCCACAAAACAAAGTGTACACAAGTATCAGTAGGGCTGACAGTATACAATAAGGGTAGTACATAAACCAAGGCAGAACTAATTTAAGAAAAGCGAGCTTGGTCTAAAAATTGTACCAGCATAAATTATTTTCATGTAGAGGTAAACTAATTCAGGGGTGACTCACCCCAGGAGGTGGGTCTAAGCATGATTACAGCACCAGTGGATGTGAAAATGTAAGCTGTTGGATTAGACGGACTTTTGGACAATACTCCTTTCTCCTTCCTAACCCCACCCAGCTCCATACCACAGCGACACCTTAAGGGATTTTCAGTGCCTATCTGACATAGATTAATTAACTGAAGAACATGGAATAACACTTTAAAAGTTCTCCACTCTGGACCTAATATACTGATCCTGAAAGTTTATTTCCGAGCCTTCATTATTAGTGCTGTTCACTGAATAACTTTTCTGAACTACGGATTCACAAAATTATAGAGGTGAACTGCACCTTGAAGACCACCCAAGTCGCTTCAATTCACAAATGAGGAAACCACAGTCCAACAAGAAGGTGGCAAAGGCTCACCTACCTGAGGACTTGAACACAAGCCTTCTTACCCTCTGTCCTGGGCTCATTCTAGTCCAGCACACAGGAGGACAGCAGAAGGGTGTCCACAAAAGCCAGATAAGCAAAACACATTTCAAAAACACCAAGAAGCAGCAGCACCAGAGATACCAAAGTGGATTTTCCTATAAGGCATGAGTGTGTGTGTATAAAATATCACACATACACATATATACATATATCTCAACCCAGTCTTCCCTCTCCGCTTTTTTCTCTTGAATACAAAGCAGCAAACGTTAAGGATATACTGAAAATGCAACAAAACCCAATTATTAACAACAGCACCTTAACCCTGACAGATGAGGATAATGCATCTTGTCAAAACCTAGGAATTTTTTTGTGCTTTTTAATGTTAGTTTGAATACGTAAATGTTTAATCAGTTGAATTAAGTAGCAAGATATTAAAAAGCAGGAAGCAGGTGTGGTTTTAACAACCTCAGTTTTGTATCTCTATAACAAACATTTAATTTTTTGAACAGTATCTTTTTTGCTACAATTCTATTGTTGGGTAGCTAGTTTGGTCTTTCTGTATATGAAAACTGGCCGATTTATATCCGTATCACAATGAACAAATATATTCCTTCATGTATGACAGTTTCAGCATACAGAATGCAACCTCCGCTACCAATTATAGCTGCAAATGAGCAATAGTGTGGAATGAGACAGCCTGCTGGCTTTGTTAGTATTCTGTCTCCTTTGGGATCCCGTGGGGAAAGGGGAGGCTCTGATGAAGAGAAGCCCTTGGCTCATGGTTTATTGTGCTTGCCACCAGCTGCAGACTTCTCATCTCATTAGTTCTTTTAGAATACTGTGGGTGAAGACAGCTGTAGCCTACTTGAGTCTTCAGCTCCTGGGTATTCTGAAGGCTGAATTTGCTATGCACTTTCTGTAATCCTTGGGAAAAAAAAGAAAGCAAATTCACTAGGCCAAGGAAATGTATTTTTAAAATGAGTTTTAAAATCATGTTTAAAAGTAGAAAAATCTTATTGCTAAGGTGCACTGTGTTTAAAATTTTTTATGATCAAATTTTCATTGTCTGTATAATGCCCAGAGGCCTGGCCAGGATAAGGAAGGGTTTAGTAAAACCATCATTATCAAGTTAGGTGTAATGTCCCCAGACACTGCTTGCTCCACCAATGCTAGCGCCTGAACAACAGAAAAACACAATGGTATCAGCATAAGGTAGATTCAGATAAGTGTTAATACAGCTCTATTTAATTGAAAACTCTTATTTAAGTAAAAAAGGCAAGTCAAGACACCCTTTGGAGAACAAATAAAATAAAATATGGTAAATAAATGGATTACTGAGACTCCATGCTAGAGCCACAGAATACATTAATTAAATTCTTATAAATAACTGTTTTCTGTCACTGGAATACAAAAGTTGGGCTACCTCTTGGGTGTACATCTGTTACTCACTACAGTTCTCAATAGAAACTCTCAACAGAAACCAGATTCATTTTGAAGACAAAGAATATTAGTTTTACGGGGCTTCCCTGGTGGCTCAGTGGTTGAGAGTCCACCTGCCAATGCACGGGACACAGGTTCGTGCCCCGGTCCGGGAAGATCCCACATGCCGCAGAGCGGCTGGGCCCCATGAGCCATGGCCGCTGAGCCTGCACGTCTGGAGCCTGTGGTCCGCGACGGGAGAGGCCACAACAGTGAGAGGCCCGCATACCGCAAAAAAAAAAAAAAAAAAAAAAAATTAGTTTTATGAATCTTTTAGCATAGTGGCTGTCCCCCAAAATGCAAGTAAAAAATCTGTGCTGAGCCAACCCAATGTCCTAGAGCCAGACTGAACTCATGATTATAAATGGGGGAGTGAGGAGGTGATGGGGGTAGGCTGGTAAGAGCTTCTTAACAGCTTGTGGAAAAATTGAGATGAGCTCCAGATACCAGAAACTGCTTAAAGAACCATGCCTGGTTACCACAGGTGAGGTTACAGTAAACTAAGGAAAGGAAAAGAGTGCCCAATCCACATGCATTCGCAACTCCTTGACACCTGCTCTCCCCAAAGAGAAACAATTCTACAGGGTAAACAAAAACTTGAGAGAGATATTAGGATCCTGCAGCCTGCTGTAAAATGCCTTCCTTTAGCACAGATGATTAATTAGGTGTCTATTCAAATAGCTCAAAGATAATCATTAATTTTAAAATGCACAGGTATTGCTGCTCAACTTAGCAAAGCTCATTTCTTCTAATCACATCCTAAAAGTAAAGACCAGGATGGGGAAAAGAGCTGAATTAAACATGTAGATAAACAAACATCATCATTTATTAGCACTGCCCTGTATTTTCCAGTACTGTGGCACTTAGAAAAAAGGAGTTCCCAGATCCCATCACCATTGACCCAGTGCATAGCTAACTGGAGCTGAGAAAACTCAAGCTAGACTCTAAAAGGGAAGTCCATTAAAAAAAAAAAAAAAAAAAAAAAAGTTTGCATTAAATCTTGCAAGTAACAGAGGTGTAAAGAGAAACCATTTACTAACTTGTTTAAGAAACTCATTTCAACAGTTATTTTCAAATAAGCAGTTTTCTTTCCTATTTTTAATCACATCTCCCCAGTGATTCCTCACCCTTTCAGGTTCCCATAGAGTACCATTAATGTAGTATAAGTAAATCTCATTAATTCAGGTCCTACCACCTTGGAATTCATAATAATTCGGACAGGGGCTAGACTGAAGTTTATCTTTGCATGATCTATGAAAAAAAGATTTGCTACACAAATTAATAGAGTAACAAGATCTCAGGAGGGCTGTTTAAACAGTTCAGAAGTGTTTTAGAGCAATTCAGAAGCATTCATTTGCATATAATTATTATGCTAATTACAAATCATTCTTATCTATTCATTAAAGCAGATTCCCAAAGGACCACTAATTGTCAATAACTTGTTGGCCTAGTTTCTGTTACTGAATGTACCTCAGAGGAACAAAACTGCATTAAAAAATATTCTCTAATTCAACACTCTCATTAATCCTTACTGGCTTTCCACCAATGAATCTTTAAAGCTGAATTTTTAAACAACTGCCCTGAGAACTGAGAAATGCAGTCAAACCTACACACCCAAACAGAACACTTTCTTGTAATCTTTTCAATCTCATAGAGACGCTGCACAGAGACCTGGGGTGGGAGAGCTTGGCGGACAGGGGAGGAGGACAGACGCTGTCAGCAGAGCTCTGTGCTGAAAGGTGGCCACAGCCTAGAGCACTGCTGGGCTAGAGCACAGCTAGAGTAATCACCTCCTCCATTCCTTCTCATCTTGTCCGAATCACAGCCAGAGCCTGCCAACACTGTCATGTTTATGAAGGCAGACCCCCAAAGCCTTTGGAAGGTTGCAAATTGATAGAGAAAGAGAAAAAAACTCAGAATTTCAGTTACGAAAAGAAGTTACAACCAAAAGCCTGATGTGACAGTCTCCATCTCCTACAACCTGACAGGGAAGCTAAATAGTTGGGCTCCAGAGGCTGGGTTCCTGGAGAGCCCAGGGCTGGCGGGTACTACTCCCCAGCCCTCCTCTCAGGGGTCAGTAGGCTACTGGTTTGGATAAGCCTGTGTTTCATACACAAATATACAATATATTTGTTACTGTTACATTATATTTATTATTATATGTTTATATAGTATAGCATTTAAAAATGAAGACATTTTAAACTCTTAAAACCAATGAAATAAGTTTCAACATACCAACAAGTCAGTTTTATTAAAGATGATTGTTAAATATATATTTTAAAATTAAACTGCGTATGCCTAAAACATAAACAATATGTTTAGGAAAGTTCTGCTTAACATAAATGCATTTATTTCCTTAAATGACAGTAGATCACAGAACGTATTACATCGAATTCCTTACACTAAAATGGGAATGTCCTTTTGAAAATTCACAGGGTGAGCCCTCTCCAGTAAAATGTCCATTTTGGTTCATGATTTGGGCTTCAGGCACAGCTGCATCTAAATCCCAGGACCCCATTAATTCCATTAGCACCAATTTAACAAACACTAAATGGGAAATAATTGCAGAAAAAATTTTAACTTTTTTTTTTTTTTTTTTACAGCAAGAGCAAAATCTGATAAGCAGCATCATTCTTGCTACCATTTTAGGAAAACTTACTTATGTTCCAGGCACACACTTTCTCCTAGTTAACCCTCACAACCTTGGAACAAAGTTACGAACATTGCCACTGGGGGTGAGGAAGTGAAGTTCCTTGCCCAAGTTCACGATGGCTGAGCAGAGCCAGGACTCAGATGCTGCTCTGTGGACACCCAGGCACCACGAAACTTTACTGCAAAAATGTGATGTGATTTACACTTCATCACTTGATAAGACTCAAGTACCCTAAGGGATGTTTACTCCCACTCAGTCTAGAGAACCTCTCCTTGAGGGCTTTACACTGCTGAAAAGGGCTTTTATAAGGAACAGACTTTAAAAACTTGATTTGGAGCTGTTTATGCTAATTTCTTTAAAAATATCTGCCGTTAGCTGCTCAAAAAACACCCATTTTCTAACTCTTACCAGACAATTTCTCCCCCCTAGGAACTACTTCACACCTGACCACCTCCACCACCCTCCCTGCTTTTTTACTTTGAAATCATGGAAGAGATTAGAAGTAAATACCAATAACAGGTTCTAGTGGAAAAAGTATTTTCTGCAACATAAGCTTGTACACACAGAGTTTTCAGAGAAATTTTAAAATTCTTGCTAAGATTTAAGCAAGCATGAAATAAGCAATGTGCTCTTTTCCCACAAGAGGGCACTGCCATCCAACTATGCCTTCAAATACACAGGACATTCTCTAAATCCACCACTGGATGCAAATCTAAGTGTTCCAGAGTACTTGACCATGTAAGGCAGCAGAATAAAGTGGGAAGCATTTTCACATTTCTTTTTAATAAGAACCATGCTTACATTTATTTATATCTTCTTTGAGAATGGAGAAAAGAAAAAACCCTCTGTAACTCACTACGAAAAGGATCTTGACAATGATTTGCTTCACAGCACAGCGAAGGGAGACGAGATAAGCCTTTGACAAGTGAAGTTTCTTAAGCAAAAGCCAAACCACCACTACCTCAAAACCTGTACTTGAGTTGTTCTGTTTTATTTTCCAGAGGTCAAGGAGGCTACTACTACAAGTCAGGAGCTGGATCACAGCTCTCACCTCTTTATGATGCACACACTTTAATAAAGAGCTTTTGGAGCTCTTGCACGTATACCGGGGATAAGTTACACCCTTTCAAGATAGAAATGAGTGTCTAGGTTCATTCTAGTGGCAGAAGGGAGAGGTACTCTACTGGGTTGAGTGTCTGCTCATGCCAAGGAGACCTGAAGCATCTGGCAACCACAGGCTCCTCGCACTTGCTGGAGCCCGGCCACAGACTTCCAATAAACAAAGGCTCTCTTCACGGCTGAAGAATGGGGCAGCCACAGCTCTGGGAGGCAGAAAGCCCTTCTTAGGAAGTGAGAGGCAACAGCTGGAACAAAAGTAACATCTAAGATGCAGGCACTCTGTGAAAGCTGTGGGCAAGAATGAACTGGAGTGACGGTCAGCGCTGACCATTTAGGGTTATCAGCTACCAATGGTTAATTCTGAAGTCTATTAGATTGACCCCAAAAGTGTCACTTTTGTGGCTCAAAAGCTGACAAATATTAACAATTTCATATGGTCTGATCAAATATTTAACTTTTTCCAGCCGAATTTCATGTTTCTGATTTTAAAGAGAAAAAATTTTAATCTTATAAAGATTATTTAGAAAGCACATTTTGTGATTCTTACATTTCTTTAAAATTATGAAGTTTTTTTTTAAAGGCAGTGCAATAAAGCATATGTTGCCAAGACTATCTACTCAAATGTGTAACATCTGGGTACTGTCTCACAGAATGTCTGATCAAAAGAAAAGATATGCCCGAATCCTTCCTAGAGCGCAAGAAACAAGCACTGCTTAAAAGTGTGACCAAAACTTACATGCCTAAATAAATGAAACCAAGTTTCATCAGCTTTCCATGGCTGACATTTAGGAAAAAAGTATGTTTAAAACAAGCAGTAACTTTAAAACAATACATACTCATGGTTTAAGACAATTATAAAGTGCCAGATTGTTCAATACTCAAATAATGGAATGGTGTTCAAAGTGAAAACAGCTAAGTGGGTGGAAAAGGCAAGTCTTACATGTTCATTTCCAAAGGCAACCAAGATTTCAGAAAATCAGAGACAGCTTAGTGTACTTCTGCTCTCAACTAAAACGGGCCCACCAAAACATATTCGCCAAACAAATGGATCATAACCGGAGAACAAATGGTCAGTGCTGGAAAGAACAAGCAAAAAGCACAAACTTTAAAAGCCAATTCATTTTCCTGAAGACCACCATCACCACGGGACTCCTACAAGTGTCTTGGATGAGCCCAACAATCCCATTACTGCCTCTGGATACGCAATTAAACGGTGGGGGCTCTTCATTTAGTAAAGTACTAAACTCCAAATCTACCATCCTGTCAGCCTTTGAACCCGGACTTTGCAGGCACCCTGGGGCCCAGCACTGGTCTCTATCAGTTGTGAGAAAAAAAGCTCTTTGGTGGAGGGCACTTGACACCACCAGACTACACAATCAGAAAAAACGAACTCCAAGTCACTTAGAAACACTTTTAACATGTTCACTGATTAAGAATCTTGCAGGCTCTTCAGAAAGATACAATTATTACTTTATCTGGAAAAATATTTACCATGCCAACACAGAGCAAATAGCAAGTTCCAATAAATGTTTGCTAAATGAACATGAAAATATATGAGCGGTGCTCACTGTAAGTACGCACACCAAAAGACATCTTAGGGTCTCCAATCCTTCTATTCTGTTGTATGTATGCAAATTTCCAAATATGCCAGAGTTTAGCAGTTATGGATGGAGGTAACAAAGGCCACTGACGAAAGCTGCTATTTCGGGGGGCAAGAGAAGATGGATGGAAGAGCCAGCACTTGAGAATGCTCTTAATCAACATAATGCAAAGGAAGGAACAGCATACAGTGAGATGTTCTAGAAAAATAAGTCAGTAGCCCTGCTTTTGAGTCCATTGGTAACGTGGCTTGTGGGAAAGTTACAGCACTTCCCTGAGCTGAAACTCCTAAACAGTAAAATTAGCGACTGGTGTGAATGTTTTGGGACCATGGCCTCCAACTGAGGTTCCTTCTGCTTCCAAAATCCTAGAAGGAGAGTGCCCCCTCTACACTGTTGACCAGTAACAGCATACTAGAGCACTTCCCAAGAGTGAGCAGAAATCACCTAAAGAGCTGGACAGAGACAGCCCAGGGCCTGGAAGGCTCTGACCTGGGAGGAGGAGAATTTACATCTTTAACAAGCTGCCCACGGGGCAGACCTTGCTTAAAAGAAAAGCGTTTTGGCCAAAGTCCTAGCTTAGGACTTAGCCACAACGTTCCCCAGAGGGCCTCAGGGGCCCTAAAAAGAAGCTTGTAACCTCTAAAGAACGTTCAGAGAACTGGACCAGTGGGCAGATCCAGCCACAACTGAGACCCACACATATACGGCCTTGTGGCCGTGGTGGGGGTGTTCTCCAAAGGAGCCCAAACAAGTGGGGAAACTACATAGGCTGGAACGGAGCAGAGGGGTTCCAGGCCCCGCGAGGGAGTGAACTTTATGAGCAGCTCTGGCCTCTCACCTGGGAGTTCCTGTGTCCCTTGGGGTAGCAAGGAAAGAAGTGGGACTAGTGAGGGGAGCCACACTTGGCTCCAGGAGCTCCTGTTGAAAAAGCTGCTCAGGAGAAGTTTTCTACTGGAAGGAGGTGGCACAGAGCCGTCTGGAGTCCAACAGTGGTGACCCAAGGAGCACAGCCCAGGGAGGGAGGTTTGGCTACTGGGGGCAGGCATCAGGGCTGAAGGCATAGAGCTCTGAGTCCAGAGTGTGAGATACCTCCTCTCCACCACTTCCCGGGGGGGGACAATCGCAAATGTGGAGAAAAAAAAAGGACTTGGGGTAAACACAACACGGCAACCAAAGCATTATACTCATGAGCATGTAAGGATAAGGACCTGAGAGTAACAAATGGGGCAGAGGGGGGTTTAAAAGGACAGAAGAAGGAAGAGATATGTATGAAATCTGAGCTTTATCTTAAGAGCACGAGCTTCCTGGGTCACTCACAATGAAAGTGCCCCTCTGAGCTCTTTGAGGAGTCTCCACTAAGGATCTGATCAATCAGACCACACCTTGCACATCCTTTCTGTGACCCAGAAACAATATGGCATGTGAGTTTCTAGCTTGTGTCTCTTCCTTTTAGGAATACCGTCTTCAGTGAAACAACACTAAGGTTAAAAACTGGGCAACTCTTGGCTTTGAAATGCCTCATTTGGGAAAAAGCTTTCACCTTTAATTAATACACCCTAAGATGATGAAAAAGGGAAAAAAATTATTCTCTCTTTAAACCTGATGCATTTTAATTTGGCATAGATCTATATTTTTCAACTATATCTCCCAAACTTTTATGCCATTAATATTTGCTTATTACTGACATCTAAAAAGCAGATGTTCAGCTTTATCAATTTTAGACCTGTGAGTCTTACAAATTTGAATTGAACATTTATTTCCACGAAAAAAAATTATAAATTATAAAAATACAGTCCCATAGCATGTACTTCAGAGGAAGCATAGACTACAGAGGAAGGCTGATACAATCCTTTCCCGGTTACACATAAATACCTAAAACGTGGTTCCAATTTCTTTTCTTTTCTTTTCTTTTTTTTAAATTGTGCTCATTTTCTTTCAAATTACTTCCAAAAACGAAGGTCTCTCTGATGTTAATCATGTGTACACTTCGGCTTACACTTTAAAGACTCTTCCTCTCCTGGGAAGTGACTTTTGTATACAAATCATGGAAAGCTACTTAGACAAAGTGCTGGAGATGATTAAAAGGGGCCAGATTCAAATTCATACCTTAAAAAAAAGCAGAAGCAGATGTCAACTGACTCATTTGTGTATATTTTGGAAATGAGTTGAAGATATGCATGTGCATTTCATCAGGACATTTAAAGAATTCTCAACTTTTTATTGTGGTTATGTATCGACAACGACTTTAGAAATTAAAAATACTTTAAAACTTCTATTCTGGTGTTTTATGCTGGACACCTTGACTCCTCCTTACAATCTGATCTAACTGAAACACTTTTTAATCTGACAGAAAGGCATCTGCTCATTCAGAAAGGACACAGTTTTTAGAACTGAAGGCACATCACATATACTTCATGATCCAGAATTAGTAAAGAAGGAGCTAAAGTAGCATTTGTCCATTTAATATTTGAACAATAAAAACTTCATTTCCTCCAAACTGTCTCCCCATTGCCCTTTTTTTTTCACACCACAGAGGAAAAAATCTGCAAATTCTCTTTGACTGATCAAACCTTTACTGAAGAGCTCTCTGCATGTCAGGCGTTGAGCATCCTGTTAGGTCCTAGAAACACAGAGATGATCAGTACAGTCCAGGCCCCCAAGGGGCACCCAATTTACTGAGGAAGGCTTTTCAAGAGTGATAGCTGGGTTATATTTGAAATGGGGGAGGGGCAAGAAGCTGAGGGGATGGAGGAGATGTGGGGGCAGGGGGTGTGTTCTGATGGAACGTGATTGTGCTCAGTGGCTGCTGCAATTACAAGCAGAAGGAGCCTTCCCTCTAAAAGGATGTAACATCTTAATACTTCACTCCAATGCCTCTTCCACTAAAACAAGAAATCTGTTTTGCATGGTAGCCAAAAGAAATTGGGTGGGGACATTTAAGCAGAAATCTCAGACTGCTCAGCTTGTTTCATTAGGCAGTGCTGTTATCTTCTAGAAAATACCAGAGAATGGTGGCTATAGTAACAGTCCTATGCAGACTTCCCATAAGTCATCAAGGAAAAAACCAAATAACCCATAAATTTAAATGTATATATTATTTCTGTAGCAAATTACTCTGTGACTCTGCATCACAGTGACAGGTTTTACAACTCCTTGTTCCTAGAGTTAGTTTGACAATGTCATCCTTCGATTATGTAAATATGTCAAAGCATCCACCCAAGTATTCAGTTACACTGTGGGTCTAATCACATCCCTTCTATGCATGGTGAAGTACAGTGCATAAGCATGACCAAAACCCAGCAAGTCTACAAGGAGAGCAACACAGCAGAGAGAGTTAAACGCTAAAAGCAGTCAACAGTTAACTCTCAACTAGAATAACGTTCAGGGCTGTGTTTGTATTAAATCCAGCTGCAGTGACAGAAACCCCCCACCAGGTGGAGTAAAAAGATTCAAGCTTCACTTCCAACTTCCTGGTTTCTTAACTCCCAACCATTTCACATTTGTCCTGATTTGGGAGAGTTGACTACTTATCCTCTCAAAATTACTAACCGACTGTTTTTACTTCTTTTAAAGCAAGTAATATGCAGGACAGAAATTCAACCATTTCAGACGTTTTAAGAAAATTTAGCTCATTCAAGTAAAACCAGAGTTCATTAAAAACAAAATAAAAACCAAGGAATTAAGTCAGACTGAGACTAAAACCTCCAGGAGTTAAGGTGCCAGGCTGAGCATGGAGAGGTGACTACACCTTCAGGTCTCCCTACTGAAAATCCACCTCGTTGGCCCATGCACAGTTAACCAAGCTCCCAATTCTAGTATCACTTTAATCCTTAAAGAGCAAACTTGAGGTACTAAAAATTGGCCACTGGTATGGCAGATGTATCCTAAGACGAGCCTTTTCCCCCAGTGAGTCACAATCTTGTGTAATCTCCTCCCCTGAGAACAGGTGGAAGCTGTGACTTGCTTCTAACCAAGAGACTATGGCAAAGGCGATGGGCTGTCATTTCTTTGATTAGCTTACATTACACGGCAACTCAGTTTGCGGTGATCTGTCACGTAGCAACAGAAAACTGAACACGGAGTGAGAATATCCCCCCCCAGTCCACTGGGCGTGTCTCTGCCAGACCCTGACTCTTCTACCCCATCCCCCTGCCATCTAATCTAGCTGCTCCCGTTTGCTGAAGAATCACTGTCACCACCATCTTATACACACTTCTTGACCTCTATATGTAAGCAAGCAAATACATGCATATAGATATTATCTTTTTCCCTCCACATTATATTGGAAAGGATACCCTATCGGTACAAAAGACTCACGCCCTTCTGGTGACTACACTGAACTCCACCATACGGGTGGAACCACGTTTTTCATCAGTTCCCCATCGAGGGAGAAACATTTAAGACTTCAGACTGTTTCCTTATAAAAATCTTATGCTTATACATTTGGTACTTCACATTGAGTAGGACCAATTCCTAGAAGTGGAATTTTGCTGGGGCAAAAGGCACGTGCATTTGCAATTCTGCAACAGAGGTTGTGCGACTTACACGCCCACAGGGAATGTGTGTGAGTGCCAGATTCCTCACCCCCGGCCAACCCAGGTGTTACAGGTTAGTGTCTTCATTGCCCTCAAGCTCATCAGGTCCATCTGACACCTATTCACAAGTCACCACTCTGTGAAGAGGGGATGGGTTCCTGAACACAGAACAAGACACAGCGAAGAAATGAACAAGAGCTGAAACTCAGCACAGGGGAAGACTGATGCCAACGAAAGTGAAATCCCCCGGAGGCAGATCCTGCAGGACACACAGGCTTTGGACAGAGAGGAAGGTTCCCAGAAGGGAGGCCAGAACAAGAAGTGTGACGTGGCCAGCGGCAGACCAGCTTGAGGAGAGGAAGACAGTGCTCAAGTGGCAGCTTGAAAAGAGACAAAGCAGACAGGGCCTCTGCTCGGAAGGAGTCAAGTCAGTGGAAAGAATACTGGACTGAGTTAGAATTTCCACTTCAGGCATCAGCTCAACGACCTTGGGAAAAACGCAGTTTATCTGGCCTTAGTTTCCTTACTTGTACGATAGGACCTCCCTGTTTAGCCCTGAAACCAAACTATGTGTAGCTGCAGAACTGTGTTCAAAGTAAATCGTATGGTGCAGACTAGTGTAAGACATGCAGGACTGTGCTGGGAGAGGGGCAGAGGCAACTTCCCAGCCCCACGCTCTAGGCACTCATCCTAACAACCAGAGTGGTTTCCAAGAAACTTAGCGTTCTGGAAAGCACACTTTGAAAGCACTGAGGCCTAGGTAGCTAAGGTTCCCCCTTCAACTCTATTATTCCAACCTCTCCCTCAGCGTTGGATAACGCACCTGTACCTCTGCTTATATTCTGCTCGCCTGCAATTCACTCATTCATTCAACATACATTCACTGAGTACCTATTACAGCCCAGGCACTGTTCTAGGAGCTGGGGAAGCAAGGGTTAACAGTACAAAGATTCTTCCCTCTGGGGTTCAATTTCTATTTAGAAGGGAGAGAAAAAAACAAACAAACATACATCAGAGCAACGCAGGTAAGAGGGAAAACTGTAGTGAGAGTGGGGGTGGACCACTCCACCCATCAAAACGCTACTCATCGTCATATTATGACTGTTCCTCAGTCTTTTCAGACCTCTGTCCTCACAGATCATTTCTTTTCTCTGAAATCCTGATGCGCTCTGGACCAAGCACACACCCCCACGATTTGTTAACTATTTCACTGTACGGGGTTTGTCTCACCCAGAGTGTAAGCCTCTTGAGGGTACTATACCATCTTGAGGAGCTACCGGGGGCTACGCCAGCAGCACAGACTGAGCCCCACGATATGAGTTGACTGCTATGACAACGTGGCCATTTCAGAAATGCAAGTGCGTTTTTAAAGCTTCCTTTGACACAGTGGGCTATAATTTCCAAGGAACATGAAAGTGCAGAATCAAAGGAACAAATTAATTCAACAGAAAACCAAACTGGATCTGGCAAGAAGTAAGGAGAGCCAGGTGGTCCAGGTGTTTGCAATAGGAGCTAATCCTAATGCAAACATTAAGTAGTGGAGGCCAAGCAGATGGGGGTGGAATCTGAAGGGAGAGAGTGGAGCAACCATCTGTGCCAGCAGAGGGGAAGGAGGAGGCTGTGCAGAAGGCAGAGGCAGAGCCCGAGCCCCATGACTCCCCCTGCTCCGCGCACCTCAGCCTTCACATGCCCCCAGGCAGTTCAGTGCTCTGCCCCTCACCCCAAGCCCCAAACTTGCAAGGGCACCCTCACCTCCCACCACACAGAGTTCCCCTCTCCCCTTTTATAGCAGAAAATATGCATGTTCAGGTTCTTTCTTTCTTTTTTTAATGTCAAAAGGTTTTGAGAATCCCTACACGATATCATTTGTACTTGTAGTTTCCACAACTGAGAAAACACAAACAAAAAGCTACTGCGCCACACATGTTCACATAGCACTATTTACAACCGCCAAAAGGTGCAAACAACCCAAATGTCCACCAACAGAATAATGCATAAACAGAACATGGTATTCATACACTGGACTATTCTTCACGCATGAAAAAGAATGACAAAATGACACATGCTACAAGGTGGATGAACCTTGAAAACATTATACCAAAGTAAAAGAAGCCACAAACAGAATGCCAGATATTGCTATGATTCCATCTATATAAAATATCCCAAACAGGTAAAACCATAGGGGCAGAAAACACTTAGTGGTAGCCAAAGGTTGGGGGGAGGGAGCAGTGAGGAGTGATGGGTACAGGGTGTCCTTTCGGGGAGGTGAGAATGTCCTAGAACTAGATGGTGGTGACGGTTGTACAACACTGTGAATGTATTAAACGCCACTGAGCTGCACGTTTAAAATGTCTGAAGTGGTAAATTTAATGTGTATTTTGTTACAATAAAAAAGGTACTGTGAATTCAGTAAACGTTAAACTAATCTTTAAGGTGTAACTTGGAAAACAGGAGCTATGAACGGTGAAAAACAAAACCACACATACATATGTGAACACTTATTCACTCCCCAAACAATGCTTGGTGTACAGATTCTCAGAACTCCTGCTAAGAATAATGACAATAATGGCGAACATTTATTAAAGCAGGCACTGCTCTAAGCGCTCAAATTTAATCCTGTGAGATAATCAGCCCCATTCTTCACAACATAAATCAGGGAGAGAGGTTAAGTAACTAAATAGCCAGTAGGTAGCAAGACCTCAGAATTTGAATCTGAAGCCCAATCTAGTTTCAGAGTGTATGTTTTCAGTGACAGCGCCATGGACTCAACAATGCAGACCCCTCTCATCTGGGCCCAATCCATTCTCTCTCACTATCTATCCCCCCCACCCCACACACACATCCTTCCAAAAAGAGAGCCACCTGCTGAGCCTCTGCACTGTGGTGCCTTCCAGCCAGAGCCCTGTGGCAATGCTGCTATCGTGCATCCCGGGCCAGCAGTGCCTTCCCTCCTCTCTGGAGGTGAGGCTGCGGTGGAAGGAAGGGAATGAGGGCCTCCAGAGCTCTTGCACAATCAGCCTGAACTGTTCTTTCCCCTTGCACTGTTGCCTGCAAACATTGTTTGGGAGCCCATTTTAGCCTGAGGACAGGAACAAAGAACTACTCTTGTGACCCCGGCAAAATCAAAGGTGCCTTGTGCTCTGCTGGAGAACAAGGTGGAATGCAAACCTCTGAGCCACAAGACTGGACCGTTTTGCTTGGCCAGCACAACTTAGTCAAACACCCACAATACGATCCGAGTGCCTTCACCTAATCCCGGTGGGCAGCACTGCTGCTCCAGGCATCTGAGCTACCCTGACCTAGCCATCAGTGACCCACTCCCAGGGATCTTTCACCCTACCACCACTCTTTAACATACACGAACTCATGGCTGGAAGAGATACCAAGAGAGATAAAGGGGCCAAACAGACACCTGAATATTGTTTTTAAAACAGAACATACATTCATTTCTAAGGATAAAAAAGTCCAATATAACTTCAGAGGTGGAAATATCACTAAAAAGGAATAACTTCAAATCACAGCATGACTAAAATTTAAGAATTTCTATGACAAGAGTCCCTTATCGGTGCTCACACTTCTTATCGGGGAGGGGGCCCTAAACAGAACAGGACCTGGCCTAGCAGAGGGTCACTGCTGGCAGTCCCAACCCCAGTGATTTCTGAAAAAAGGTCGAACCCTTGTTTTTGAAAGCTTACCTTTCAATTTCAGTGGCAAAACCAGACATTTATTATCTGGGTTATTTCTGTTCAGCTTACAACACTGCTCAAGTTCAGGGAATAAGCACAAAAATGAAATGGAAAGGGATCCTAACTGAATGTGCCATGCTTTGCCACGACAAACCAAGGGGTGCCACTCTTACTGCAAAGCTTTAGTTCTCTAGACTAGCAGGAAGAGGGCCACTGGTTATTTTAGCACGAAAAAAATCCACAACTGTACCCCACACACAACAAGAACTGAGTTCACATTTATAAACTGGGGCAAAGTAATAACAAGGGTCTTAATTGCTGGGGTTGGGGTGAGGAGTAAGGGTCCTTACTTTTTGGGAAAAAATTTTTTTTAATTAAGTCAAAAGTCTAGAGGACAAATAATTACATCTAGTAAGACTCAAAAGAGAAAGCTACACAACTGTTAGACTGGGATATTCTACCATCAACCATTTCCCACAAATGACAACTTTAGCCCTGAATTACTGAAAATTTGTATGTAAATTAAATTTTTGTTTTCTTAATCAGACTTTAAACATATAAGGGACCCATAGTATTTAAAGAAGCTCAAGAGAAAATTCTTTTGTAAAATAATGTTATTTTTTTCCCCCTCAATGAAAACAAACTCCTATGTATATCCTGGGTATACTGGGATTTCTCAGAGGGATCACTTGTACAAAGGTAAAATCCACACGAAAAAACAAATCACCCTCTCTCTTATTCTCTGATCTCTTTTGCTGCTCTGATCTCTTTTTGGACCCAGACCTAAGTTCCAGGCTTATTTCAGTGTAGAAAGGTAGGTCATACCAGAAAAAAAATAAAACAATTTTTAGATGTAAAAGGCAACAGGTTAAAACGTCATCGAGTTGTACATCATACTTACTGCTGGTTCAACTTGACTTCGATCTGCAATATCTATGTGGACAATTTCAACAGTTTTCCATGTGTTCGGATCTAAACCGTGTACCTATATATGACAAAGAGAAAGGAAACAAAGCAAACTGTTAGGCAAAACTACTACACTTACATACATAATCTTTTATCTTTAGACTCTCGGAGTACATTATGAGGAATAAAAAAAATCCAAATTGCTATTTCATTAAATTAGTTTGCCTGAAGGCTGGAGGGATCTCAAAATCTTTTACCCCTGTAACCCCAAATAATAAGTGGGGGTGGGGGAGGGGGAGAGGGAAGAGGATAATGCCAAATTAACAGAAATCTGTCACCATTATTTTCTGGTAGCCCTTAGAGATGATTTATACAAAAAATGTACCTGACCTATGTTTAACCCAAATGGTACATGACAAAGTCCTTGTAACCTCTAAGTCCTAGACAAACAGAAGGTGACGTTATAATTACATTTTAAGAGGCTGCATTGTATGGTCTAAATCCTCTCCTGTATTTGATTACCCTAAAGCTATTCAGTTTCAGTAGGATGTCAATTCCTCTATACATCATGTTGTTCAATCATTTATTTCTGAAACTCCATCTATGAACCCATAAAGAACTGTTTAAAAACTGCCAAAGATACGCCCATTTGAAAACTAAAAATGGTAAATTAAATCATACAGACTAAAGCATACCAAAATACCTCATTTCGACTCTAAATTTTAGAGCTACTGTAAAAAAAAAAAAAAAGTGAAAAGTCAAATGATCATCTCGAAGAAAAACTCAAGTCAAATACTACAAATTATCATTAAAGTTCTACTGATTGGCACCAATAACATTAAACCACAGGGAGAAAAGAATCTACCACAATTACCATAAACTTACTTTCCCATAACAGCATATCATAAGGTTGGAACGGTAGTTCTCAAACTGGAATGCCCACCAGAAAATAGACTGCTGGACCCCATTTCCAGAGATTCTGATTCAGTGGGTATGCAGTGAGGCCTGAGCCGTCTGCATTTCTAACAAGTTCCCAGATGCTGCTGCTGGTCTAGAGACCACACCTTTGAGAACCACTGGACCAGGCATCAACCTATACCAAATGCCCTCCCAAGTTCCCTGCCAAACCTTACCAAGTTAATGACTACACTGAGTCTTAAATGATTTTTTGGTAATTTACTTTAGGGATAAATGTGCACCAATTTGTAAAAGGCAGGAGCTTGTCAACATTTCTGTAAATCAGTCAAAGTACCTTCTCCTCCTGTCTTTTGGCCATTTCTCTGAAATCAACCCATATTCCAGCAAAATGGAATGGAGGTGGAAATTAAAGCAATCAATTTTGCTATGCAGAGCAGCTCTGGCAAATACATAGATGAAAAGATGAAAAGAATTATCTGTGAATTTTTATCTATGCTTTCCCTGTCCCAGGAAAAGAGAGGTGATGATAAAAACAGCAACCTCACCGAAGTCCACTCACACACCAGAGCAAGGGACTGACAAGGAAGGCCCGTTTGTTTCTGGCTGTGTGCTTGCCTCACCGCAATCTGACACACACAACCTGGTGTGGCCAGGTGCTCATCTAAGGCAGGTGGCATCACTTTGGTGATGACAAAATGACTACAGTATTTCCATTGCCAGGGCCTTCTACACTGAAAGCCCAGAGTCAAAACTTACATTTTCTAATGTTCCCAAGTCTGGTTTGTGCCATGTTTCAATTTTAATGAAGAAATCATCTTTCATATATTCATTCTGCAGAAAACACAACAGCAAAATGATAGTGATCTTTCACTGGTTCTTGGGGCTCATGTCTGCAGGAGCTTTCCCCAGCACAAGTATCCATGCTTTGACTCTATAAGAAGACTGACATAGGAACACTGATCCCCAAGTGACAAAGAATCATTAGCTGCCTACTTTTACAGACTTGTCAGGCCAACCAATTGCTGCATGCTTTTAAATAATGTAAACAACCCTGCTTGTCATGCAGCACACAGGGCTAATATTAAAGAAGCTGTGAGGTTTGGCGAGTGAATCTGGCATTCAAAGGAAGTAGCAGATGCAAAATAAAGTGAATAGGGAGAGTTTTGAGGCAAGGCTGGAAAGAGCCCCTTAACAATGGAGCACGAGGTGGAGCGCGAGCTGCTGCCAGGAGCACCGAGGAGCAGCCATGCAGCAGTGGGCAGTTTTAAGAAAAGAGCAAGAAATAGTTGAAAATATTACTATGTAAAGCAAAGTTTATAGATGAAGAGTATGTGACACAAAAAGAGTTTTACTCACCGTTACAACTGAGGCATAACGAACAGGTAGGCGACAAAAGGGGAAAAATGTCAGAATATTAATTGGAGCCAAAATAGTCTGTCACAATATTTAATGTCACAAAGATTAAACTACCTGCCAACACAGAACATTTGGTTTATATCTGCAAAACACAACTTCTAAACAGTGACACTATAGGATACTTTAGATTGTGGAATCAATAATCTAATTTTAAAACAATGGTAAAAGAATAATGTCACAAAAGCAAAACATCGTTTATAAGGCTAACTTAGCAAACAACAGGAAACTGTTTGAGGAGTCTGTCCGTCATATTCCTCCTCTACTATGTGGCAATACAAGTAAAAGACTGTTGAAACTACATCAAATGACACTTGTGCATGAGAATGACCCTTAAGGTTTCTGTATTCCTTTTATTTGCTCCCCGTGGAGCCTGCTGGGTCAACGGAGGACCTTAAGGTGCCTGTCATCTGGGAATGAACACGTGTCCCTCACTGGGGCCTGGGGGCGGACCCAGCCCAGCTGCCTCTCTGCCAGTGCGTGCAGTGACTCCCCGACAACCCAAAGAAGGCCTTGCTTCATGTTACCTTTCTCTAAGGCGCGGGCACCACAGTCCCTTTCCTCATTAGCCGCAGGGTAGAAGGGTGAAACGGTTTCTGGGAACCAGACTTACTTGTTCTACAGTAGGGGTATGCGTTCCAGGCTTTCTCGTGAAACACCAAGGAGCCCTCGGGAGCAATCATCCTCACGAATGCAGGGACTTTGCTTTGAGGAGAGAAATACTGGATATATTTTCAACAGCACCATTAATTCTTTGTTGGCTGCTATCAGACTGCTTCAAAGAGTACTCAAATATAAAATTATTGTTTTCTAAAATAGAAGCAATTCTTTCTTATGGCTTTTGACCTACTCCCCTAATATGAGATCTAAGGGTTAACTGAAGCTATTCAACCTGCACATAATACAACACAGAAGTTCTCTCCTGCAGTTTAGACTACACCACATTGTTTCTTAATGCAGTACATAGTCGCCAAAATAACGACTCTGAATAAAAGTACTTTAATACATTTTACAGAATAAACTTAAAGAAAAATGATAATGTGAAGGATCCAGGTACAGAGTAAGATATTCAAATATGTTCAAGTATAAAATTTTGTAGACTTGGAAAATGAATGTTAATTGCTGCCTCAAGTATGGTCAGAGTAGATGGGTTAAATATGTAATTAATGCATGATGAGTTTCTGCAAATTCATGAGATAATCAGGAAAGATTCCAACAGATAAATGGGCAAAGGACATCCACAGACACACCACAAACAGAAAACACAACTGGTTAACAAACATGGAAAATCAGTTTTATCAGTCTTCAAAGCAGTGCAAATGAAATGACCATTTTACTGATGGTAAATGGTCCTACAGTACAGAAAGCAGTTTTACATGCACAGGCTTTCCACAGGTTGGATTCAAATCCCAACATCACCACTTAGAAGCTGTGTGACCTAGGGCATATTACTTGGCGCTCTTAACTTCCTCCTGTGTTGAACGGACTTCATACTATCTACTCTGCAGGGTTATTGAGAGGATTCCATCAGGTACAATCTGTAATGTGTTTAGCAATGGCGCAGTGCAACGAGAGCTCACTAAATGGTGGTTACTGCTTTTTAATTATAATTTGACATGCAGCTGGGTGCTTTCACGTGCCTTTCTTCACTTTAATCCCTCAATAACACTATGAGTTAAGCATTAATTCATTATTTCATGTAACCAGCCTTTAAGTGGCTGAATAACTGTATGTCAAAACGATATCCTCCAACTTGAAGGCCTGCGTATATTTTTTCCATCAGAGCTGCTTTCTGACAACTTTCAAGCACAACTTAATTTCCTAAACTAAGAGAAAGAACAAACTAAAGATACATGAGACCCAGAGAGGACTGCTAGCCCCATAATAAGATTGAGCAGTTGACCAAAGATATTCCTATGTTGAATTTTGGAGACTAAGCAAGGTAGATGGAATGAACCCCACACCAGCCAGAGAGCTGCACAGCTACAGCAGTGTGGACAGTCCTTTCCTTGCCTCTGCAGTACCAAGAACGGTACAGTTTAGGAATTCCCTACAGTTTAACTCACCTGATTTAATACGCATTTTAAAAAAATGCCTTGTTTACAGACAGATGAAATAAATGTATTCCAACCAAAAAAAAAAAAAACAAAAAAAGACAGGATACATGAAAATAATATCACATTAAAAGTCAAGGAATCTCTAAGCAGTCCAAATTATTTCTTCCATTGCTAAAAAACTGGAGCCAAAACTACTTTAAATGTAGGAGAGGTCTAATCAGGGTATAACATAATACATATGGGGAATGTTTTATAATACTAGCTACAAGATTACCTGTCATCTGAGAGAATGACGAACAGATTATATCAGTGGTTCACTTGGTCAACTTAGAAAAAGGCAGGAGAAAAGTAGCTGTGTACCAGCTCAGAAACATACTCTGAACTATTCTATTTATATTCCTATAGTGTCCAATATTCTAAAAACCTTAATATTCATCAAGTTTTAAAATTTGCTGACACAAACAAGAAAACTGGCAGTCAGTTACTGATGGCCAGCATGAGCCAAATCTGTAAGGAAGTTTTAGTGTTTCATCGTCTTGCTTCCAAATGCCTATTGTCTTATTTCCAGCATGCTTTTCCTACCATGCGAATTCCAATTCATTTTATGTTTTGACTTAGTTAAAAACGACCAAACCTTTGAGCTAGTTTTGTTTCAAATTTACTGGTTTTTTACGTTTAACATGAGAACATTAACATACATCTCTCAATGAATCTGACTAAATTTAGGGAAAATGTATAAATGGAGAAAATAAAACTGAATTTCACTTCTACTTTAAAGGAGAGGAATTTTCATTAATGGCAACTTTAATATATTCCTAACAAGGCAGGTCAAGTGTGCCATTCGTACACAACTGAAAGCACGTACCTTGTTTTCCACCTCAGTATCACTTAGGAAGTCACTTTAGTTAACATGCAGGAAACTCTGTTTTGGAAGCTTAGAGTCTCAGAAAAGGGACAAATATTAACCAAATTAACAAAATAGAGCTAGACCTTCAAAAACAAACAAATTAAAAAGGACATTCCTCCTCTTATTCCCCCAAACTAGTCACAAAATGTTGTCCTCATGATAACCAACATTCAGGACAGTGCTTACCTCAAGGTAAACACATCTCGATTTCAGAGTTTAAGAGTCAGCCATAGTATAATGTCCAGATGCACAAAGGTACTTTGCCAATACACAGCCCTTCCCCTACCCCATCTCTGAATACAAAATAAGAATACTTAACTTCAGGGTAAAATTCAACTGAAGTGTTTTATCAGTTGTGTTATCAATATTAAGATCTAACCTCAATATACCAATGGTTGTGAACCTATCTGTTGTGCAGTAAGACAACTTCGTCATAGTTGCAGAAGAAAACAATGGGCTTATATGATTTAAAAGATACATAATAAATGACCATTGTGTACACTGAACTTCTGATGTAGGAGCTTTTTAAAAAAATCTTGTTCCTGAGATAAATAATACCTTGGCAAATCATTTCAAACTGCACTTTTTCCAATGAAACGTTTACATCTTCTTGTAGACAAAACAAACAAAACCATTCAAAGTTCCATTTTTCCATCCTTCTCCATCCTACTGTGGATAAACATCAAAATGTAGAAAAACATGGGGAAGAATTTGAAGACTACATTAATTTGTCATAAATAATCTTTCATTTTATAATCAACTAAAATATACCTTAAAGACACTGGAGACCTCATTCATTCATCCACTAAAGTATTTACTGCCTGTCCATTCTGCCAGGTACCATGTACATAATGGTGTACAAACAGGCACAATTCTTACCCAGAGCTCACCTTCCAGGGAGGGAAACAGAAAACAGGCCAGCAAACAACAAATGACAATGAAAATTACCTTTCCTGAAGGCTATGAGTTTTAAGGAACATAGCAGTGGGCAAGTGAGTACCTGCGGCAAGGGTGCTCAGAAAGGCCTCCCTGAGGAAGTGACACTACAGTGGTGACTAGAGGGTGCAGAGGGCCAGCTACATGAAGAGACAGCGAACACCAGAGCAGGCAGAGGGACCAGCATGACCAAAGGTCCTAAGATAGCAAAAGATCTGGTCTGCTTGGGCCACTCGGGAGGCCTCCAGCATGGTGAGACTGTAGTGAACAAAGAACAGAGGAATACAAGACAAGGATGATGAGGTGGGCAGGGTGCAGACAGATCACATGGGGCTCCTCTCACAGGCCTAAGAGTTTGGATTTTATTCTTTGTATGATGGGAAGCTACTGAAGGCTCTAAGGAGGGGAATGACACAATGTGATTTAAGTTTTAATATCATTCTGGCTTTGTGTGGAAAATTAAATGGAGTGGGCAAGAATGGACGGCAGCAAAAGTTAACTAAAAATGGATTAAAGAGCTAAATGAAAGAGCTGAACGTATAAAATTCTTAGAAAAAAACATAAATTGAATGTCAAAATTAGAAGCTTTTTAAGCCTCAAAGGATATAAGAAAATGAAAAGACAACTCACAAATGGGGGAAAAATACTGCAAATCATGTATCTGATAGGAGACTGGTATCCAGAATATACGAAGAACTCTTACAATAAAAAGCCAACCCAGTTTAAAAATGGGTAAAAGATTTGAATAGATATTTCTCCAAGGATCTACAAATGATCAATAAGCATATGAGAAGATTCTCAACATCATTAATCAGCAGGGAAATGCAAATCAAAACTACAATGAGATACTACCTCACGCCCATTAGTATGGCTGCCATTAAAAAAAAAAATTCCAAAAATAACAAGTGTTGGCAGTGATGTGGAGAAAATGGAGCCTTCATACACTGTTGTTGGGAATGTAAGATGGTACAATCACTTTGGAAAAGTCTGGCACTTCTTCAAAAAGTGAGGAGTTACCGTATGCAATTCCAGTTGTAGGTACATGTACATGTGTATGTACATACCCAAGAGAAACGAAAACATATGTTCACAGAGAAACTTGTACACAAATGTTTATAGCAGCATTATTTATAACAGTCAAAAGAATGAACAGCAAGAGATGAATGCAGGGAGGCAACCTGAGAAGTCTGAGAGACATGGAGCTTGCATTAACGCAGTGGTGCTAGAGATGGAAGAAAGGGAGAGATATAAGGGGGAAAAAATTAAAAACTGACTTAAAATTCCCCAATTTGTGGGAAAGGAATAAAATCGCCAGACACAAACTGAATATCTTCTGGAAGGTATAACAAGACTCTAAAATTCAAGAGAATTATAAAAAACAAAAGGAGAAAGAAGTATTTTTCACTGAACAAAAGGAAAGTAGGAATGAGAAATGAAATATACCATAAAGAAGAAACTACATTGGAAAATGTCTGACATTCTTCTGAAATAGGATCACTCCTGATGTAGAAAACTTTGAACTATTCAAATCTTAAGACTCAGGCCTATATACAGAGAAAAAAATTATGTGTTGACAGCTAATTCTCGACTAAAGAACGAATTACTCTATTTGGCTGATATTTATTAATTTCTTACTATACTTACTCAGTGATGCTCATATCTCTGTGAAACATCATATGTAATCAACCTTTGCATCCTCAGATGATTTAAACTTCTCATTTTTAAACACGAACATAACTTAAGTTCCTGGCAAATGACTCTTGTTGCTTACAAAAATGAGCTCTTAACTTGAACCACATGAAACTTTTAAACAATGATTTTCAATAAAACCTCTGCTTCGACATTTGAGGAACGAGGCCATTTTGCAACTGATAAAGCTTTATGAATTCTCCATCATCCAAGACTGAATGAAGTTGGCTAGATTATAATGCTTATGGGGAATAAAAAACAGTAATGCTGATTTTCCCCAAGGAAGAGAAAACAATAGCAAAAGGATTGGTCAGTGTGTCTGTATGAGGTCTCAGGACAGCTGCAAGTTTTTCTCTGAAATACCATCTTAAAAGTTGCACCACATTTCCTTGACCAGCTTCAAAATTCTTCAACCAATAAATTCTGTCTCACCTCCCCACCACCCACTATTAAGTGTATATTAAACAACCTTAGGAAATGTCCTCAAACTTTTTTGGCAAACGGGGTATACAACAAGACAGATATGTATGCATACAGAAATACCTGATTAGGTGTCAAATGGAGAAGTGACAAAAAGTGATGGTGTTTAGGGAAGAAGGATCAATATGAATGAAAGTAGTCAAGGAATGCACGGGACAGATCTGAGCTGTGCTCAGGAAACCAAGCAGGTTATGAGCAACCTGACGGGCGGAACAGGTCACTTCTCGAGGACAATAAAGAGATGGGCTTGCTTAGAGCCAAGGGTTTTTACTTTGGACAGAGTTATAACAATTGGAGATACATGGGTAATCTTGAGTAAGTACCTTGTTAAGTTCAACTTTATTTTGGATAAAGACTGGCGACTTTAAAGACTTAGGAGAAAATGGGATGTGGTGAAATCCATGGTCTTGGAAGAAATTTCTCTGTAAACTCTTTTGGAGTTCACTTTAGGAAATGGAAAATTTCCTCCCACAGGGCTCAGCAGTAAAGAGAGCGATAAAGAGCCACAATGCCTCCTGGGTTCCTGGGCTATCTCTGCTACCAAACAGCAGTGACATATCAGCCAGCTGCTGAAATCTTAGTTACTGGACCTAGTTTCCTCACTAGCAAAGGTTGACATGGGGAATGAATGAGTTCCCACCTAGACCACTTACAGTGACCAGTACACAGGAAGTACTAGATCCTCTGCTTAGAATCACAATGGGTGAACACTCACTATAAGTTATCAAAGGAAATGGAAAGAATATCAATCCATAAGAGGACTATTACCTGAGACTCAGGGAAACCAGACATTTGAAATGTCCCTTGCGATGATCACTAAATTTTGTATTTATTTTATTTTATTTTTATGTAGGAAAAATATACTACTCCTCAACCTCTACTGTAAGGCTGGTAGCCCTGAGAACTCCTTCTTTAATAACGTAGCATGTTATGGATGTATTAAATTTTGAATTTTTTAATACTTCACCAAGATTGTTTCTCAATCTTCTGGCTGAGATTAAGTGTGTATATCTTACCATGAAGTGTTTTTTGCTGAAATGGGAAAGCACACTGACGAGGGAATTCAGAGGCCTCGATAACACTTGGTAAAGCAGACCTCAGAATTCAAGTGTCCCAAATGTAAAGCAAGGTGCTGGCAGCCTCAGCCAACCAACTTACCCAGCAAGGTTTGCCACGTCTGCAAGCCTGTCTATCAATGCTGTACAGTGACAGTGCACAGAGCACTACTGGTTCCCCAATGGAATAAGTCCTGGAAAAGGGAACATATATTTCTGGACAGAAATTTAACTTCCTCAGGGAGAGAGTTCTAAAACTCTCTAGGGACTATGGGTATGTCTTCAGCATGCTGAACGGATGCCCTTGCAGGACACTGAAGTCTGATGGGGCTGTACTGCCAGTCCTGGGCCATGCCTGTGGTCTTTCCTCCACAGGAAGGCCTGAGCACTTGCTGCTAAATGATTCTTTACCCTTCCATAACAGTTATCCTGGGGCTACTGTGCCTTCAGTATGACACTGATGACTTTGAGAGTGGACATCTGATTGCCCTTGCTCCATGACCTCCCCCACGGGACCACAGTGACAGTGGGTCCCTGCTTTGTCTTTATTAACAGACAGCTTTTTTATTGTTTTTCATTACCACCAGAGTGGCTATTATCTGCCACACTGTCTGAGATCCATTACTGCTACCTTCTTTCCTTCTTCCCTTTCCTGTCTCATGCCTCTCCATGCTTCCATCCAGAACTGCCATCTCAGTGTGACAAGGCCAGCCTTCTATGAGCATCAAATAGTCCTCACCATCCGATCAGACCCCATCTCACCCTTCTCATGGGACACCTGTGCTCATCAGTGCAGGCCCTTGAGACTGTGACTTGTGACCAAAAGAGCATGGGATTAGAAATCACAGAATCCAGGCTCAGTCTCCATCCCACCACTTACTACCTGTGTGACTTCGAGTAAATATGAAACTTAGTGCCTTCTTATGTATAATGTGTATACTGCCCATGTCTCAGGACTGCAATGAGGATTAAAGGAGTGCATGAAAGGGTGAAACCAAAGGGTACTGTGGAATGATTTCAGCTCCTTCTAGGAATGAAGAAGCAGCTCCAGAAGCCAGACAGTGCTGGGAGGCTGGCCTCCAGAGCCAAGGTTTTCCTTTATTTAATTGCCTGAAAGGAATTCCGAACCTCATCCCAATAATCCCTCCAGAATAATAATATCTCTTGCACTAACCATATTTATACAGCCCTCTTGAACTTAACAGATCCATTATGTATGGCTGGAGTGTCACCTAAATCAGATATTTCAAAATTAATATTTATCATTCTTTACTTTCTCATTAAACAAAAATACAGAAGAGTAAAATAAATTTAAATCACCCATAACTCCACCACCAAGGGAAAAACATTCTTAACATTTTAATGAATCTCTTTCTAGGCGTTTTTCTGATTAACTTTTAAAATTATAAACAACATATTATTTATGTACAAATTTAGCAACTGGTCTTTTCCATGTAATAATATATCAAACATTTTCTCAATATTCCAACTCTTAGTTTTCAAATGAAGGATATTTTGAATCTATTTCAAGTTTATATGGACATCATAGACCAACAGAAAATTTTATATATCAAACTTTTGGGTTTATTTTAGATGCTCCAGAGAGTTGAATGTTTATAATAAAGGGAGTTTTTATATATTGGTAAAATTCAATTAATGAGTAAATATAAAATGCTAGAAAAGTAAGCTGAGTAAACATAAGTAAATTCAATACTATAAATATTATATAGGTTATACCATCTAGAATGCTAAAATTCTCTCAAATGGCACATTTTTAGATATGCTTAAGGTGCTAACAAATTAACAGAAACTATGAATAACACAGTCTTTATGGATAATTGATTAATCAAAGTTATTGCCTTCATTCAAACCTGCATCAGAAACAAAGAAATGCTGTGTTCTAAGCGAAAATAAAAGTAAAATTTAAGGTTCTACAAAGTGATGACCCACTTTATATTCATGTGTCATTATAAATGAAGCAATAGCCTCAAACTGAGAAAATATGAAAAATACTAATCATCACAACTTATCTGCAATTTTAAAAACCTCTATAAAACCCTGGCATTAATCAACATGAAGAGAAGAAAGCCAAGAGCAGAGCAGATTCCCTCTTCCTTTGATAAACTGGGGACACTACTGACAAAAAAAGACTCCTAAAAACCATTACTGATCTTTTGCCCTTGGATAAATATTGGTATGCATTTTCTATTTTAAAATATTTATGCCAAAGACAGAGATTAGACTGCCAAACTTAGGAGAATGTGCAAAAGAACCTCTGCAAACAAAAGAGATAAAAACAATGAACAAAGGATTTGAAGGGTCAAGTCACACAGGAAATTCAAAAGGCCAAATTAATATGAAAGACATTCAACTTCACTAATAAAGAAATGCAAATTTAAACAAGGGGCTATTTTTCGTGTATCAAATTAGCAAAAATTAAAAAGATAGAAAAATATGGGAAAACAAATGTTCTCAAACTCTTGGAAGGCAATCTGGCAATAGTATCAAAATTTTAAAAGAGCATGGACTTCCAGCAATCCTACTGTAATGAATTTCTCCTAGAGAAATAGTAACCTAAGGCATAAAGACTTACAGAAATACTACCTGTAACAGACAAAAAGAAAAATACCTAAAACACCTAAATCAACCTACCATTTAGAGAATGGTTAAGTAAACTATGTCCACACCAAGAAATTTTACTCACCTTTAAGAAGAATGGAAAGGGCATTAAATAACAACATGAAAGGATGCTCGTGATATATCACTGCATGAAAATTAATGCAAAGTGCATAACCATATGTATGGTATGATCCCATTTGCTGTGGGAAACAATAAATGATACAAGTGACATATTTCTATGTTTTTTATTAATTTATTTTTGGCTGTGTTGGGTCTTCGTTTCTGTGAGAGGGCTTTCTCTAGTTGTGGCAAGCAGGGGCTACTCTTCATTGCGGTGCGCGGGCCTCTCACTATCACGGCCTCTCTTGTTGCAGAGCACAGGCTCCAGACGCACAGGCTCAGTAGTTGTGGCTCACGGGCCTAGCTGCTCCGCAGCCTGTGGGATCTTCCCAGACCAGGGCTCAAACCCGTGTCCCCTGCATTGGCAGGCAGATTCTCAACCACTGCGCCACCAGGGAAGCCCTCTATGTTTTTTAAAAACTTATTTGAATACGTATAGAAAATGATCTGTAAGGATAAACTCTAGGCTGTTTCTAGTTTCTCTCTGGAGTTATGGGTGTGTGATGATGTGAGATGCGGACTAAGTTTTTAATTTATAATCTTCTGTTTGAATTTTTTAATAAGCAGACAGATCACTTTATAATTTAAAAATAACTAATAAAGGGCTTCCCTGGTGGCACAGTGGTTGAGAGTCTGCCTGCCGATGCAGGGGACACGGGTTCGTGCCCCAGTCCAGGAAGATCCCACATGCTGCGGAGCAGCTGGGCCCGTGAGCCATGGCCACTGAGCCTGCGCGTCCGAAGCCTGTGCTCCGCAATGAGAGAGGCCACAACAGTGAGAGGCCCGCGTACCGCAAAAAAAACCCCAAAAAACTAATAAAGGGGGAGAAACACTCTCAAAAAATTAAAATGCAACATACTAGCACAATGAAAAAAAAATTTTTTGTGTGTGGGGGGGTCACATTACAATTTTTTAAAGCACCTCAGCACATCTACTAGTGAGTTAGGTAGTTACATACTGAATAAGTAGGCTGGGTAGTCAAAGCGTGATTGTTTTATATGACTAAGCACCAAATGTGAACACCCTGCTTACCTCTTCAGGTGATAAATTTTGTGTGTATACTGTCCTTTTTCTCCATCCTTTTCATAAGGTTCATTCTTTAAGACTTCAATTCCTTCTCCACCACCAGTCTCATTCTTACTGGCTTCTGCAACAGAGTAAAGCTGCCCAACCTGATACTGAAATATCAAAGAATTTCAATAAGTCAGCATAAATGCAGGAACCTCCTGTGCTAAAATCTTATTGTAGATATAGAAAAGCACATCCAAACCATTTAGCACATATGTTCTATATGAAAACATGACTCAAATCAGAAATCAATACGTTTCGAGAGACAAACACCAGATGATCATACAGCTTCAAGAAACTGTAATATTTTACAAGATTTCCATTATTTAAGAAAACTGTTGGTTACAAATATTCTGGTGCTTTAACATATACTATCCATTTATCAAGACATCTTGACACTTGTTTCAGTTTTTTGAATGATAAATACACATTTGTATTTTCCAAAGCATTTTCATATCTATTATACCTCATTTAGTTTCACAAACTTCTAAAGAAGGTATGGAAGGAACATAATTGTTACTTCGCCAAATAAGAAAGCAGAGCAATCAGAATACCGTTCTCAATAATGAGGAGGGATATACAGTGTAACAATAAAAGCCTGCAAGTACAAAGAACCATTACAGTCTAAATTTTAGTAGACCTCTGGGGTGTTCTTTTCCATGCTTATGTATATGACATGGCTGATTTGGCCCTTGCCCACCTAAACACAAACAGTACTGGGTACCCAGGGTCAGAACAGTTAATTATGAAGTTCTCTAGTAAACAGAAACTGTTTTTAAAGTATTTATAAATATCCAAGTATTACCATAAAAGGCAAGAAATTGCTGATAGTGGTTTCTATTTCATTTTAAAGTGAATGAGAATTCTCAGTGGACTTCACCAATACCTGTAGGTGGGCAGTATTGTTCTATGCCAATCTGGAGTTTCTAACAATTCCAACAAATGATAAAAAGCAAAGTTCTTGTGTTCTAATTTGTTCTAGTGACTCAATCATGGCATTATCTTCAGTCTCTACAAATTTGGCTAAATTTCTTCCTTCCAATGAAGACAGCCTTGAAGAAAGGTCTTTTTCTTTTTTAAGCATATTTTCAAAGAAAAGCTACCTCTCAAAAGTAATAATTCAAAACTAACATTTTATTTGAGGAATAAAAAAACAGAGGTGGTTGTAAGCTTAGTAAATATTCATATCTAAAAAGCCCATGGGAGTATGATGCTATATTGCAGGTTAATTTACACACACACACACACATACACACACACACACACACACACACACACACTCAATTTGGAAAGATTTCTTAAACGCATCAAAAAAGTTTTTGTAGAGGTTTTAGACTGCAGAAAGGGCTTTTTTCTTTTGGTTTTCATGATACAACACCAGGGTTAGTCCAGTAATGCTATAATCCTTACGTCTTTCAAAATATACTTCTCAACACTGTGATATTTTGAAAACATGATTAAAATGTCTCTAAGCCAGAGGGTAAATTTGATCTTGGTCAGGAACAGAGTAACAAAGACTTACACAGGAAGGACAACAGTATCCAAAAATATGCTATTAATGGACTGATATTTTGCCACATGCTACTAGGCTTTCATTCTCATTTTTAAGAATAACTTAAAGACAAGAGGCATGTTTTATTAAGTCCAAATATAACAAAAAGCTGAGATTATTCTGGGTGACAATACTAAGACTCAGAAACTAGCTGAAACCAAAAGAAAAATTTAACAGAAACAAATGTCAATTTCCACATTCAAGTTCAAACAATTGTACAAGTAAAGAATAGGGGTGCCTGGCTTGTCTCGAGTGTTCTAATTCACTTTAATACAGAAACCTCAGGCACTACTGAGGTACATGCGGCTATGTTCAAGTCTACATGAAACAGTGACACACAGCTACTCCTTTTAAGTTCCTGCATTTTATTTTTTTTCTGTCTGCCTTCTGTCAGCTGTCACGTCTTAGGTTATCAGTTTGTTTTGTCCCACTTCCAATTCACTGCTTCTAATCGAGTGTCAGCTCTAGGAAAACCAGATAACCTAAGAGTGCAAGCTGTGCGCAAGTTACAGAAGGACCCAAAGGCCTTTATGGGTTTTCCTACACGTATCTTGATTTCTCAGAAGCTGTCTCTGCTTTTATCCTCATTCCTGGCTATACTACTGAGAGCTACAACTGCAGGACATGCAAGTTCTGAATAGGTGATGCATTTCTGTACCGTGCGGATCAAGGGAGACAATGATCTCTCACGGTTCTGTGGTCAGACTGTGTTGGGAACACTTTTTCAGTTGGGAGCAACAACTACAGCACGTGCAGTGAGCAGTGAGACGAGCTTGTGAGAAAGTCTGGAGATCACATTATATTAGGCCAAATGAATGTGCTGGGAATGTTTAACCTTGTGACCTCACGCAGAGAAGATGGAACAAAAGGGCCAGGAGGAGGAGAGAGAATTGTCCAAAAAATACCCTGAAAGGTCACCATGTGCAAGACAGAACAGGCTTACTTCTCTTTGCTCAAGTGGAAGGAACCGTAAACAACAGGCAAACTTTATAGGAAAGCAGATTTTGGTTTAAAGTAATGACAAATGTTTAAAATATGCAACAGTAAAGTAGGCTGCTTCTCCAAGCAGCAAGTGACTTAACCCTAAAGTGCCTAAGTTGAGGCTGGAACCTTCTTTCTCTGGGATACTGTAGACAGAATTCCTGCACCAGACAGGAAGTTAATCTACATTCTGAGAGCCTTCCAAAACAAGGCAGTGTTAACAGAAATTCATTTACAATTAATTATCTTTAACACATCATAATTCACTCTGTCACATAAACTGCAAAGTAAAGGTAAATGAATACAATGAAAATATGTCTTTAGATTAGCGTATCAAAATAAACTATGTAAGCAAGACTTACCTCCTGAACCGAACATGGCAAAACCACACGGCTAAAAAGACAAAAGAATAACAAATACGTTAAACATGAAATAGTTGGCTTTAAAACACAGATCTCCACGATTAAAGAGCTTTCGTTTTAAATCCAATGATAGCTTAGTACAAGATGTTGTTTATGGAAGAGGGTCTTTGCAATGACTACAGCTCTAAATAAGAGTTTTTAAATGGGGGAAATAAAACTACCCATTCCTGGCTCTCAACAATCACTTGCATTTAGCATCCTCATTATACCAGGACCCCAAAAACGCAGTTGTAGAGATTCTTGTGAGGAGTAAAGGAACAAGAGAAAACTCATCACTGAACATTGCAGGGTACAGGATATATTATTTGTAGACTGCCTGGTCAGGTTGTCCTTGTGAAACTTTTAGTATGGTTGCATTCTCCATCTATATATTATGCATTTTGTTTTTATGATACTTTCTCCCAGAATACATGTCTTGAATCTCACGAATGAATGCCTCCAAAAACTGTTCCCCACTACCCAATTATTCCTCAATTTTATTGAGAAAAACAAGTAAAAGATCCTTTAGACTTAGTAAGAAAAAACTTTACCATGGAAAATACGTTGAACTTTATAAATATAACCCCTTTTCAATATAAGGTTTCTGTGTTCGATCTTGTCCAAGAGTTTGTTACTGTACATACAAAAGGACCAGCAGAGAGGCATAATGCTCCTAAAGATGAATTCGAAAAAAGAATTCTATGATGTATTATTTTGTATATCAGGATATTGCATTTTATCTCCAGATTTTTATAGGGAAGTACCCTCACACTTATTTCCACAATAAGCTCCGAAAACCAAGGCCATCCCTGAATATCAAATGTCTCATGATAATAGCTGGTGTCCAAGATAGCAACTTTTTCATTTTTGGCCTGGTCATTCTCAGACTTTTCCCTCCTAACCATCAAGCTACCATAGCAGTGCCATTTAAAATCTTATTTAACTCTTTCTACTATGAGGAGAGAAAAAAAAATATCATGGCATTCACCTCAATTTTCATTTTACAGAAAATTCCCAGTAGTTTTCCTCATTCCAACTTCTCTTCAGCTCACTTTTCACCTGTTTCTCTCTCCTTAGTCTCCTCAAACGATGCTTGAAAGCCCACATCACCTTAATCTCCAACACGTGTAAAACACATCTCCTGCTACTCCCTCCTCCTTGACTACTGGGGGTCACTCATCACTCTGTCTTTCTGATAATGGTCATCTAAACACAACAAACATTCTCAAAGTCACAGTGGTTACTAATTTTTATTCTCATCAAGAATAAACTTGTTATACAAAATCCTTCCACACCTAATCATTTTAGCTGTCTCCTCAGGGTACACACTAACTTAACTTGCTCACTGTCTCAGTAACAGAAAATGAACTAGGGCGGAGGCAGGGGGAAGACTATGATACAGGCTGGGAGCATATTTTGGGAGATACAGACAAAGATACAGTTTGGGAGCATATTATCAGGGTCTGGAATACAATGGTAAGAAATCTATTAAATTTATTAGACAACAAGGAATCCTGGAAGGTTGTTCCAAAAGGTAAGTGACATAACTACAGCTAACCTGAAGGCGTCATCTGTAGGTGGTTAAAAACATTGAGAAGCAGGAAGGTGAGGAAAAGCCATCTTTTGGGAGGCAGGGTAAGGATGTACAAAGGTCCAAATGAGGATGCTGGGATGCGAGGAAATGGAAGAACAGAAAGGAAACAGTTAAAGACTTCCCTAAAGTTTCACAAAACCAAAGAATCACTGCTGAGTAATTTTAACAACTACTTACTAGTAGGAAGATCCCTATTTTTATATACTAACACTTTCAGGGAAACTTACTTCACGAAATGAAAATGACTGATAAAGACATTGTGAATGAATGATGAGTCAAGTAACTTCTTCAAGATTTGCTTAAGAAAAAGAGAAAAGAAACAGGCTTTGATTTTGTATTATTATTCTAAAAGCAGTATTCAACTTTTAGAGCAATTTGAAATTTTTCAAACTTCTCTGAAAATCCTTCTAAAATAATTTTCCAGATCGAACTACAAATAGTTCTTTAAAACCAGGACTTTTACACTAATGGCAATTTCATCTATTGCTTAAGCAACAACCCGAAGGGAACTCCCCAACCTGAGAAAGTTATTTCTAACCTTTTAATTCATGTCAAAAATAGATGGCATTTTTAAAGACAACAAACATTTGCCGAAGTATATTACAGTTTACCAACATCTTCACATAGGAATGACCTATTCATTGCTCCTGACCAAAAACAATTTTAGAAAGTTGACGTGTGAGTAGGAAGAATCATTTTTTTTGTTAAACAACACTGAGTTCTTACAGTGTGCTAGACTAGATGCTGTGTGGTACCGGGAATACTTATAAAATAAGAAACAGCCTCTGACCTCAAAAAGTCTAGAAGGAAAATGGGAATTCCCTAGCGGCCCAGTGGTTAGGACTCCATGCTTTTACTGCCAAGGGACCAGGTTCAATCCCTGGTTGGGGAACTAAGATCCCACAAGCCACGCCTCAGCCAAAAAAAAAACAAACAAACAAAAAAAAACAAACTCTAGGAGGAAAAAAAAAGTCTAGGGGAGACATACATGAGGAGTGAACATTAAGAAATGTAATTGTATAACTCCTCCAGAAAAAGTATTATACCTTGAACACATTTCAACACTTGTTACCTCGGCACATTAAAATTTTTATAAAGAAAGTAATGATTCACAAAACGCACAGGCATGCAAATTCCCAATGAGAATTTCTTTCCATGATTTAGCCTGATACTACTCACATAACTGTCAAAGGGATCGACTGAACACTTAATTCACATTTTAGGAGGGAGGAAATAACTAAGAAAAATGACTAGATCTATGACCTAAAATCAGTTCTGCAATGCACATGCTATGTGACTTGGGCCAAGTCAATTTCCTCCTGTCTTATTTCCTCCAGAAGTCTTAATATCTGCCACTTATCAGTTACAAAAACTTCAGAGTAATAAATGAGATAACACTTGCATGATACATTGTACAAACGACTTGGAAGAAAAATTTTTATAAATCCGAAGTTCAATACTATAAATAAGCTTTAACTGAAAATGTCTTTTCTCAGGATCCCTGTCACTGAATAAAGTTATAATTTTCCATTAATTTATTTAACAAATATTTATTGAACACTTACTATGTGCTGGAGACTATTCTATGAGCTGAGGATGTTAGAGTGAGCAAAACAGACAGATTCGTGGAGTTTACATGCAGTGAGAGAACACATCTAGTAAAATAAAAAAAATAACCATTGTGCTGCATGTTAGTGGTGATAACTGCTGTGGAGAACAATAAAGCAGGGAAGGCAAACACCAAATGGGGAGGGGGTGCAATTAGATCTTCAGAGAGGGATTCCCTAAGGTGATATTTAAGCAAAGACCTGAAATGAGGTGAGTTAGTGAGATGAGGGAAGAGCTCTTAATGCAGAGGGAACAGCAAGCAGAAAGGCCCCGAACTGAACTTTTCCTGGAGTAGTGGAGGAACAGCAAGAAAACTTGTGAGCTTGTAAGGGACAAGGGAAGGGACGTAACTGAAATCACAGCACAAAACAGTGTTAAGACCTCCTAGGCTATAGTAAAGGCATTGGCTTTTATTCTCAGTGAGATAAGGAGTCTGAAGAATTTTAAGCAAAGAAGCGACAGGAGTGACTTTTTAAAAGAAGTTTGAGAACACTAAAAATAAGCTGTCCGGAGTTAGCTAAATTAAGCCAAGAATTTTAAGAGTTTAAAATCAAAAGAGCATTTGAAAAACCCAAGAACGGGCCACACTCGAAATCCCTAGCTGCCCAAGGGATGCTGACAACACGAACCAGCTGTGACAGCTGAACATTCCCTACCAACCAGATTTCCTGTGATATTCACAATCCCTGCCGGTAGGAAATGCCGTAACTTTTCAACAAAACCACTTCGCCGGTCTGATGCACCTGGAAACCCTTTTATCTGACCAACCACATGTTAACGCCTCATCTAAACCCCGGGAAGTACACGGGGCCCAGAGTGTCACCCCATCTTAAAGATGTAGAAACTGAGACTCAGAGCAGAAAGATGGCTCTCCCGTGAAGGGAGAGCTTCACTGCCCAGTGAAGAGCATGTTTTCCGGACTCCCGACTCCAGCATGAACTTCAGGGCACCTACGTCCCACCTCCAGCCCCGACACCAGCGCTACCTTTGCCTGGCAAGCCCACCTCCCGCGGGTTACAGACAGGCTCCACCCCGGACGAAAACCCACAGACCCATCGCGTCTCCCCCACCCTTGGGCTTCAGCTGGGTCCCACCCGAGAGCCTGGGGATGGGCCCAGGTTCAAACGGGGGTGAGGGGATTAGGGAGAGAAGGCGGGTCCTAGCGGAAACTCCCGGCCGCGCCTTCCTGAGCCACGCGCTGCAGCTAAGACCCTGCCGCCTCCGCCCCTGGGTGGGGAGAGGGCAGCACTGTTACCACGACAACGCCAGGGGGGCCTGGGGGCGCGCCGCGGAGGGGCCTAGAGCGGGCCGGGGGCGCGGGCCGGGGGAGGGGGTGCGCGCAGGGAGCGGCCGGCCCGAGGCTCGCTCCTTCTTAGGAATATTCCACCACTTCTCAATCAATGATTCTCCCACCACAGCCGTCCCGGAACCTCGCTCACGCCCACCGACCCTACTCACAATTCTTTAATCAGCACCATCTTCCCGGAACCCCTTCACAGCTGCCGCCACTACCTCTACCACCGCCGCCGCCGCCGCTACCGCCGCTCACGGCGCCTGCGCGGCCCCGCCCCCTGCCTCCCGGGCCGCTGCGGCGCCTGCGCGTCCACACCCTTCCGCCACGACCCGTCACGTCAGCGAGCGAGAGGAGCTGCTCGGCCCCGCCCCAGTTCCGCGCCCCGCCCTGGGCGCGCGAGGCTTCTACTGCGGCTGTGCGGCTCAGCGCGCGCTGAGCGCGCGCTCGGTTGTCTCGCGTCGGCGATTCCTCCCTTCAGTCAAGTTCTCTCGAGGTGGCTGTGCAGCCTACGCTCTCTGGTGAGTTTTCCAGTCGGTTCCCTCGAAGTCGTTTTCTGGTGACCAGAGCTAAACTTTCTCTCACTGCTCTTGAGAAGGAGGCCTGCCTTCTTCACAGACCCCTCACTTCAGAAGTCCGTGTTAAAGACTCGAGACGGGTCGGAGAGGGGTTGGACGGGTGGGCGGCTCGCGCGCCGGTTCCACGAGCCCAGAACCAAGCCGCGTACAGCTGTGGCTGCACGAGTTCCCAACGCCCACACCCCCTGCCCCCGAGTCCAGAATCCCGCCGTGGCTGTGACCCGACCGCAGGGGCGTCCGACCCTCCCGACCAGCCCCCCGGGGGGAAAGGGGGTGCGCGCCCTTAGGCCCCGGAAAGGGGGCCTGTTGTGGGGAGACGCTAGCGGGTCCCGGTGAAGGCCCCACACGACTCGGGCGCCAGCCTGAAAGCCAGGAGGTGGCCTTAGGAGGAGTTGTAGCGCAGGGTCACTCGCTTGCTCTGTGCTAGTCTCAGGTCTAGGCCCTGGGATACACCTGGAAGCAAAATAGACACTGTCCGTGCCCTCACTTGGAAACAGATAAGAGAGAATTTGGCGTAGTGGTAAGTGCTCTTCCATGAATACGGTAACAGGGTAGAGGCGAAGGCAGAGTAATCAAGGGAAGGACTCTCCGGAGGCCACGGTTGAGCCTGATGTTAGCCCAGCCTGTGAAGATGGGGGAGGCATCCCAATTAGAGGAAAATAGACCGGGAGGCTGAAATACGCTTAGAGTAGTAGTTGAGGAGCAGGTGGAGGCCAGGTGTGGCTAGGACGTCTTAAGTGTGTGGGGCAGGGGGGGAATAAGCAACTAGGCCATAGTAAAGAGTTTGCGTTGTATGCTAAGAACCATGAGAAGTTGTTGAAAGGTTATTAAAGGAATTTTAAAAATCTTTAAAACACTTCTACATAAATTTATATGGAATACACCCAGTGGAGTTAGGGCTGCCTCCAGAAAAAGTAATAGTAGTGAAATATTTGCCTAAAGCTGGAAACTTCTCCTAAGGCAGTCGCTGGGATCCACTGAGTTTCTTTGATGTGTGAAGCCCTATGCTAGTTATTGTGATGGTGAAGATTCAAGGAAACACATGCTCTTACTTTCAGGGAGCTTAGAAACTAGGAGTAGCTTCTGTTGATTGGGAATCCGTTGTATGCCTTGTGTCAGTATGCCTACTGACTTTTTTCTAGATAAAAGTAAATAAAGGGCTTCCCTGGTGGCGCAGTGGTTGAGAGTCCGCCTGCCAATGCAGGGGACACGGGTTCGTGCCCCGGTCCGGGGAGATCCCACATGCCGCGGAGCGGCTGTGCCCGTGAGCCATGGCCGCTGAGCTTGCGCATCCGGAGCCTGTTGCTCGGCAACTGCAAAAAAAAAAGTAAATAAAAAGTTGAGGCATGTAGACAATATTTAGGACAAATAATTGTTCTCAGTTATGGGAAGAAGGAGGTTATGGTCAAAACATAGAAGATACTTAAAGGTAAGACTAGACAATCTACAGATTTGAATACTATACCAATGAATATGAGCACTGGTAGATTTTTTTTAAGGTCCAAGGAGGTAATATTAGTTAAGTAGTCATTTTAGTAGTTTCTCCCCAGATGTTATGCAGGCTGAAGATATAAATAGCTTTAAAAATGTGAATAAAGTTGTGGTTGATGTGCTTAATTAGTCATTAAGAAAAATTAGAACGTTGCAGAACATGTCTGTAACTTCTGAAGTCTTCCCACAAGTGTTCACTAATTCCATTCTCTGCATAGTACAGGTGCTGCTCATAGTAACACTCATATGTTTGTAAAGTAAATGAAGAGATAGTGTGCTGGGTGGAGCATAAGTCTGAACTAGTGTACAGCATGGACATTGTCTCCATTCCCCATGTAAAGATGCATAGTAAAACAGTCAATTGAAAACCACAAGATACAGACTTCCTTGGTGGCGCAGTGGTTAAGAATCTGCCTGCCAATGCAAGGGACAGGGGTTCGAGCACTGGTCCGGGAAGATCCCACATGCCACGGAGCAGCTAAGCCGGAGCACCGCAGCTACTGAGTCTGTGCTCTAGAGCCCACGAGCTACAACTACTGAAGCGCACGCCTAGAGCATGTGCTCCACAACAAGAGAAGCCACTGCAATGTGAAGCCCAGGCACCGCAGCGAAGAGTAGCCTCCACTCGCCGCAGCTAGAGAAAGCCCATGCACAGCAACGAAGACCCGGTGCAGCCCAAAATAAATTAATTAATTAAAAAAAAAAGATAAATTAGCCAGTTTAGGTGTATGTATTTGTGGGCAACAAAAGATACTAATTCAGGATTAACTAGGTTGATAGAAAATATGAAATCTGTATACCTACATCTGCTTAAGAGATAAAAAAGGCAGAATGAGGGAATATTGAAGAAGACTAGAGAGTAGGAAAGACGAACCATCACCCCAAACTGACAAAGAAGGAAATATAAAGAAAAAGATTATGACACATGAAAAAAAATAAGCTCATGGATTGTGTGGCATTTTCTTGTTTTAAAACTAAAGATGTTGAATCTTATGCATTTTTGCAAATATGGACATACGATGGGATATAACTTATTAGTAATTGTTTCCGGATGTGGAAAAGATCCACCCTCTTTTTTAAGCCTGATATCTGTTGTCCCTTGTTCTAACTTTCATCCTTCAGCAAAGGTAACCTTTACACACAAGATGTCTAATTGAATTTAATTCTACAAGCCTCATAGAACCACCAGTCTCATTACTTCTTATATACAATTTGGAACAGAGCTCGTTACAGTAAGAATGATGGTAGATTTTACTGAGGCAAACCAAAAGATTTCTGAACACGAGCAATGTTTGGAACATTTATGCACTAGTTGATAAAGTACAACTCTGGTCAAAGAAATTTGGATGGTCCTTCAAATACTACGAGTGAATATGGCCTGTTTTTTCCCCCCTAAGGAGACGTTCTTAACCTGGATCCAAAGGCCTTTTCGTGGGTGTTCCCGGGGAATTTGTGAACCACTGAAATTATATACATAATTTCATGTCTATGCACATTTTTCTAGGGGAGATGTCTATAGCTTTTATTTGCCTTGCTTACTCTGCAGTTTGCCATCCTGTTTTCTTTATCTTCTCCCCATTCCAGAATTATCTTGATTGAGATACTTTGATGAAAACCAGAAATATTTCCAAGAATGCATTAATATTGTCAAACATTAGGGCATAGGTCATAATATTGTACTGCTGTGGGAGAGACAGGATTGGACCTTGCAGTGGAAAGTCCTTGGCCTGAATCCTGGCTCTGCCACTAGCTGGCTCTGTACCTAAAGAGCTACTAATATCTACAACATAGATTTGTTGTGAGGAATAAAAGTATGAAGTGTCTCTTACACATTACCAGATATGTATTAGGTGTTCGGTGAATGGGTATCATTTTAAAACTTACAGCTTTCAGAGAGCAGAACTATAATTTAAATTAAGATATAATTAAGTTCCTCCCCTCTCCATCCCTAGGGGTAACTAATGTATGAATAGGAATGCATATATTGATATATGTACATACATTCATATATGTATTGATATATGGCTTTAACTTACTCTTTCACCTGCAGTGTATAGTGTAGATTTCTCTTCTTCTCTATTGCACCAACATTTGCTATTGTCACAGTTTTTTGTTTTTACCACTTAATTGGTTTAAAAATGCTGTCTCACTCACTTTGTATTTTTCTACAGGGAGAGGATCTTTTCATGTTTACTGGCCATGTTCTTAATCTTTGCTCATTTTCCTGTTGTTTTTTTTTTTTTTTTTGCGGTACACGGGCCTCTTACTGTTGTGGCCTCTCCCGTTGCGGAGCACAGGCTCCGGACGCGCAGGCTCAGCGGCCATGGCTCATGGGCCTAGCCGCTCCACGGCATGTGAGATCTTCCCGGACCGGGGCACGAACCGGTGTTCCCTGCATCGGCAGGCAGACTCTCAACCACTGCGCCACCAGGGAAGCCCTTCCTGTTGGTTTTGATTTTTCTTTTTGATTTGTAGAAGATATATACTATAGTCACTTTGGACTCGAAATTCCATGTTGATTATGTGCACTTTATATATTTTCTTTCCATATGTGGATTGTTGTGTCACTTTGTTTACAGCAAGATTTCTCAACCTCTGCAGTATTGACCTTTTGGGTCAGATAATTCTTGGTTGTGAAGATTGTTGTGTACATTGTAGAATGTTCAGCAGCATCCCTGACCTCTATCCACTAGATGCCAGTAGCACCACTCCAGTCATGATGATCCAAAATGTCTCCAGACATTGCCCATTGTCCCTGGGAGCAAAATTGCCCCTGGTTGAGAACCACTGGTTTATAGTGACTCTTGTGCAGAGTTATTTATCTTTAAGAAAACTTTATTCCACTAACATTTTTTGGGTTTATATTATACAGCAAGTCCTAAGTGTTTCATATGACCTAATGCTAACCTTAGCCCATTTACTAATCACAGCACATAGAAAATAGGTACTATTATTATCCCTGTTTTATAAAGGAGAAATCTTGCTTATGTCTTCTAATGTAGAGGAGATGTTAATCAACTTTACTGAGCTATAATTTACAGACAATAAAATGTATCCATTTAAAGTGTACAGCTTGAAGTGTTTTGTCAAATATTTATACTTCCGGTGATCCTCACCAAAAACAAGATATGTGACATTTCCATTGTTCTAAAAGGTTTCCTTGGGGACTTCCCTGGTGGTCCAGTGGTAAAGAATCCACCATCCAATGCAGGGGACTTGGGTTTGATCCCTGGTCAGGGAAGTAAGATCCCACATGCCGTGGGGCAACTAAGCCCACACGCCACAACTACTGAGCTTGCATGCCTCAACTAGAGAGAGAAAACCTGCACACCACAACTAGAGAGAAGCCCATGAACTACAATGAAGAGCCTATGGGCCGTAACAAAAGATCCCGTGTGCCAAAACTAAGACCCGACGCAGCCAACAAATAAAAAATTAAGATAAAATAAAAGGTTTCCTTGTGCCCCTTTCCATTCAGTTCCCCCACACTCCCAGCCCCAGGCATGCGCATAACTGCTTTCCATGACTCTAAATTAGACTTGCCTTTTCTACAGTTTCATATCATTGAATGGTATACAATGATATACTTGAACAATGCAAGTTTGATCTGCGCGGGTCCATTTATACACAGATTTCTTTCAATACTAAATACGGTATGGTCCTGGTTGGTTGAATACACAGATGCGGAAATTCAGATATGCCAACTGTGGGACTTAAGCAGCCTCAGATTTTGTTATTCGCAGCCAGTCCTGGAACCAATTCCCCGTGGATACTGAGAAATGACTGTACCATGTCCTTTTTTATTTCTGGCTTCTTACACTCAGCGTGTTTTTGAGATTCATTAATGTTGTGTGTAGTTCAGTCCTGTTTGTTGCTGAGTGATTCTCCTTTGTATGGATATATCAGATTTTGTTTATCCGTTTACTTGGTGGTAGACTTTTGAGTTCTTCCCAGCATTTGGCCAGTATAAGTAAAGCTACTATGAATGTTTGTGTGGAAGTCTTTCTGTAGATATGTTTTCATTTCTCTTGGGAAAATTTCTGTTGAATTATGAGGGAAGTAGACATTTAACTCTAGAAGAAACTGCCAAGTAGATTTCCAAAATGGTTGTGCCATTTTACATTCCCACCAGCAATGTATGAGAGTCCAGTTGCTTCACATCCCCTTCAAAACATTTTAGCCATTCTAGTGGATATGTTGTAATATCTCACTGCAGTTTAATTTGCATTCTCCTGAAGACTAATGATGTTAAGCACTTTTTCATTTGCTTATTGGTCATTTGTGCATCATTTGTGAAGTGTCTGTTCAAATCTTTTGACCATTTTAAAATTGGTTTTCTTTTTATTGAGTCATAACAGTTCTTTATATATTCTAGATATAAGTTCTTTCTCAGAGGTATCTGTTGTGAATATTCTCTCAGCAGCTTACCTTTTCACTTTCTTGATGGTATATTTCAAATAGCAGAAGTTTTAAATTCTAGGAAGTCTAAGTTATTTTTTCTTTTATGATTCATGCTTTTTGTGTCCTACCTAAGAAATCTGCCTACCCCAAAGTCACAAAAATCTTATTTTATGTTTTCTTCTAGAAGTTTTAAAGTTTTACCTTTTACATTTAGGTCTGCATTCTATTTCAAATAAGTTTCTTTTCCTCTTTTTTTAAATTGTAAAATATACATAATTTATCATCTTAACCATCTTTAATTTTTAATTTCATAATGTTGTGAATCCATCTCCATAGCTCCTTTCACCTTGTAAAACTGAAACTCTCTGCCCATTAAACAATAACTCTCCATTCTCCCTCTCCCCAGCCCCTGGCAACCACCATTCTACTTTCTGTCTATATGATTTTGACTACTGTAAATATTATATAAGTGGACTCTTTCAGTCTTACCTTTTTGTAACTGGCTTCTTATTTCACTTAGCATAATATCCTGAAGGTTCATATTGTAGCATGTGTCAGAATTTTCTTCCGTTTTAAGGCTGAATGATATTCCATTATATGTATATACACGTTTTCCTTATTCATTCATTGATGGACATGTGGGTTGCTTTCACCTTTTGGCTATTGAGAATACAGGCATACCTCTGAGATAATGCAGGTTTGGTTCCCAACCACTGCAGTATAAAGCGAATATCACAATAAATCAAGCCAAATGAATTTTTTGGTTTCCCAGTGGAAACCCAGTGGATTTAAAAGTTATACACTATACTATAGTCTATTAAGTGTACAATAACATTATGCCTAAAAACATGTACACACCTTAATTTAAAAATACTTTATTGATAAAAAGTGCTAACCATCACCTGAACCTTGAGTTTTAATCTTTTTGCTGGTGGAGGGTCTTGCCTCGATGTTGACGGCTGCTGACTGATTAGGGTGGCGGTTGCTGAAGGCTGGGCTGGCAGTGGCGATTTCTTAAAATAAAACGACAGTGAAGTTTGGCGCAGCAATTGACTCTTCCTTTCACAAATGATTTGTCTGTAGCAGGCAATGCTGTTTGGTAGCATTTTACCCACGTTAGAACTTCTTTTAAAATTGGAGTCATCTTCTCAAACCCTGCTGCTGCTTTATCAACTAAGTTCACACTAAATCCTTTGCTGTCATTTCAATAATCTTCATAGCATCTTTGCCAGGTGTAGATTCTGTCTCAAGGAACCACTTTCTTTGCTCATCCATAAGAAGCAGCTCCTCATTCATTAAAGTTTTATCATGAGATTGCAGCAATTCATTCATATCTTCAGGCTCCACTTCTATTTCTCTTGCTATTTCTACCACATCTGTAATTACTTCCTCCAGTGAAGTCTTGAACCCCTCAAAAATCATCCATGAAGTTTAGAATCAACTTCTTCCAAACCCCTGTTAATACTGATATATTGACCTCTTCCTCTGAATCACAAATATTCGTAGTGGCATCTAGAATGCTGAATCTTTTCCAGAGGTTTTCAGTTGACTTTGCCCAGATCCATCAGAAGAATCACTATCTATGGCAGGTATAGCCTTAAGAAATGTATTTCTTAAATAGTAAGACTTGAAAATTGAAATGACTCCTTGATCCATGGGCTGCAGAGTGGATGTTGTGTTAGCAGGCATGATCGCAATGTTAATCTCATTGTATATCTCCATCAGAGCTCCTGGGTGACCAGGTGCATTGTCAATGTCAGTAATATTTTGAAAGGAATCTTTTTCTGAGCAGTAGGTCTCAGTAAACCATGTTGTAACATGTGCTGTCATCCAGACTTTGTTGCTCTGTTTATAAAGCACAGGCAGAGTTGATTTAGCATAATTTTTAAGGGTCCTAGGATTTATGGAAGGATAAATGAGCATTGCCTTCAGCGTCAAGTCACCAGTCATGTTAGCCCACAACAAGGGAGTCAGCCTGTCTTTTGAAGCTTTAAAGTCAGGCATTGACTTCTGCTCTCTAGCTATGAAAGTCCTAGAGGTGATAAAGATATTCTAAAGTTTTAAAGTTTCACATTTTACATTTGAGGCTTTAATCTACCCGGGCTTAGTTTTTGTGTATGGTGTGAGGTGTTGAGATCCTGTTCCCCCCCGCCACATGGATAACAATCTTAGAATCATTTATTGAAATAAATGTTTGTTATTGTTGAAGTGGATGTTTGATTTTCCCCATTTCGTACTTTATAGCAGAATGTGGCTTAACAAGGTAGCCAGTAGTATCATGAGATTCAGATAGTACTTTACAAAGAGGGGCAAATGATACTTAAAACAGTAGTTTGAGAAGTTTTTATTTTTATTTCTGCACAACTATGCTGGGTTGAATAACTTCCATAATCCTGTGAATTTTTGGTTCTGTCAGGTGAGGCAGCAACCCTGCTGTATTTAAAGACCGTATAATTTTTGTTGTGTGCAAACATCTTTTAAAAGCTATTTGATGATCACCTGCATATATGTACATGTGTTACCTTCCCCTCTGGATCACTTCTGTTAATGCCAGCATGTTACCATGGAAAGAATATTGGCTTTGGAGCCAGAAAAACTCTGGCTCACCATTTATGGTATCTGAATCCTATTTGTGATACAGTAATAATATATGATTTAAAACATTTCATAAGATTAAGTTGAAGTTTTTTTTAAAGCATACATAATAGGCACTGTACAAAGACTGGTTTTCTGCTCACTTTCCTAGGCTCCATATCTGAAGAGATGTTCTTAACTACTCCCACTTCCTCTACCTTCTAACTAGGATTTTCTTTGTCAAGTTTTCACATCTTTTTTCTTTTTTTTTCCTCACGTGGTTAACAATCTTAGCATCATTTACTGAAAGAAGTATTTGTTATTGTTGAAGTGGATGTTTGATTTCCCCCATTTCACACTTTATAGCAGAATGTGGCTTGACAAGATAACTACTAGTATCATGAGATTCAGATAGTACTTTACAAAGAAGGGCAAATGATACTTAAAACAGTAGCTTGAGAAGTTATTTTTTTCTCTCAGGTGAATTGATACTCATATGTAATGTCTTTCTAGCAATACTTTTACCTTTTATCTGATATTCATTTAGCTATACCAAGTTACTTTGGGTTAGTACTCTCCTGGGATATCGTTTTGTCTTTTTAAACTTGTTTATTATTACAAAAGCAATTATATCATATGCAAAGTTGGAAGCATGTAATGAATTCCTGTGTGTCCATCACCTGCCTTCAACAGTTATCAATTTGGCGTTCCTGTTTCATCTACTCTCCCTCCCCAGTTTATTTCTTTGGAGGGAATTTTTTTTTTTTGCGGTATGCGGGCCTCTCACTGTTGTGGCCTCTCCCATTGTGGAGCAAAGGCTCCGGACACTCAGTCTCAGCGGCCACGGCTCACGGGCCCAGCTGCTCCGCGGCACGTGGGATCTTCCCGGACCAGGGCACGAACCCGTGTCCCCTACATCGGCAGGCGGACCCTCAACCACTGCGCCACCAGGGAAGCCCCCCTTTTCTCCATTTTGTTCGTCTATTTTTGGGGAACTTATATGCTTTTGTCTATTTCAATTATTATTCTAGCTTTTATAACATACATGTAAAGTATAAAAATAAGCAGTATTTTTACACTTAATAATAAAAGGAGTTTAGAATAGTCTAACTTTGAATACAAGTTTGAACAATACACTGGATTTTATATTGGTCCCATTCTATTTTTCTCTTACAAATCAAACATTTTTTTGTACCACTTTATATAATCAGTATTTATTTAGATTTGCCCATATTTTATATCTGCTCATCATTCCCTTTCACATCTCAGCCCTTCCATCTTAGATAATTTTACTTTTGCCTGAAATTTGTCTTCTAAAATTTACCTTAATAAGGGTCTATCAGTGGCAAATGATATTTTCTTTGTCTGAAAATGTCTATGTTTTGTCTTCATTCATAAAAAACACTTTGATAGAGAATTCTTGGCTGAGATATGTTTTTTCTTGGCATATTTGAGATACTATTGCCCTGTCTTCTAGCTTTCATTGTTGAAGTAAAGAAATTAGTCATCTAATTCCTGGTCCTTTGTAGGTGATACATCTTTCCTTTCTAGCTTTTTAAGAAAAGGTTTATTGAAATATAACATACATACAGAAAACTGAAAAAATTATAAATATATTGCTTGGTGGATTTTCAATAATAAAAACACTCACAAAACCACACGCAGAAATATAAAGATAGCATTACCAGAACCACAGAGGTCTCCCTTTGTAGCCCGTTCCAGTATTTACTATCTAAAAATGATCACTGTCTCACCTTATATCATGATAGGTTCGTTTTTTCTTATTTTGAACTTTTACATAAATGGAATAATAGGCTTTCTTTTGTGTCTGGCTGCTTTTGCTCAGCACTATGTGAAATTCTTCCACAACAGTTTGGTTCATTCTCATAGAATATTCCATGTTACTGTTACTAGTCATTTGAGCTTATTCTAGTTGTTGACTGTTATGAATAGTGACACTAATCTTTTAGTGACATTTATACTAACTTCTATTGTGTATATACTTAGATGTGAAATTGCTTGTAGTAGGAGACTGCCTAATAGTTTTCAAAAGTGGTTATGTCATTTTATGCTCCCACTAGAAATATATGAAGGTTCTGATTGTGCCATAAACTCATCAGCTTTGGTGTTCTCAATCTTGTGGCTTTAATTTGAATTTCTTTGATGACTAATGTGCTTGTTGGCCATTTATATATCTTCATTTGTGAAATATCTGTTCAAATCTTTTACCCAGTTTTTAATTGAGATGTAATTGACATATAACATTAAATTAGTTTTGGGTGTAAAATAATGACTCGATATATGTATATATTGCAAAATGATCACCACAATAAGTCTAGCTAACATCCATCACTGTAGTTACAAATTTTTTTCTTGTGGTGAGAACTTTTAAGATTTACTCTCTTAGCAACTTCCAAATATGCAGTACAGTATTATCAACTATGGTCCCCATGCTGTACATTATATCCCCAGGACTTATTTATTTTACAACTGGAAGTTTGTACCTTTTGACCCCCTTCACCCGTCTTGTGCAACCCTAACACCCCCTACCCCCCAACCCCTGCCTCTGGCGATCACCAAACTCTTCTCTGTATTTATGAGCTCTGTTTGTTTGTTTATTTAAGATTCTACATATAAGTGAGATTATGCTGTATTTGGCTTTCTCTGACTTATTTTACTTAGCATAATGCCCTCAAGGTCCATCCATGTTGTCCCACGTGGCCAGATTTCTTTTTATGGCTGAATGTTATTCCATTTTTAAAAATTTAGATATGTGTATGGCATTTTCTTTATCCATTCATCCATTGATGGACACTTAGGTTGCTTCCGTGTCTTGGCTGTTAGTCTAAACAATGCTGCAGTGAACATGCGGGTGTATATATCTTTTCAAATTAGTGTTTTCATTTTCTTCAGATAAGTACCCAGAAGTGGAATGGCTGGATGATATGGTAATTCTATTTTTAATTTTTTGAGGGACTTCTATACTGTTTTCTACAGTGGCTGCACCAATTTATATTCCCATCAGCAGTGCACAAGAGTTCCCTTTTCTTCACATCCTTGCCAACACTTGTTATTTCTTGTCTTTTTGATGGCAGCCATTCTAACAGGTGTGAGGTGATCTCTCATTGTGCTTTTGATTTGCATTTCCCTGATGATTAGTGATATTGAGCACCTTTTCATGGTATGTTGGCCATCTGTATATCTTCTTTGGAAAAATGTCTATTCAGATCCTCTGCCCATTTTTTTTAACTGGATTGCTTATGTTTTTTTGCTGTTGAGTTACATGAGTTTTTCATATATTTTGGATATTAACCCCTTATCAAATGTATGATTTGCAAATATTTTCTCCCATTTAGTACATTGCCTTTTCAATTTGTTCATGGTTTCCATTGCTGTGCAGAAGCTATTAAGTTTGATGTAGTCCCCCTTGTTTATTTTTGTTCTTGATGCCTTTGCTTTTGGTGTCAAATCCAAAAAAAATCATTGCCAAGACTCATGTCAAGGAGCTTACTGCCTGTGTTTTTCTTCCAGGAGTTTTAAGGTTTCAGGTCTTATGTTCAAGTTTTAATCCATTATTTTACCCATTTTTTTAATTGGATTATTTTTGTCTTGAGTTGTGAGTTGTTTTTTTAAAAATATATCCTGGATATGGGTTCTTTAATATATGTATAATTTACTTAATGTATTGTTTATTAAATGGTGGGGTCTTTTTAAGGAGCAAAATTTTAAGTTTTAAATTCAGTTTATCAGTTTTTAGATCTTAGAGTTCATGCTTTTAGAGTCCTATCTTAAGTCTTTTCCTACCCCAAAGTTGCAAAGATTTTTCTCTTACATTTTCTTCATAGAAGGTTTGGTCTTCCATCCTTTTCAAGTAAATTTTTGTCTGTGGTGTGAAGTAAGGGTTGAGTAAGGGTTTACATTCATCATTTTTTTTTTTTTTTTTGCGATACGTGGGCTTCTCACTGTTGTGGCCTCTCCCGTTGCGGAGCACAGGCTCCGGATGCGCAGGCTCAGCGGCCATGGCTCACGGGCCCAGCCACTCCACGGCATGTGGGATCTTCCCGGACCGGGGCACGAACCCGTGTCCCCTGCATCGGCAGGCGGAGTCTCAACCACTGTGCCACCAGGGAAGCCCTGACATTCATTTTTTTATACAGTCGCGTATTCAGGTGTTCCAGAATATATGTTACCCAATAACAGCTTTGATTTTTATAAGTTTGTTGTAAATCTTGAAATCAATCTCCCATCTTTGTTCTTTTTTCAAATTATTTTGGCCATCAATTTCTATATAAATTTTAGAAAGAGCTTGACAATTTCTGTGAACACAAACCTGCTGGGCTTTTGAGTGGGGTTGGATTGATTAATCAGTTTGGGGAGAAATGACATCTTAACAATACAGTTGATCCTTGAACAACACAGGGGTTCGGGGCCCTAGTCCTCTGCACAGTTGAAAATCCACATGCAACTCATAGTTGGCCCTCCCAACTACATGGTTCCTTCAACTATGCAGTCCCTCTGTATTTATGGTTCCACATCCACAGATTCAACCAACCAGGGGATTGTGTAGTAATGTAGTATTTACTGTTGGAAAAAATATACGTATAAGTGAACAGCACAGTTCAAATCCATGTTGTTTTAGCTGTATTGAGGTTTCCAACCATTAACATAGTTTATCTCCAGTTTTTTTTAGGTCCTCTTTAATAATTCTCTGCAGTGTTTTATACTTTTCAGTGTAAAGGTTAGAAACATGTTTTATTAAATTTATCCCTAAGCATTTTATGTTTTGGGATGCTGTCGTTATTTTTTAAATTTCAATTTCCAATTTTTAATATGTACATATTATGGTTGTTACATGTTCCTGGTGAATTGAACCTGTTATCATTATGTGAATGTTTCTCTATGTCTTTGGTAATATATTTTATCTTGAAGTCTACATTATTTGATATTCATGTAGACACTCCATCTCTTTCACACTTTTTAATTTTTATTTTTTTATTTTTTTTTGCGGTACGCGGGCCTCTCATTGTTGTGGCCTCTCCCATTGTGGAGCACAGGCTCCGGACGTGCAGGCTCAGCGGCCATGGCTCACGGGCCCAGCTGCTCCGCAGCATGTGGGATCTTCCCGGACCGGGGCACGAACCCGTGTCTCCTGCATTGGCAGGCGGACTCTCAACCACTGTGCCACCAGGGAAGCCCCACACTTTTTAATTTTTTAATGGTATGTCTTTTCTTTGATTTACATTCTGCATATTTGTGTCTTTTAGTTAAAGTGTATCCCTCACAGACAGCATCTAGCTGAGTCTTTTTTATCCATTTTGACGACCTCTGCCTTTTGGAATGTTTAATCCACTAAAAATTAATGTAATTTTTGATATTGTTGTTGTTTATTTCCTTTATTTTTTGTTCTTCTGTTTCTGCTTTTTAACTATTCCCCTTTGTATTTTTAAAAGTGGTTACTCTAGGAATTAAAATATATAAACTTTTTTTTTATAATCTACTTAGAGTTAAAATTTATGTACCACAGCATATAAAATTTAAGAATCAGCCAGATAGGTTCATTTAATCCATTTCTTTGTAAAGGTCTGTTTCCATCTGGTATCCTTTACCTTCTGCCTAATGACTTCCTTTAGCATTTCTTATAATGCAGATCTGCTGACAATGAATTTTCTTAGTTTTCTTTTATCTAAAATTCTCTATTTCACCTTAACTGTTTTTTTTGGCTGCCTTGGGTCTTTGCTGCGCGCGGACTTTCTCTAGTTGTGGCGAGAGGGGGCTACTCTTCATTGCGGTGCACGGGCTTCTCATTACAATGGCTTTTCTTTGTTGCGGAGCAGGGTCTCTAGGTGCGTGGGCTCAGTAGTTGTGGCTTACGGTAGTTGCTTCACGGCATGTGGGATCTTCCCGGACCAGCGCTTGAACTCATGTCCCCTGCATTGGCAGGTGGATTCTTAACCACTGCGCCACCAGGGAAGTCCCTCACCTTGAGATATTTTTACTGGATATAGAATTCTGGATTTATTATTTTTTATTCTTTTGGAACTTTAAAGATGTTGATCCATTGTTTCTTCTGGGCTTTATTGTTTCTGATGAGAAGTAAGCAGACATTTTGAATCATTCATTATTCCTTGCATGTAATGTGTTTTTTTCTTTTGGCTGCTTCAAGATTATTCTCATTAATTTTGATTCTCATCATTTTGATTATGGCTGTGCCTAGGCATATTTTTCTTTGTGTTTGTTGGGGTTTGCTGAGCTTGCAAGTTTATATCTTGCATATTTAGTCAGTTTTTGGCCATTATTCATTCCTTCAGGTATTTTTTCTTTTATATTTTCTCTCCTTCTAGGAATCCAGTTACATACATGTTATACTTTTTCATGTTGTCCCATAGGTCCCTGAGGCTCTGGGTTTTTTAAAATATTTTTTCTCTCTAAATACTGTCTAATCTCTGTTGATGTCTCTTCAAGTTTCATATATCCTCCTGTTATCTTCATCTGCTGTTAGCTCATCCAGTGAAGTTTTCTGTTCAGATATTGTAATTTTCAAATCTAAAATGTCTAATTTATTCCTTTTATATAGTTTCTACTCTGCTGAGTTTTTTTTTTTTTTTTTTTTTTTTTCCTTTGCGGTACGCGGGCCCCTCACTGCTGCAGCCCCTCCCGTCACCGAGCACAGGCTCCGGACACGCAGGCCCAGCAGCCACGGCCCACGGGCCCAGCCGCTCCGCCGCACTCGGAACCCCCCCCCAACCACGGACCAGGGCATGAACTCGTGCCCCCCGCATCGGCAGGCAGACCCCCAACCACTGTGCCACCAGAGAAGCCCCTCTGCTGAGTTTTTATCTTCCCATTCCTCACAAGCATATTCTCCTTGATGTCCTTGAACATAGCTGTCATAGCTGCTTTAAATTCCTTGTATGTAAAGTTCAACGTATGGGGTCCTCTCAGGGTCAGTCTCCATTGAATGTCTCTGAATATGGTTCACATTTTCCTGTTTCTGTTTATGTGGAGTACATTTGGATTGCATCCTAGACATTGTGAATGATATATTATAACGACTTTGGATTCTGTTATGTTCCTAAGAGTACTGATTTTTTCTTTTTAAAAAACCAGACCATTAGGTTGGCTGAATTGAAACTGGAAACTCATCTCCTCCACAGTGGGCAGCAGGCGAAATTTTTCTTTAGTTCTTTTAACCTTTTAGGGCCACTTGGAGTCTGCTTTTCATATATGTGCTTCAGGGATTAGCTAGAGATTTGGGCACTGTTTATAAACACTTTGGGGATACTTATTTTTTGCTCCCTCCTTTGTAGCATTTTCCTCCTTAGGAAATGGCATTTTCCATTTGCCCTGAAATCTTTCCTCTGAGACAAGAAAGTAAGACTGTCGAGTTTTTTATCTGAGCTTCTTGGCATGGCATGGATTGGGTCCTGCCCAGCTAGAAAATGGAAAGCTCAACCCTCCACTACAGAATCTTTCTGCTTCTGATTGCTCTCCAGTGCTTTTAGGGAGTTGTTGGTGTTTTGTTTTGTTTCTGTCCAGAACTTATAGTTGTTATATGTAGAATTGTTATTCCAATAAGAGTTAGTCATGATTAGAAGCAAAATCTCTGGGCTGTTTGTAATGCATGAGCTTTATAGATGCTCATGTGAGGAGAGCAGTAGGCCTTCATGAGTACCTATTTACATGACAGGCAGACGTAACATTAGCCGTGACTTTACTCCAGAGTTTGGCTGTTAGATTTGGCAGTAGTAACTGAACCAGGAACCCTTTATTAGAGTTAGTTAGATCAGGTCGTTAGGTCAGGTCAAAGTATTCCTCCAAACTGTATGTATTGAGAGCACTGCAAACTTATAGGGCAAGTAGTTTCAACAAGTGTCCAATTTCATATTCATATAGAGTGCAGTAAGGCAAAAGCCCATTTCGTCTGGTCAGTAAATGTTAAATCACTCTGATAATCAGCTTCAGTCCTTATAAATGATCCAAAAATAACATATAATATAGAATTGTGATGGATTGGAGTGTGCCCAAGGAAAAGAAAATTGCCTACAGTATTAGTAAGTTCAAGAAACATAACCATCTGTGGCTTGATGGAGGGGGGTGTAACATAAAGATGCATGATGCCATTTGTAAAACGAATTTCTCTTTCCATTTAACCTCTTGTTGCCTAAGAAAATGCAACTAGTAATTAAGATACCATTTTGGTCTTGCTTATAAATGCTGTTGCCTTCATTAAATTTCACACTTGTGAAAAGAAGCTATTAAGAGACAGCCTAAGGTAACACTTTTTGAATAGCTAACTTTGTTAAAAATACTTTTCCAAATTTCTTAACAATAAAATGTAATTGCATTTTCTGTTTTCACTCATGTGGAACCTTCTCACTTGTTATCTGTTAGAGATAAGACTTGGTGATAGAGGGAATATTCTGTTAAGCCCAAGTAGTACAGTGACTTTGGAGTTCTCCTTTCCTTGCCATTTGTAATAAATAAAGTTTTCTGGTTTCTCTAATTTTTCTTACAATTCACTTCTCATAAGGTTTAGCTGGTGTCAGGGGAGAGATTCCAGAATATATACTATTTTGAAAGTGTCAAATTTTAAAAGATTTGTTATTGAATTAAAGTGGTTAGGAAGCAATCAGTAAATAATCATTGAGTCTGTATTGAAATACTAGGGTACCTTGATAGCACACCTATAAAGTTGAAAACAAAACAGGGTGGGGGGAAGAAGAAAAGAAAGGGAAAAAATCGATATAGTCTTTTTATTGTTGATAGTAATACAATCATGGACAATGGAAACATGTTCTACCTTATAAAAATGGGTACATAGTAAAGTTGTTGCTGTTGTGTATATGAACAGTGAACTTCTTGTATGACATGTCTTTCTTTCACGTGTTACGATTTTTTCCATTGGAATTCTAAGTCTTCACTTCTGTTACTGGTCTATCATGAGTATAGTTTAATGGATGAAAATGTTTTTAGATTAAACGGTAGTATAACCCTCAAGCATTCCTGTATCAGGTTACCTGAAGACAGATCTTAATTCAGATGTCTTTATTAGTATCTCTGTCATATAGGCGAAACAGAGAGTGCTTCTTTCTCTCCACTCATTTTAAGTACATTTCATGTTTTTAAAAAGTGACCATAGTAACATGCTCACTTCTGAAGTTCTTTCTCCAAACAGATACTGATATGAGCATTCTCCTCTGTTTGCATTAATTTTAACCTAAAAAGACCATCTTGAAGAAAAGATGTCTAGTTTTATCTTTTAGGTTTATTTTGTCCTTTACTTCTTTCTAGGACTATCAATAGAATGTGCTGTTAGTGTGGATGAATTTTGTGATGTGAATACTTGCTACAGAGAACAAGACCAAGACTCTAAACCTACTTTGAACTCAAATGTAACATGCTTTTGAATCCAACAATTTTTGATCTAGTTTGAAATCAAATTACGGCGTTGTACAGTTGAAAGTGTTTTCTTCAGGTTAATACACAAAAATCTGTAACCTTTATGTATATACAGTAACCACCTAGAAGATACACTGGAATAGAAATTCTCATTTTCAGTAGCAACAAAAAGAAACACTTAAGAATGAAGTTAATGCAAAGGTTTAAAAGCTATATGAAGATAACTTTAAGATAGTCCTAAAATATACAAATGTGGACTTGAACAAATTGAAAGATATTCTGTATTATTGAAAAGGATGTTTCAGTATCACAAAGTTGTCACTTTCTCCCCATGTTAAAAAATAAACACAATCCCAATAAAAAACTCAAGTTGTTTTCGTCAGGGCACAGAAAGATTAATTATAAAATCTATATGGAAAAATAAACAAACAGGCATAGTCAGGAAATCCCTGAAAGAGAAGAGCAATAAGTTGCGTGTCGCTAGCCCCACCAAATATTGAAACATACTATAACTATAAAGCCTCTAAAATTAGAAGACAGTGGTGTGGTAATACCATAGACAAATCAATGGAACAGAATAGAAACTCCAAAACTAGACTTTCATACTTAAGGAGATTTGGTGTGTGGATATCACCATCTCAAATCACTATGGAAAAGATGAACTTTTTAATAAGTAGTGTTGCGATCATTGGATAGCACTTTGGAAAAAAATAATATTGGATCTAAACCTCATACTGCACACCAAAATACATTCAGGTGGGTCAGAGATAAAACAGTTGACTCTTGAACAGCATTGGTTTGAATTGCAGTTGGTTGAATCCATAGATGGGGAACTGCCAATAGGGAAGGCCAGCTGTAAAGTTACATGCAGGTTTTCGGCTGCAGAGAGGGTCGGCACCCTTAACCCCCTCCTCACTGCCCCCCACCCCCTGCGCCATGTTCAAGGGTCAACTATAATATAAGAAATGAAACCATACAAGAGCTAGAAGAAAAAAAATGGATGAATTCCTTTATAACTTGGTAGTGTCAAAAGCCTTTCAAACTCTGACTTGATGACTACATAAAAATAGCATTTGCATACCAAAAATACTATCAAATCAATGGCAAACTGAGAAATAGTATTTGCAGACTCTGTCACAAGGGGCTAATCTCAATATACGAGGAGCTCTCAAAAAATGAGATCAGAAACCCAATACAACACTAGGCAGAAACTTGAACATTCCAGTTCATAGGAAAGAATGATGGCATTTGAACATATTTAAAGATGCTCAAACCCACTCATAATAAGTGAAGTTCAAATTAAAATCACTACGATATGATACAGTGAAGTACTACTCAGCAATAAAAAGGAACAAACTGTTGATACCAAAATTATGCTATGTGAAAGATGCCAGACACAAAGGCTTCATACAGTGATTTCATTTATATGACGTTCTGGAAAAGGCAAAACTGTAGGGACAGAAATGAGATATGTAGTGGTCAGGGGGGATAGGGGGCGTGGAATGGGACATGAGGGAATAGTTCAGAGTGATGAAAATGTCTTATACTTTGTCTGTAGTGTTACACGATATATGTTCGTCAAAACTCATCAGACTAACCCAAAAAAGGTGGGTGTTATTTTGTGTAAGTTATACCTGAATTTAAAAACAATCAAATAAAAAACACACTATGGTATCATTTCTTACCAGTTTATTAAAAAAATCTAAAAGTTTTATGGTTGGAGATGCTGTGGAGAAACATTCTCATGCCTAGCTGGTGGTAGTGCAAAATGGTACCACCTTTATGTAGAGGAGTTGGTAACATCTAACAAAATCACATGTGCATTTATCCATTGGCCTGGCGGTTCCATTTCCAGGAGTCTACTTTCTTGCTGCATAGGTCCTATCTCATCAAACGATAAGAGACTGCTGTTGTTAGTTGCTTGTGTATGCTATGGAGATTTTATTTAATGCATATATATGAAAGTAGACATTAACATTTTCCCCCTTTCACACAGATTTCTGCCTCATTTACTCACTGTTCCATACTTTATTTTCTTCACTTAAGATATCTCAGAGATCTTTATATATTAGTACATAAAGGGGAGCCTATTTGTAGGGTTTGGGAGTTTTGTTTTAAAAAAAGTTTATTAACAGCTTCAGAATATATTCCATTGGGTATGTAATTTATTATGTAACTACTCTTCTTCTGATGGGCATTAAGGTGTCTTTTTTTTTTTTTTTTTTTTTGCAGTACGCAGGCCTCTCACTGTTGTGGCCTCTCCCGTTGCGGAGCACAGGCTCCGGACGCACAGGCTCAGCGGCCATGGCTCACGGACCCAGCCGCTCTGCGGCATGTGGGATCTTCCCGGACCAGGGCACGAACCCGTGTCCCCTGCATTGGCAGGCGGATTCTCAACCACTGCGCCACCAGGGAAGCCTCCGAGGTGTCTTTTTTTTTGTTTTTAAATACTGTCTTGATATTACAGTGCTGCAAGGCGAAACCATTTCACATGTTTGCAATATATTTGTAGGATAAATTCCAAGAATTAGAATTGCTAGGTAAAATGAAAGGTACATGTTTAATTTTGAAGAGTATTAACAAATTGCCATCAGTAGGGATCATACCAATTTTCACTGTTACCACTGATGTATGAGAATGACTATTTCCCCTCAGCCATGCCAGCAGAATTTGCTCCCAAGTCTTTGGATTTATCGTATCTCAGTTTTACCCTTTGGTTGGTTTTCTATTAAGTTGCCAACCTTATACATTAGAGAGATTAAATCTTTTGTGATATGAGTTACAGATATTTTCCCCACTTTGTCAGTTGTGCTTTGACTTTGCTTTTGGTGGGCTTTTTTTTTTCTCCATATATAGAAGTTTCTTATTTTTATGACGTTAAATTTCTTTCATAGTTTGTGGATTTTTTATTTTTTTTGAGGCCACATGCTTTTTTTATTTTTTAAGGAGGGGAAATTGGGTAATTAAATTTATTTCTAGTTTGCTTTGATTTATTTTTTCCTTTTGGTTTTATTGAGTTATAATTGACATACAGTACTGTATAACTTTACAGCATAATGACTTACATATATTGTAAAGTGATGACCACAGTAAGTTTAGCTAACTTCCATCATCTTGTATAGATACCAAAAATAGAAGAAAAAAAATTTTTTTTTCTTGTAATGCAAACTTTTAGGATCTTCTCTCTTAGTAACTTGCAAATACATCATATGGCAATGTTAATTATATCATCATGTAATACTTTACATCCCCAGTAGTTAGTTATCTTATAACTGGAAGTTTGTACCTTTTGACCACCTTCATCCAGTACCCCTACACCTACCTTTCACTTCTGATAACCACAAATCTGATCTCTTTTTCTATGGGTTTGGCTTTTTTGTTCTGGGTTTTTGGGAGTTTGTTTTGTTTTTTAGGTTCTATACATAAGTGAGATCATAGTGTTTGTTTTTCTCTGACTTGTTTCACTTAGCTTAATGCCCTTGAGGTCCATCCATGTTGTCAAAATTGGCAGGATTTCCCTATTTTTATGGCTGAATAATAATTCATTGTATATGTCTGTACCACATTTTCTTTATCCATTCATCTGTAGATGGACGCTTAGTTTGTTTCCATGTCTTGGCTATTGTAAATAATGCTGCAGTGACCATGGAGGTGCAGATATCTCTTCAACATAGTGATTTCATTTCCTTTGGATATATACCCAGAAGTGGAATTGCTGGATCATGTGGCAGTTCTAGTTTTAATTTTTTGAGGAATCTCTATACTGTTTTCCGTAGTGGCTGCACCAATTTACATTCCCACCAGCAGTACACAAGGGTTCCTTTTTCCTATATTCTCACCAGGACTTGTTATCTCTCATCTTTTTGATGATAGTCATTCTAACAGCTCTGAAACCTCATTGTGGTTTTGACTTGTATTTCCCTAATGATTAGTGATGTTGAGCACCTTTTCATGTACCTGTTGGACATTTGAACATCATCTTTGGGAAAATGTCTATTCAAGTCCTTTGCCCCTGGGAATTCCCTGGTGGTCCAGTGGTTAGGACTAACTGCCAGGGCCTGAGTTCGATCCCTGGTCAGGGAACTAAGATCCCACAAGCCATGCAGCATGGCCAGAAAAAGAAAAATCATTTGCCTATTTAAAAAATCAGATTATTTGTTTTTCTGTTATTAAGTTGTATAAATTCTTTATATATTTTGGATATTAACCCCTTATCAGATACATGGTTTGCAAATATTTTCTCCCATTCCATAGGTTGTCTTCATTTTGTTCATCATTTCTTTTGCTGTGCAGAAGCTTTTTAGTCCCACATATTTATTTTTTATTTTGTTCCTTGTGCTTTAGGTGTCATATCTAAAATATTGTTGCTCAGACCCACATCAAGGAGCTTTTTTCTTATGATTTCTTCTAGGAGTTTTATGGTTTCAGGTCTTACATTTAATTAAGTCTTTCATCCATTTTGAATTAATTTTTGTGAGTGGTGTCAGATAGGGGTTTAGTTTCATTCTTTTACTTGTAAATGTCCATTTTTCCCAGCCCTGTTTAGTGAAGAGACACTCTTTTCTCCATTGAGTTTTCTTGGCTCCCTTGTCGAACGTTAGCTGGCTGTATATGCATGGGTTTCTTTCTAGTCTCTCGATTCTGCTCCACTGGTCTATATGTCTGTTTTTATGTCGGTAGTGTACTGTTTTGACTACTATAGCTTTATAACATAGCTTAAAATCAGGAATTGTGATGCCTCCTGCTTTTTTCTTCTTTCTCAGGATTGCTTTGGCTCTTTGGGGGTCTTTTGTGGTTTCATATAGATTTTAGGATTGCTTTTTCTACTTTAAAAAATACCATTGCAATCTTGATAGTGATTGGATTGAATCTAGACGGCTTTGGGTAGTATGGACATTTAAGAATATTCTTCCAATCCATGAACACAGGATATCTTTCCATTTATTTTTGTCAGTTTGTGGATTTTGAGTTCAGTTAAAAAGGCCTTTCTCAGTCTAAAGTTATTAAATAACTTTGCCATATTTCCTTCTAGTGTTGTTTTTTAATTTTTACATTTTACTATTTGATTCATACGGAATATATTCTGGTGTATAGTGTTCTTGTTTTTTTAAATAGTGAGTTATCCTAACAGTTTATTGAACAGCCTATTTTCCTCCTAGTGATTTGAGATATCACCTTTACCACGTATTAGCTTTTCAAGTGTTAGTGTATTTCTGTTCTTTCTATTTTGCTTCATCGGCCTTCCTGTTACATGCTAGAACCACACATCTTGAGGCTTTTACTATTTTATATGGCTTGTCCTGTTATTCACTTATTTGTTTTTAAAAAAATAATACATATATATACACATTTTTCCCCCCTCAGAGTTTTTCTACCTTTTATATTTCCAGATGAACTTTAAAGTCATCCTATCTAGTTGAACAGCAACAGAGCTCTCCAAAACAAAACTCAGTACTAACCAGAAGCTTATTTTTTTAGATATATTTTCTTCCTAAACAACACATAGCATACCATACACTTTGAATACTGGAATTTTTGGCTTTACATTTGAAGGATTAAAATACTCAAAATAACATTAAATAAAGCAGCAGTAGCTATAATAAATTGCTACTGTATCATAGTAGTGTCTCACAGCATCTATAAAAGCATTCACAATTATATTCACTAAGTTGCTTTTAGCAATTAGCAATGTCTCCCTCCTTGAGTATAACTGTTTACTTCTCTGAGTAGCCTGCATGTGTTCTCATGAAGCAAAGTTTCTTGTCATAAACATCCTTAAGTATTGGCTTGATGCTATGATAACAACTTTTAATCTCCTATTCCTATTGTGTTCCTCTATCCCTTATCATACCACTTACTTAGATCAAACTGCGTCCATTAAAACAGTTTATAGGTATTTTGAAAATCCAAAAGAATCAACTCAAAAAACACAGAAACATAGCCAGATATAAGCAAATTTTTTAAAACTTAGTAGTTTTTTCTGTATGTATATCAGAACTAACAGTTTAGAAACTGTAATGGGAGAAAGACCTCATTTGCAGTAGCAACAGAACTATAAACTATCGAAGATTAATAAGTTTAACAAGAAATATGCAGAGATCTATTTGAAGAAAATTGTAAAATTTTAATAAAGAAAATGAAAAACATTTGAATAGATGGAAAAACATACTTGAATGGGAAAACAGCATTGTAACACTTTCCTAAATAATATTTATACTTAATGCAATTCCAACAAAAATGACAACAGAATCATTTGGAAGTTGAAGAGTTTATTTTAAGAATAAAACAGGATTTTTTACTTTAATAAGTTTATTTTAAAGTTCATCTAGAAGAAGAGAGCATGAAAAATTTTGAAGAAGCATGAGAAAGATTTTCTCTGTAAATATTAGAATGCACTATAGAGCTGCAGTACTTTAAATAGTGCGAATATCTGGCAGAAACAGATTGGATTTTTTAAAAGAGAAGAAACCACTAAAGTACCAGAAGCAAATGGGGGGTTTTTCCAACCATTTTATTATGAAAAATTTCAAAATTCAGAAAAGTTGGAAGATTTTTAAAGCAAACACTTATATACTCAGCACTTAGATTTTTAGTGTTTTTGCTGTGCCACATACATATCCATCTATTCATCCCTCAATCCATCTAATTTTTTTATTCATTTCAAAGTAAACTTCAGATATCAGTATTCCACCTAAATATTTCAGCACGTACAGTTGACCCTTGAACAACTTGGGGGTTAAGGGTGCAGACCCTCCAGGTGGTCCAAAGTCCACATATAACTTTTATAGCCTGCCCTCCTTGGTTCCTTATCTGCATATTCAACCAACCATGGATTGTGTAGTACTGTATTTATCATTGTGAGAAATCCACATGTAAGTGGACCTGCACACTTCAAACCTGTGTTGTTCAAGGGTCAACTGTATATTATTAACCAGAGTTCAAGAAAATGTGGCTTGCACGTTTATAATTTTGGAATTGGGTCTACCCTTGTAAGCATATCATAAAATTTAAAATTTTAAAGGAAAAAGCCAGCTATATTAATAAAAAACGGAAGTTAATAAAATGCAATCAGATTGCCAAAGGTTAAGATTCAAAACATGGACAAAACCCAATCTGGTCACAAGATGGGGAACCAAGCAGCCTCAAGTGTTGTTTGCAGAAGTATGAATGAATTCAGCTTCTTTGAATAGCAGTTTGGTTACATATATCTACAAATAAAATATATAAAACCTTTGACCTAATAATCTCACTTAAATTTATTTCAAAGAAACAGATATACTAGGTTTTCTAAGCACTAGTTATGAGTGAAAATTGGAAATCCAAATATAAAATAGGGAACTGATAAAGTTAATTATGGTCATGTATACTGTAGGGTCTATGAATCCATTAATAATGATAACGGTGAGTCATAGAAAAAAAACAGAAAATTGGCAGATGTAAATCCAGCCATGTGTAATTACATTAAATATGAATGGAGGGACTTCCCTGGTGGTCCAGAGGTTAATACCCTGCGCTTCCAGTGCAGGGGATGCAGGTTTGATCCCTGGTTGGAGAACTAAGATCCCACTTGCTGTGTGGCACGGCCAAAACTTTTTAAAAAATAAATAAATGTGAATGGAGTAAATATTCCAACCTCAGACAAGGTTTGTTAAACTGCAAGATTCAAAATATATGCTATCTACAAGAGGCTTTAAATTCAAAAACACAAATATGTTGAATACAAAAGGATAGAAAGGATACACAATGCAAACAACTGTAAAAGAGCTGGAGGAATTGTATTAATATCAAGCAAAATGGACTCTTTAAAATACTACTAGAAACAAAAGAGTAACATTTCATAATGATAGAAGAGCCAAAAATTCAGAAAGATTTAAAAAGTATAAATACACCTAACAACAGAGTCCTGAAATATATGAAGCAAAAACAGAAAAAATTCAAAGGAAAAAGAGATAATTCAACAGAGTTGTAGCGTTCAATACTCTTCTCTTAGAAATGGAAATAAAAACAAAAAAAAACAAATGGGACCTAATGAAACTTCAAAGCTTTTGCACAGCAAAGGAAACCATAAACAAGACCAAAAGACAACCCTCAGAATGGGAGGAAACATTTGCAAATGAAGCAACTGACAAAGGATTAATCTCCAAAATTTATAAGCAGCTCATACAGCTCAATAACAAAAAAACAAATAACCCAATCCAAAAATGGGCAGAAGACCTAAATAGACATTTCTCCAAAGAAGATATACAGACTGCCAACAAACACATGAAAGAATGCTCAACATCATTAATCATAAGAGAAATGCAAATCAAAGCTACAATGAGATATCATCTCACACCAGTCAGAATGGCCGTCATCAAAAAATCCAGAAAGAATAAATGCTGAAGAGGGTGTGGAGAAAAGGGAACACTCTTGCACTGCTGGTGGGAATGTGAATTGGTACAGCCACTATGGAGAACAGTATGGAGGTTCCTTAAAAAACTACAAATAGAACTACCATATGACCCAGCAATCCCACTACTGGGCATATACCCTGAGAAAACCATAATTCAAAAAGAGTCATGTACCAAAATGTTCATTGCAGCTCTATTTACAATAGCCAGGAGATGGAAGCAACCTAAGTGTCCATCATCGGATGAATAGATAAAGAAGATGTGGCACACATATATACAATGGAATATTACTCAGCCATAAAAAGAAATGAAATTGAGCTATTTGTAATGAGGTGGATAGACATAGAGTCTGTCATACAGAGTGAAGTAAGTCAGAGAAAGACAAATACCGTATGCTAACACATATATATGGAATCTAAGGAAAAAAATGTCATGAACCTTGGGGTAAGACAGGAATAAAGACACAGACCTACTAGAGAATGGACTTGAGGATATGGAGAGGGGGAAGGGTAAGCTGTGACAAAGCAAGAGAGAGGCATGGACATATATACACTACCAAACGTAAGGTAGATAGCTAGTGGGAAGCAGCCGCATAGCACAGGGAGATCAGCTCTGTGCTTTGTGACCGCCTGGAGGGGTGGGATAGGGAGGGTGGGAGGGAGGGAGACGCAAGAGGGAAGAGATATGGGAACATATGTATATGTATAACTGATTCACTTTGTTATAAAGCAGAAATCAACACACCATTGTAAAGCAATTATACTCCAATAAAGATATAAAAAAAAAAACTCTTAGTAATTGGTAGGGAAACTAGACATTGTCATCAAGGATGCAGAAAACTTGAGCAGCATTATCAACTAACTTGATCTAACTGAAATAGATCTCTCTACCCAACAATGGTAGAATACATTCTTATATAGTGCATATGGAGCACTATTATTAACAAATTTTTCAGGATTGAAATTACTCAAATTATGTACTTTAGTGCAAGAGAATTATATTTGAAATCAACAAATTATTATTTTCAATCACAACAGAATTAACAGTAGAAGGAAACTTGGGGAATCCCTTAATACTTGAATATCAATATACTTTTTTTGTTAGCAGATATTCATTTTAAATTATTTATTTATTTATTTATTTATTTATTTATTTTTGGCTGTGTTGGATCTTCGTTTCTGTGCAAGGGCTTTCTTCATTTGAGGCAAGCGGGGGCCACTCTTCATCGCGGTGCGTGGGCCTCTCACTATCGTGGCCACTCTTGTTGCGGAGCACAGGCTCCAGACGCGCAGGCTCAGTAGTTGTGGCTCACAGGCCCAGTTGCTCCACGGCATGTGGGATCTTCCCAGACCAGGGCTCGAACCCGTGTCCCCTGCATGGGCAGGCAGATTCTCAACCACTGCGCCACCAGGGAAGCCCTCAATATACTTTTAAGTGATCCATGAGTCAAAGAAGAAATAACAAGGAATATTATAGATTACTTGAACCGAGTTAAAATGAATATACAACATTAAAAATGTATGGATGCAGCAAAAATAGTGCTTAGAAAGTTATCGCTTTAAAGACCTTGGTAAAAAAGAAAGATCCAAAAGTAATAACCTAAACTTCCACCGGAAGTTAGGAACAGAGGATTAAATAAAGCTCGTGTAAGGAAGGAAATAATTCAGAACAAAAGTCAGTGAAACAAAACAGAATCAAAAGAAGGGATTTCCCTGGTGGTCCAGTGGTTAAGAATCCACCTTGCAATGCAGGGGACGCCAGTTCCATCCCTTGTCTGGGAACTAAGATCCTACATGCCGTGGGGCAACTAAGCCCGTGTGCACAACCAGAGAGCCCATGTGCCGCAACTACAGAGTCCATGTGCTCTGGAGCCCATGCGCCACAACTAGAGAGAAGCCTGCACATGCACCACAATGAAGTGAAGAGCCCATGTGCCACAATGAAAGATCCTGCGTGCTGCAACTAAGACCCGATGCAGCCAAAAAATAAATATTTTTAAAAAATAAAGGCAAATCAATGAAACCAAATAATAGTTCTCTGAAAAGATTTTAAATATTGTCTTTTGCTATACTAACCAAGAAAAGAAGATACAAATTACCAAAATTGAGACTGAAAAGGGGACATGATTATAAACCCACATAAATTAAAAGAATTGGAATATTATGAACTTCTTTAAGTTCATAATAGACATTAGATAACTTAGATATCAGAAAAGACAACTTAGATGAAATAGAGAGATTCTTAGGAAAACACAAATTACCAAAACTAAGAAGAAATAGTAACTCTGAAAATATATATATTTAAGAAATTGAATTAGTACTTAAATATCTTTCAGCAAAGAAAAGCTCCAGTTCAGATGACATTACTGATGAACTCTGCCAAACACTTAGAGAAGAATTAATACCAATTCTTCACAAACTTTTCCCCAAAACTAGAAGGGGACACTTCACAATTTATTCTTTGAGGCCATTGCTACCCTAATAACAAAAACAGACATACATTACTGAAAAAGAAAACTATAGACCAACATCTCAAATACAAATGCAAAAATCCTCAACAAATGCTAGCAAACCAAAGCCTGCAATATATATAAAGTATTAAACACCAAAAACAAGTGAGATTTATTGCAAGAATGCAAGGTTGGTTTTAACATCCCAAAATCAATTCTTATAGTGCTCCATGTTAATAGAATACAGGACAATAACACATGATCAGTAGATGCAGAAAAGGCATTTGGCAAAAGTCAGCATAACTCGATGATAAAAAATCACTCCAACAAACTAGGAATAAAAGGGAACTTCCTCTGTGGTAAAGGACATTTTAGAAAAACTATCATCATACTTAATGAGAGACTGAATGATTTCTCCCTAAGATCATGAGAAAGACAAGAATGTCTGTTCTCCCCACTTCTGTTCAATACTGTACTGGAGGTTGTAGCCAGGACAGTTAGCAAGAGAAGGAAGTAAAAGACATCCAGACTGGACACGAAGGAGAAAACCATCTCTATTTGCAGATGTCATGGTCTTGTATATAGAAAATCCTAAGGAATATACTAAAAAAACTATTAGAACTTAATAATCAAGTTCAACAGGACTACAGGATACAAGACCAGTATTCAGAAATCATTTGTATTTCTATTCACTTGCAATGAACAAACCAAAAATGAAGTTAAGAACATAATTGCATTTATAGTAGCATTGAAAAGAGTAAAATACTAAGGAATAATTTTTTTTAATTTTATTTATTTTTGGCTGCGTTGGGTCTTTGTTGCCACATGTGGGCTTTCTCTAGTTGCGGCGAGCAGGCTTCTCATTGCAGTGGCTTCTTGTTGCACAGCACAGACTAGGCGCGCAGGCTTTAGTAGTTGTTGCGCGTGGGCTTCAGTAGTTGTAGCTCACAGGCTCTAGAGTACAGGCTCAGTAGTTGTGGTGCACGAGCTTAGTTGCTCCGCAGCTAGGAATAAATTTAACCAAAAAAGTGCAAATTATATTGTATTAACCTGCTAGGAGTAGTGTAACAAAGTACCACAAACTGGGTGGATTAAAAAACAAAATTTATTGTCTTATAGTTCTGGTGGCTAGAAGTCCAAAATCAGGGTTTCAGCAGGGTTGGTTCCTTCTCAGGGCTGTGACGGAGAATGTATTCCATGCCCCTCTCCTAACTTGTGGTGGTTTGCTAGTAACCTTTGGCCTTCCTGACTTCTGCTGCAGCACCCTGATCTCATGGTGTTCTCCCTGTGAGTGTGTGTCTGTCTCTGTGTCCAAATTTTCTTTTTTTATAAAGATACCAGTCATACTGAATGAGTGTCCACCCTAATGATCTCATCTTAACTCATCTCCATTTCCAAATAAGATCGTATTTCCAGGTACTGCGGGGTAGGATTTCAACATCCTTTGCAGGGGACACAATTCAACCCATAACACTTAACACTCTGAAAGTACAAAACATAGAAGTTAAGGAAGACTTAGATATATGGAAAGACATTCCATGTTCATGGGTCAGAAGAGTTAGTATTTTTGAGATGGCAATACTACGTAAATTGATCTACAAATTCAGTCAATCCTTATCAAAATCTCAACTGGCTTCTACACAAAGATTGACAGACTGGTCCAAAATTCATATGGAAGTACAAGGGACCCAAAATAGCCAAAACAATCTTTAAAAAGAACAGTGTTGAGGAGACTCGTATCCTGACTTCGAAACTTACTGCAAAGCTATAGTAATCAAGCAGTATATTACTGGCAAAAGGGTAGGCATGTTGACTGAGATGTATATATATATTGGTTCCTGCCCCCAGTTCCTGGCACAGAGCTCCTAAAATCCTTGTAATTTTCTTTATGATAAGAGCCTAGGAACATCTTTTGTTCTAATATTTGGTCTTTGACCCCAGTTCCTGACAAAGGGCTCCTGAAACTCTTGGTTGATAGGAGTGTCTTTTGTTCTAATGAGGCAACTCTGGGTGCGCTCCTGGATGAGAGCTGGTTGCCAGAGAGACCAAGCCATGATTAGAAGCTTGGAATTTTCAGCTCCATCCACCATTCTCTTGAGAAGGGAGAAAGGCTAAAAATGCATTTAACGCCTACATGACGAAGCTCCCATAAAATCCCAATAGTATGGGGTTCAGAGAGCTTCCAGGTTGTGGAACACAACCATCCAGAAGGGTGATGCACCCCAACTCCACAGAGACAGAAGCTCCTACACTCGGGACCCTCTCATACCTGGCCCCATGTATCTCTTCATCTGGCTGTTCATCCTTATCATCTGTACTCTTTACCATGTTGTTTAATGAACTGGTAAACATGAGTAAGTGTTTCCCTGAGTTCTGTGAGCCAATCTAATGAATTAATCGAACCTGAGGAGGGGATTGTTGGAACCTCCGATCCAGGTGATAACCTGAGCTTGAGACTGGTGTCTGAAGTTGGGGTGGGAGGTGCAGCCTGGAGCCCTTACCTGTGGGATCTGATGCTGTCTATGGGTAGATAGTGTCAGAACTTAATTAATTTGTGGAATACCCAGCTGGTGTTGGAGATTTGCTTGTTGTTGTGGAGAAAAAAACCCACACTTTTGGTGACCCGAAGTATCAGAAGTGAAGTGTTCTGTGTGAATAGTAAAGGAGACTCACAGGAGAGAAACACAGTAGGGAAGAACTGAGTTTTTCCCTACATAGGAAGGAAAAACTGAGATATTCCACTATATAAACCAATGGAATACGATTGAGAGTCCGGAAATAAACTCACACATATGTGGTCAACTGTTTTTTGACAAGGTTGCGAAAACAAGGATGCAAAAGAATAGATTTGGACCCCCTATTATATACAAAAATTAACTGAAAATGGATTAAAGACCTAAATATTAGCTAAAACTATAAAACTCTTAGAAGAAAATAGGCATAAAATCATTGTGACCTTGGATTAAGCAATAGTTTCTTAACATATGGTACCAGAAGCACAGGTAACAAAAGAAAAAACGAATACAGCAGGTGCTTCCAAAGACACTGTCAAGAAAGTGAACAGCAACCTACAGAATTGGAGAAACTACAGGCAGACCTCATTTCATCGCACATTGCTTTATTGAGCTTCGCAGGTACTGCATTTTTTAAAATTGAGGGTTTGTTGCAACCCTGTCAGAAAGTCTGTCGGCACCATTTTGCCAATAGCATTTGCTCACTTCAGTTCTCTGTGTCACATTTTGTAATTCTTGAAATATTTCGGACTTCTTCATCATTATATTTGTTATGACGATCTGTGATGTTTGATGTTACTATTGCCAAAAGATTATTACACACTGAAGGCTCAGATGATGGTTGGCATTTTTTAGCAATAAAGTATTTTTTAACTAGGGTATGAACATTGTTTTTAAAGACATAATGCTATTGCACACTTAACAGACTACAGTAAACATAACTTTCATCTGCCCCGGGAAACCAAAACATTTGTGTGACTTGCTTTCTTGCAGTGTTTGCTTTACTTTGGTGGTCTGGACCTGAACCTGCAATATCTCCAAGGTATACCTGTATTAGTAAATTATATTTGAAAACAGGTTTCTATCTAGAATATATAAAGCATTCCTACAACTCAGTAATAAAAAGACAACGCACATAAAAAATGGGCAGAGGATCCCAATAGATATTTCTCCAAGGGATACACAAATGTCAATAAGCATATGAAAATATGCTCCACATCATCAGCGATCAGGGAAATGCAAATCAAAGCCACAGTGCCACTTCATACCCACTAGGATGGCCATAATCAAAATGATAGATAATAGCAAGTGGTGGTGAAGATGTGGAGAAACTGGAAACCTTATATACTGCTGCTGGGGATGTAAAATGGTGCCGCCACTTTGCTGCTTCATGTGAACTATGGAAACTAGGCCAGTGAATCCAGAGTGCTTCTCAAGTTAAGAAATTTAGAATATCCAGGATGTTTCCGTAAGTCATACTGAATGTTCTTGTTGGCAAATTATTCTATGATATAATGCTCTGAGAAGGGAATTCTAAGCTTATTTGGAAAATAAAAGTCGGGAAATGTTTATCTGTTAACCATATTCTAATCCTGATTAATTAAAATGTTTACTTTCATGATATTGTTTAAAGGTTCAGCTTAATTTTCAGAAAATGAGAAGTGAAGATACTATTCACTGACATTTTGCCCTTTAAAAAAACTTTTTAATACAAGATTAGCAAGATATTAGAGCTGTGGTAATTGGATGTCTTTCGGGGAAATAAACCGTTAAAGTTTATGAGTCACGTTAACAGAAAGCCCTGTCAGTTCCACCATTTCCCTTTATCAGTTCATTCTACAATAAACATAAAATCCTCTGCCTAGAGTTCAGAGCACAGCAAGGGAAAGAGGAAAAAGCCAAAACAGAAAATCCAGAAAGTAGTAAGTAGGAAATGTTCAGTAACCTTATGATCCTCAAGCTCATGACAAGATGTCCAGTGCTTTAGTGCACTGCTGGGACCAGCAGAATTTGGCTGTGGTGAGACTCCTTCTCAGTGGCTTAGTAACTCATCTGTGGTCTTAAAGATTCAGGGATTCCCCAGATATGTTTTCTGGAAGGCATCTCAAAGCCTTTTTAGTCATTCAAAAAAAAAAAAAGACGAAAGCAAGCAACAGCATCATTAAGGGCTTTGGCCCTTTGTGTGGAAGGAGTCACTTGATCGTTCCTAGGTGCCTGGGCAGCTAGTGGAAGCCTCAAGAAGGAGCACAGTGTGAGACTCAGGCCCAGTCTCTGAGCACAGAGATTGGATGCCACTTGTTGCTAACATAGATTCAAAGAGAAGAGTGCCATTGCAGCAACATGGATGGACCTAGAGATTATCATGCTAAGCAAGTAAGTCAGAAGGAGAAAGGCAAATGCTATATGATATCATTTATATGTGGAATCTAAAATACGACACAAATGAACATATCTATGAAACAGAAACAGACTCACAGAGAACAGAATTGTGGTTGCCAAGGGGGAGAGGGTGTGGGGGAGGGTTAGATTGGGAGTTTGGGATTAGCAGATGCAAACTAGTATATAGAGAACGGATAAACAACAAGGTCCTACTGTATAGCACAGGGAACCATAGTCAATATCCTGTGATAAACCATAATGGAAAAGAATATGAAAAAATATATATGTGTGTAACTGAATCACTTTGCTGCACAACAGAAATTAACACAACACTAAATCAACTACACTTCAATTAAAAAAAAAAAAGTGTCATGCAATGCTTGCTGCTCTGTACCATCCCTGCTTGGAGGAGACCTTGGGAGGAGGCTGTGTGAATGATCACAGACAACAAAACCCTCGTGTGTGTGTAATTCACTTATTTCCTTCCTCTGACCTCCTCATTACTTGACTCTTATTTTTGCTTTTATGGATTCTGTGCTTTTATTTTGAGCTTCTCAAAACCTTTTTGGAAGTTGAAGAATATGTATGTACTTCTTAACACATTGTTGTAATAAAAATATACAAACTGATATACATAAAAACAGGTTCTTCATGATTTATGGAAAGCATTATGCAAATTATATTGCATGTGGGTTTTCTTTCAAAAGAATTCTTTGATTACAGATTTTCAAAGAAAAAATGTCATTGTTTGCAACTTATCCTTCAAAAAGAATATTCTAAATGCCAGATGCTCTTTTGTGGCCAGGAAGATGTATCAAAAACATATCCTTCTGTAGAAACCTCAGCATCCTTCTGTGAATTCTAAAAGTTTGAAAAGTCACATACACAATTCTGTATATGTCAGGATCTGGGTAAAAATAGGGGACAGAGGACTGGGAATTGGGATGATCGCAGAAAGCAATCTGGCATCTACTCAGTTGTGAAGTCACTGGCATCTTTAGAATCCTGTACACAGAACCACTTTTACTGATTTAAAAAAAAAAAAAAAGTAACCATTCTTTGGCCTCCATAGCCAACCTAAAGGAATTTTTCACTTCTCCAGCAGTTGTTTTTACCCAAAGACTAGGAAAAAAACAGCTCTACCCTGTAACCTCTGATAGAAAACTTTAGATGCCAAAATGTTCTCTTATCTTTTATACTCATCTGATGTGTGTGCATGACTCCTGAGTAAAAATACAATTCTTGGTTGGTAGGCTAATTTTTTTTATGAAGTTGGATATATACAGCTGTCTTACTAGTCAGTTCTGGATGACCATCCCACTCAGTCTTTCAAGATGTATTAGAGCTTTATCAGTTACTCAAATCTGGACTAATTAACAACTTGGTCAGGTTCTAGATGAAGTTGATGACCTTGCTACACTGTCAGAATCAGCTAAATTATCATCTGATATCACCTGCACAGAACTTCTTTATGAGTACGTTTTTCAGATAACTGGTGGTATGCTAAAATAAAACATACTTTGGTTTTTATTTTAACCACTTTGGATGAAAAATTTTCAACTTAAATTAGTAAATTTTTTAATATAAAAGTTTCAGGCTTAAAGAATGGTAAATAGAATAACAATGAAAACCCATGTGTCCACCATCTATCCTAGGAAATAAAACATTATAAATAAAATTGAAACTGCTGGTATATTCCTCCCAGATTATATTGTCTCCGTTATAATTCCCATGCATATCTGTAATAGATTAATTTTACTCATTATTGTTGATGGGTTTTATCTGTGTTGGTGTGTGTAGCCCTAGTTCATTCTTTTTTTATATATATATTATTTATTTATTTATTTTTGGCTGTGTTGGGTCTCCATTACCGTGCGGGCTTTTCTCTAGTTGTGGAGAGCCGGGGCTACTCTTCATTGCGTTGTGCAGGCTCCTTGAGGTGGCTTCTCTTGTTGGAGAGCACAGGCTCTAGGCGCGTGGGCTTCAGTAGTTGTGGCACACGGGCTCAGTAGTTGTGGCACATGGGCTCAGTAGTTGTGGGTAGCAGGCTCTAGAATGCAGGCTCAGTAGTTGTGGCACACGGGCTTGTTGCCCCACGGCGTGTCGGATCTTCCTGGACCAGGGCTCAAACCTGTGTCCCCTGCATTGGCAGGCGGATTCTTAACCACTGTGCCATCAGGGAAGTCCTAGTTCATTCTTTTTCATTGTTCTACTTCATCATTTTCTTCTTGGTGGGTATTTAAGTTGCTTTTAACATTTTACTATAATAACACCATGATGGACCTTCCAATAGGTGTATTCTTGTACACATGTATGAGTTTCTCTAGAATAGGTCTTTAGGAGTTCAATTACTGAGTCATAGAGTAGAAATACCTTTCATAGTTATCAAGTTACTTTCTAAAATGTTTATGCAGTTTACAAGCCAGTTGTAGAATGTCTTTCAGTTTGAATTTCTCTGATGTTTCCTCATGATTAGATTCAGGCTGTACATCTTTGGCAGGAGTATCACAGAAGTAATGCTGTACATCCAATGAGGACCTTTATAAAATGGCACATGATTCCAAATTGTCCCATTTCTGATGTTTATTTTGTTCACTCCATTAAAATGATGTCTGCTAAGCTTCTTTATGTAAAGTCATTCTTTTTCTCTTTGTAACTGGTAAATATTTTATGGAAAAGTATTTTGAAACAATGTAAAACATTCCGTTCTCCACATCCACCTCAAGCAATGATGGAATAACTGCATCCAGACTTACCACTACAGCTTAATAACAAAAAATCTGACAGAATATGGGAAACAGTAGTTTCTTGACCTTGGATCCTAGGCCATGTGGATGTTGATCTCTCAGATGAGGTGAGCCCCATGACTGCCTCAGCTTGGTGCCCGGAGAGAGTTTCCAGGCCTTATCACAGGGAAGGGGAATTTATATAAGCTCAGAGGTCTCGGTAAGTGAGGCTGAGGATTTGGGGAGGTCGACATGGCTGGAATTCACAGGACAGAGTGTCAGAGAGCAGAGAGCAGCAGGGAGAGAGCTCTGGAGATCTGCAAAGGATTCTACTCGAGTCTTCAGCACCTTTGTGAGGCTGGGGATAGAACCACCATAATGAACAGAAAGGACAGTTTGTGGAGCTCACAGGGTTGGGAATACAGTAGTCCCCCCTTATCCGCGGTTTTGCTTTCTGTGATTTCATTTACCCACAGTTAACTGTAGTCTGAAAATATGAAATGGAAATTCTAGAAATAATAAGTTTTAAATTGCCTTGCTCTTCTGAGTAGCGTGATGAATCTCACTCCATCCTGCCCAGGAGGTGAGTCATCCCTTTGGCATATCCACACTGTATATGCTACCTGCATATTAGTCACTTAGTAGCCCCTCTTGGTTATTAGATCGACTATCGCAGTATTGCAGTGCTTGTGTTCAGGTAACCCCTATTTTACTTAGTAATGGCCCTATTGACCTTTAAAGAAATTATTGACAGGAGACCTAGGAAAAAACATAGTGTATGTAGGGTTCGGTACTTTCCTTGGTTTCAGGCATCCACTGGGGGTCTTGGCATGTATCTCCCTCAGATAAGGGAGGACTACTGGAGTTCATGTTCCCAACAGCCAGGATGGAGAAATCTCATAATACATGGCATTGGATTGTTCTCAGAAGGTGATCACCTCAGTGATGGAACTGAATTTGAATTAGCCTTGGACTACAGGCTGCTCTGGTCCTAACCTAACGAAGCTCAAAAGCAAGCCCCAAAGGATCAAACTGTTTCCAAGTAACTTAACCATGTCCCAGAACAAAGTGTAAAACATTTTAAAGGAATACCACCCCCCCACCAAAAAAATCCAGCACCCAACAATGTAAATGTTTCAGCATCGAACCAATAATTAGGGGATGCAAAGTAGGAAAATATGACCCTTAATGAGGAGAAAATGCATTCAAAAACTGACAAGAAATGGCACAGGTGGTGGAATTAAAGAAACATGGACATTAAAACAGCACTTACAAGTGTACATCATATATCCCAGAAGGTAGAGGAGAGCATGATGCAGAGTGACGTGGAAAATCTTTAAAAAAAAAAAAAAAAAAAATCTACGGATGGAAACTATCTCATGTCTCATCAAATTTTCAATTTATTCATTTATTTATATCAGTTTGGACTCTTGGTTTCCTATTTTATTCAATGGATTATACATTGTTACTAGTACTATTTATTTTGATATTCAAGTTGAACCTGACTTGGCCAGTGGGAGCCCATTCAGGTTGTCATCTGTGTGCTTTTGACATGTCCCAAACATTTTTTGAGAGCTTTTTAACTTTCAGATGCACAAAATGTTCCAGCCCTGGAATCAGGCATTTTCCAAAGAGCCCTGGTTCCTTTTAATGAAGAACGGTATCAGAGAGAGCAGCATGTGTCGAGGCTGAGGCACGAGCGTGTTTGGCACATCCCAGCAGCAACAAGGAGGCCTCTGGCTGGAGTGAGCAGGGAGCACGGTGGTGGGGTCAGATGACGGAGGGCTTCACGGGCGTTAGAAGAGCTTTAGCTTCGAAGGCTTTGGTGCATACACGTAAGGTGAGCCGATGTATGTTATAAAATGGTTGCTGTGGCTGCCATATGGAGAACAGACTGAAGGGAAGAAGGGTGGGAGCAGGAGAGACCAGGGAGGAGACCTGACGGGCCAGTCAGCAGGTGGCAGAGGTGAGAGAGCCAACAACTTTGCGATGGATTATATGAGGCGCTTGAGAGAAAGGAGGAAGGTGAGCATGTTCCCTGGTATTGTCCTGAACAGCTGGATAGAATTGCCATTCTACTGAGATGTGAAAGACTTCAGAGGGAAGAAGACTAGGGAGAAAAATTAGGTTGGTGGTTTTTTAACTTTATAGATATTGATGTATAACGCACAGAAGAGTACACAGATTGTACGTGTACAGCATGATGGGTTTTTACCAAGTGAACCCATCCAGGTAAGCAAGTCCCAGTCTTCCACCACAGAGTAAACAATATCCTAACTTTTAACAGCATCAATTCGTTTTGCTAGTTTTTGAACTTTATATAAATGGAAACATATGGTATATATTCTGTCTGGCTTATTTTGCTCAACCTTCTATTTGAAATATTCATGCTGTTACACATGGTTGCCGTAGAGTTTTCCATTGTCTGATACACCATCATCAATTTATTTGTTCTATAGTCCAGTTTATCAACTTTTTATATCCTGTGTAAGAAACATTTGCCTACCTTAAGGTTATGGAGGTAAAGTCTTGTGTTTTATTCTAAATATTTTCCCTAGATTTTCTGCCTTTTAGTTTTGTATAGTCCACCAAAACTTGATTTTTGTGTATGGTATGTGGAGGTCAAGACTGATTTTTTAAAATACGTATATCCAATCGAACCAGCTCCATTTATTGAAATTTATTCTTTCTCCACTGTACTGTAGTGTCATCTTTGTCATAAATCAGGTGTGTGTGTGTTTCTAGACTTTCTATTGTCTTTGATTCATCTGTTTGTCTAACCTTGCACCAATCCCATTCTGTCTCTATTGTAGCTTTATAATAGAGCTTAATTTCTGGCAGTGGAACTTCTCAAACTTTGTTCTTTTTCTAGACTCCCTTGGATATTCTTGGCTCCTTTGCATTTCCATATAAAATTTAGAATCAGCTTATTTCTACCCACCCTCCTTCAAAAAACCCTTCTGAAGCTTTTATGTAGTTTACACATAATAAAATGTGTAAATTTTAAGGGTACAATTCAATGAGTTTTGTCAAATGTATACACTCACATAATCAACACTCCAGTCAAGATATAGGACCAGTTCCATCACCCTAGGAAGTTCCATCATGTTTCTTTCCAGTAAATCCCCTTTTCTTCCCAGAGGCAACCTCTCTTGATTTCTATCACCATAAATTCATTTTGATTGTTCTCGGACTTTATATAAATGGGATCATAAAGTCTGAATTCTTTTGTGTTTGACGTCTTTTGCTCAACTCATTGTTTCTGATATTGGCTCCCGTTGCTGCCTGTATCCTTCATTCCTTCTTACCGTAGCACAGTGTCCATTGTATGACGATACCACAGTTCCTTATCCAGCCACCTGCTGACAGCCATTTGGGCTTCCCCATTTGGGGGCTCCTATGAATAAAGCAACTATGAACATTCTTGTATGAGTCTCTTTGTGGGCATCTGTTTTCATTTCTCACAGGCAAATACTGAGACATAGGATTGGGTGGCTGTATATTAAGTTTTATGAGAAATTGCTGAACAGTTTTCCAAAATGGTTGTATCATTTTACACTCCTACTAACAAGGTATGAGAGTTCTAGTGGTTCTGTATATGCACCAACACTTGGTGTGGTCAGTCTCTAGCCATTCTAAAGGTGGGAAGTATTTTTTTCATTGTGATTTTAATTTGCATTCCCAGATGACTAATGATTCTGAGCACATTTTCATGTGCTTATTGATCATTTGTATATCTTCCTTCATGAAGTTTCTGTTCAAATCTTTCATCTTTATTGTTTGATGTTTTATTGTTGGTTGCCGGTGATATAGATATTCATTCCAGATACAGGTCCTCTGTCAGGTAAAGTTACCATGAAAAATTATCATGAATATTTTCTTCTAGGTTCTGCTTGCCTTTTCATTTTCTTAGTGATATCTTATGAAGAGCAAAAGGTTTTAATTTTGATAGATTACAATGAATTTTTCTTTTGTAGTTAGTTGGTGCTTTTTGTGTCGTAAGAAATCTTTGCCTGACTTAGGGTCAAAGAGATATTTTCCTATGAATGAAGCTTTATAACTTCACCTTTTATGTCTAGGTTTATGATCCATTTTGAATTACTTTTTGAGTATGGTTTGAGGTAGTCATTGAGGTTTTATTTTTCTAAATGAAATGTAGTTTTAATGCCATATGTTGAAAATACTGTTCTTTCCCTACTAAATTACCTTGGCACCCTTTATTGAAAATCAGTTAGCCATCTACATCTGGGCCCTTTTCTCTCTATATATATTTCTGGACTCTCCTCTGTCTACTATTTGTTTATACGCCAAAACTACATAATCTTATTTACTATAACTTCAAAGTAAATTTTGAAGGCAACTTCTTTTTCAAGTTTGTTTTGACTCTACTAGATTCTTTGCATTTCCAAATAAATTTTAAATTTAACTTGTTAGTTTCTAATAAAAAGTCTGCTAAGACTTTTTCCTGTTGATATTTTCATTGCAATTGTGTTGCCTCTATAGATAAGTCTTGGGAGAATTGACATCTTAACAATATTCAGTGTTCCATTCATCAACATCTGTCTCAACTTACGGCTTCTTTAATTTTTGTCAGCAGTGTTTTCTCGTTTTTAATACAGAAATCTTACTTGCCCTTTGTTAAATTTATCCCTAAGTATTTTTTTATCAACTTTATTGAGGTGTAGTCTACATATTATGAACTGTGACCATCTTGACTGTAGAGATCAATGTGTTTTAATCAATTTGTTTATGGACCTAATGGTAAACAGAATGGGTTTTAATTTTGTTTTCTAGTGTTTGTTGCTAGTATATAGAAATACAATTGTATTTACATTTGGTTGTGATGTCACTTACTTAAAATTCTTTATTCTTGAAGAGTTCATAGCCTCCTTTTTCTCTATATTATTGGCTTAAGAGACCAGTCCAGACCACTATATGTACAAATAAATAAGAATAAAAATTCATATCCTTCGTCACACTGACTGTGTTGTGGCTGCTCAGTAGCCACATGTGCCTAGTGGCTGCTGAATTGGACAGCCCAGCTCTTCATCATTGCAGAAAGTTGTATCCAAAAGCACTGTGTGGAGTGATGGGGTGGCCCCACCTTGGAAGTTATCTCACTGTTTACTCATGGTGTTGTATAACCCATTCTAACAATCTCTGTATTTACAGTAAATTGAAAGTTACATACCTATATTTAAAAGCTTAATTAAATGCAGATTACACTTTTATTTCAGGTCTACCTCATATGTGATGCTATGTGGTTTGTACTGCGTTACAGAGAACTAAGAATTGACCACTAGCTTTTGCAACATTTTGGATGTAGCTCCTGATCTTGTGTTGGGGACAAAAGCGTGATTTGAGGGGTGGTTTAAGAGAGAAGAGGAAGAGTGGAAGTGGTGACACTGAGTATAGAGCAGTCGCTTTGTTCTGAAAGAAGCGGAGAAATGGCATGTTTGCAGGACAGGGATATGGGGTCACACGGGAGAGATCACAGCACGTTAATATGCTGATAGGAATGATTCACCTGAGAGGAAAAATCAGTGTGGGAGAGAGAGGGAGGATTATTGACACGCTGTCGTTCAGCGGGCAACCAAGAGCGGGTCTAGCAAGTGGAGGTGTAGGCCCTGGAGAGGGGCCCAGGTGTCTCCACCTACAGTGATGGGGGGGCAGGCTGAGCGTAAGCCACAGGAAGGGATGTGGGGCTTCTCTTCTGATTGATTCTATTGCTTTTTTTTTTTTTTACATCCAAGCATCCAAGATCATAGAGGCCCCTCACTGGATGGCCTTAGACTTAATGTGTTCTTCCATGTCACGTGTGTTTCTTATTCCTTTGCTGTCGTTTCCGTCTTCAGTTTGCCTCCTCTACAGCCTTCCTTCCTGCTCTACTTCTGACTTGCTCCTTTTGTACCATATGTTCAAACATCCACAGCTCAGGCCATTAAATCGAAAGGAAAAAAAAGTCCCATTTAAGTTAACCCAAGTGGGAAGTAACTGAACATTGAAGTGGAGAGCAGCCTGGAACTTAGCTACTTCAGGGACTTTGTCTTCCTCAAGGCGCCTTTGCATCTGCTCTTTTCTCCTTTCTCCACTGCTGGCTTCCTCTGCTCACTCAGTTTTTGCACCTTTGCACCTCTGGCCTGCACATGGCCATGTTGGCCACTGACCTCAGTTTATATCCCTACCTTTGGCTTTGGCTTCAGCTGCAGAGACCTGATCTAGACCTGGACTGAAATCATGAGAAAAGGAATCTGGTCGCAGGGGTTTTTCCTAAGGTTCTGACCTCCCACAGGATTGGTGGCCCTGCTCAGGACTCATCAGCTGCAGCAGGAGAGTAGAGTCCTTCCACATAGAACACCTCTGCCTCCATATGCTGTCTCATCCCTCAGGCTGAGCCAAGGCACTTCTTAGCTGGGGCACTGGGTAGGGAGGCACAGTGATTGGCATTTTCATTCATCAAGCTGTTTGGACTATTTGTAATACAGGAGAGAACAGAATCTAATTAAGTGAAGTGTACAAAGTTTATTTTATGGACTTTTAAACATCTATTTTAACTTTCTGCTTGTTTATTTTTTATTGGCTACATTCTATTTATCACAACAAACCCTCAGCAAATATTTGTAGAATGAATGACTTGCGAAATGTTAGGTAAGAACTGCCTCTTTTTTCTTAATTACATTGCAATTTTATTTTATATTTGCATTTTTGGTTCAAAAAGAAAATGGCTACAACTTCAGAAAGATCTGGGGACTTCCCTGGTGGCGCAGTGGTTAAGAATCCGCCTGGCAGTGCAGCGGACACGGGTTTGAGCCCTGGTCCCGGAAGATCCCACATGCCGCAGAGCAACTAAGCCCGTGCGCCACAACTACTGAGTCTGTGCTCTACAGCCCACAAGCCACAACTCAGCCCACATGCCACAACTACTGAAGGCTGCGCACCTAGAACCCGTGCTCTATAACAAGAGAAGCCACCGCAGTGAGAAGCCCGCGCACCGCAACAAAGAGTAGCCCCTGCTCGACACAACCAGAGAAGGCCCGCGCACAGCAACGAAGACCCAACGCAGCCAAAGATAAATAAATAATATAAATTTATTTTAAAAAAAGAAAAAGAAAGCTCTGTATATGGAAAAAAAAGTCAGACTTTTGGCAGAATGCTGCCAGACAGATCAGAATTCAAACTTATTTACCTGTCCGAATTAACTAAAAGGGCAGACTTTGAGCCCTACTATTGGGATTTAAAGTTATTTTAGAATTTTAGAACTTCTTATTTAATATAAATATATTGAGAATATTTATATATTTAAGAACACTATTGTTCCCTTAAGCCCAAATGCACAATTGCTACAAATCTAATAAATATCTTGAGATTGGATGCAAATTCATTTGGGAGGCAAAATGTTTCCTCAATGCCAACATGTCCCTTTAATGTATTTGGATCTGGATGTTTCGGCCTTATTTGCTGGAGTGGATGCAGCATTAGACTGTCAGTTCCCTGTTTGCCATTATTTAGTATTAGAGGCTGTTAAGCATGCATACTTACTGGGAAAGTTGAAGAAAGGCTTTAAATTGAAAAAGGTACCAAGCTGTGGTGCTTGTCCAGACATCCTGAGGTTAAAAACAACAAAGTGACTATAAATAAAGCATTAGAATACTAATATTAAAAAGCACCACAGGGCTTCCCTGGTGGCGCAGTGGTTGGGAGTCCCCCTGCCGATGCAGGGGACGTGGGTTTGTGCCCCAGTCCGGGAGGATCCCACGTGCCGCAGAGCGGCTGGGCCCGTGGGCCATGACCGCTGAGCCTGCGCATCCGGAGCCTGTGCTTCGCGGCGGGAGAGGCCATGGCAGTGAGAGGCCCGCGTACCGCAAAAAAAAAAAAAAAAAAAAAAAAGCACCACAGTAGCTAAGAACAGTCTTGGTAGTACCTGTCTCTCATATTAGCTGTCAGTCAAGGTCCCCAGCACATAACTAGATCTTCACTAAGGGCCAGTCTCTCCTTCAGGGAAGCATCTAACAAAGCATGTATTCCATAACTGAACATGCAAATTCTCGAACATTAACAGATAATATAAATTATATTTCCTAAGGTAATAAACACCACACGATTGTGCTAAAAAATCTTTGCATGGTGCTGTGTTAACCTTGCGTCCTTAGATCTACGCTACAGATTATTGTACTAAAGTCAATTTCTACTTTAACATTAATAGCAGGATATAGTTCTCACGTTGTTTCTTAAGAAATGATAGAACTGCTTGGAATTTCCCTTACGTTTGCATACATATTTCATTGTTCTTATACTAGGAGTGTAATAGATTTGCTTCTTGTCTAATTACAATGTAAACTGTAGAATTCAGCACTCCAGTTCTCAGGGTGGTAATGTGCTCTGTAGTTTCATGCTGATTGGTTTTACTTATATGAATGTGTTTATAGATGCTCCTTAGGGCCGGAGCTCTGGCCCTTAAGAATACCATGTGCGTGTTCATCAGTAAAGATAAGCACCAGTGACTAATAGATAGATCCACTTTCAATCTATGTTTTCCTAGTTTTAAAAACACAAGGATTTAATGGCCAGTATTTTATTTCGGATTTTTATATCTAGATTCATAAATGAAACGGGCCTATCCTTTTCTTATACTATCTATTGATCTTAGAATTAAGAACACCATCATGGAGTGATTTTAATATCGTTTATTTTTATATTTTCTTAAACAATTTGAAAATACAGAGTATCGCTGGTCCCTGAAAGTTTGGTGAAATACATGTAAAACCATCTGGGCCTGTATTTTTTGGAGAGTTGGATAAAGGACAAGGAGTTAGGATTACCATTTTAATTTTATGGGCTCTGGTTTTTTTAAGTTTTCTTTTCCTTCTTGCACTAGAGCTTTTAATAGTTTTTCTAAAAGTTTATATAATCTAATTTCTTGTTGTATAGTTGCTAATAACATTTTCCAGTCATTCTTAAATTCCTCATGAAATAGTTTGTATGTGAACAAGGAGATGTATGCTGCAGTTCTTTGCAGTTGAAGTCACTTGCTTATCACTCCTGACTCTAGTTCCATTGCTTCCCTCCCCAAAGGTGGCACCACTCCTGCACCTGAGGTCCATTGTTCCCTGCATTTTTGGATTCCTCAACTACATATGTATGCCTAAAACATAGTAGGTATTATTTTGCATTTTCACATATATTGGCATAAACATATTCATAGTATTTTCTTATTAATTTTTGCTGCATCTTTAGCTGTAACCGTTTATCCTTTGCTCTTTCTGTCTCAAATACATACACGTGTGCATGCATGCACACAGTCAGCCTTCCCAGGAATTTGTGTATTTTTTCTTTTTGGCAGACTTTACCCTTCTTGATCTTCTGTACTATCTTTTTTTAAATTAATTTCTAACTCTTGTTATTCCCTCCCTTCTTTTCTCTCTGGGTTTTTCCTTCTCTCTGGGTTTCTCTTGTTATTCCTTTGCTAACTTCTTGGATCAGTCACCTAGCTCAGTGGCATCATTCTTTATGCACTTGTACCACAGCACTGGCTATTTAGGATGGCATCCCTCCTCATTGGTTAGGGCTTAAACAGTTACATGTTTAAAATTAACCTTGAAAATAAACATTTAGGGCTATAATTTTTTTCTTTAAAATGCCACGTTAACTGCATCCCACTAATTTTTATGAAATTTTAAGTTAATTTTATTCTTAAGCTATTATATAATTTATATATTTCCTGAAAGTGGCATGTAAGCAGAAATAAAAATAAGTATATATATTTTACTTTATCAGGTGAAAATGAGATTGTTTGTAGTCTATTGTGCAAACTTCTGGTCTTGAGTAGAACAAATAAGAAATACCTCTGTCATTAGTAAAAGTAAACCCCAGAAACTCCCAAGGTGGCACTGGAGGCATCTATCTGTTTAGATACATAATATTTTCTCATTTCTATTATGAATTCCTCTATGGTTCATATGTTATTTAGTGCATTTTAAAATATTCTAAGTGGTTGGCAACTTTTCGATTATCTTCTTGTTATTGATGCCTAACTGAATTGTATTCTCATTAGGTTGGTGGCAATGATATTGATTGCTAGAGGCCAGAACATGGTCTATTTTTCATGAAATATTTTGTGTGTGCTTATGAAAAATGTTGATTCACTATCAGAAACTAGGTTCTCTCCAAGTCATAAGCCTGTTTGCTGATTGTTTAAACCCACCATATATACTTTCTAAATATTTGTCTAATTAACCCATCAGGTACTGAGAGTAAAGGGTAATATCTCCCATTATAGTAGTGTAGTTTTCCAAACTTGTAGTTCTGCCAATTTTTACTTTATGAATTTTAAGGCTATAATGTTAGCTGCATACAAATTTAGAATTTTGCCTTTCTACTTTTTTTTTAACATTAGCAAATGGATCTTTGTTTTTATTAGTGCCTTTTACTTTAACATCTATTTTACTGATTCTTTACTGTCAGTCATTTGGGGCCCTTGTGCTTTGGTAGTTGGGTTTTTTCTTTTCAAACAGCATTTTTTTTTTTTAACATGTGGCATGTTGCCATCATCTGTCAGGCTCCTTTTTAATTAAGTTTAGTTCACTTACATTTTTAATAATTACTGATTATCACTGATTTTTAAAATTTATTTCATCTTTCTTTTCTCCTCCTTTTTTTTTTTTTTTTTTTTTTTGACTTTTCCTTTTTTATTAATTAATTTATTTATTTTTGGCTGAGTTGGGTCTTCGTTGCTGCACGGGGGCTTTCTCTAGTTGTGGCGCGTGGGGGCTACTCTTCGTTGCGGTGCGCGGGCTTCTCATTGCGGTGGCTTCTCTTGTTGCGGAGCACGGCCTCTAGGCGCATGGGCTTCAGTAGTTGCAGCACGTAGGCTCAGTAGTTGCGGCGCGCGGGCTCTAGAGCGCAGGCTCAGTAGTTGTGGTGCACGGGCTTAGCTGCTCTGCGGTATGTAGGATCTTCCCGGACCAGGGCTCGAACCCGTGTCCCCTGCATTGGCAGGCAGATTCTTAACCACTGCGCCACCAGGGAAGTCCCTCTCCTCCTTTTAAAATAGTTTTTGTTGTTCCCTCTTTTTTTAAGTCAACTAAGTTTTTTAAAATTTATTTCTCCTCCACTAATTAGTTTGGTATAATCCTCTATTTCTATTTTTTTTGTGTGGTTATGCATACTTAACATACTGTCTCTAAAAATCTACTTTTCTCTTCCCAAACAAATAACACTTTAACTTCCTTGTTTTAATTTTTTATTGCTACCCAAATGAGACATTACTCTTTTTATATAATCAATGCTTGTTTTGATTTTTTTTCACATTCACCTAATACTGTGTTCATTATTTCTTCATGCATCTCAGACTTTCACAGGTAGGACTGTTTTCCTTTCTGAAATACAGTTGTGCTTTGAACAACATCTGGGCTGGGGCACCAAACCTTTACACAGTAAAAATCTGCATATAACACATAGTCCGTGCTTCTTATATGTGGTTCCTCACGGCTCCTCCATATCCATGGCTCCACATCTGCACATTCAACCAACAGTGGATTGTTTAATATTGTAGTATTTACTACTGAAAAAATTCCACATATACGTGGACCTGCACACTTAAAACCTATGTTGTTTGAGGGTCAGCTGTACTTCCTTTGGAAGTTTCTTTTAGATACAGGGATCTAGTGGTAATGAACTCTGTTTGTCTACAACCATAGAATTTTCTGTCCTGCAACACAGAAGATCAGAAGCATTTAGCCATCTAAACCACTACCACCAACCGGTACCCAGGGCTCGGGGCCAGATGAGCTGCATGCAGGTCCGCTCTGCTGTGCGTTTTCTCTGGCTCTGCTCCTGGCAAATGTGAGGCTACAGTGTGTTTATAAGGATAAACTCCAGACAGAAATACATGCTCATTAATGACACATGACCACTTTGTGTACTGCAAAGAAACCTAGGAAGTGTGGAAAATGCATAGAAAGTGATTCAGATACAGTACTTAAAACCAAAGGAATTCATGCTTTAATAGACACTGAAATCACAAAGGAAGGCCAAGTGCCTTAGCAATCTCAATAAAAATATGAAGTTCTTTTTACATGGTAAATTTCATAATATAAAAAGTTTAATGCCATCTGGAAAAACTGTAATTTACAAAAAAACAGTCCACGTAGGCCAAAGATGGCTAACACTGCATACAAGGGGCATGAGTGCCAAGTGGGGAAGGCGTCTGAGGAGGGGAGATGTGACCACGTGTGTCCTTACATGGAACATCTTTGAAGGGTCTGGCACAGACAAGGGCCCAGTTCACAAAGCACATGGACAGTTCTTTTAGGTAAAACAACAAAATATGTGATGAAAATTATACATTTTTCACATTCTGCCTACTTACTAAATGCAAACCAAATTATTGTGTGGCATTTTTTCCAGCCTGAACTGAAACTAACGAAGTGACTGTTCTCCTTGTGGTGGGGGTGCAGGACAGGCACTGAGCTGGGGACTTGCCGAGGTGACCGCCTACCGGGATTCACCGGGACAGACAAGCACAGCGAGGACAGCGTGTGCAGCAGCGCGTGGACCAGGGACCGTTTCAAGTGGATGGAGGTGAGAACTTCTTCATTTTACTACACACCAATACCAAAACGCATCAAAATGTAAGCTTGAGTAGCTAATTTCGTCTTGGTATATTGACTTAGTTAAAGATCACTGAAGTAGTTGCATGGTTCACTGGTGAGAAGTAAGACAGATTCGACTACCTTGCTTTGTGGTCATACCAAGGTTTCTAGGAGAGGGAGATTTTATTGCTTGTATTTGGTGTATTTGCATCTGATGGAGTAGAGTAGGGGCAGGGGTTCCAGTTTCCTGAGCTGAAAAAGAAATAATATCCAATGCTGTCTGCATACAGTGAGGAAAATTATTTTTGTAAATTTCACCCACACCCATCGACTCCTTCCAAGTGGGGCAAAGAGCCGAGGACTATGCAGGGGTCATTCGCTTCCATCCACATGGCTCAGGTTCCCACGCATTCCTATCAGTTTTATCCACAGCCTGACACTCACTTTCCCTAGATTGTAGAAACAAAACATTATGCTAATTGTGTTTTCTGTCATCTATACCAGGAGTCAGCAAACTTTTTCTTAAAAGGCTAGATATCTTAGTTTTTGTGGACCAAGAGGTAAAATCAAAAATATTATGTAGGTATTTATTTATATAAATATTTTAAAATGTAAAATCCATTCCTAGCTCATGGCTGTAAAAATCTGGGCCTCTGACCAGATTTAGCCTGTGGGTCATCATTTGCCAACTTCTGATCTGTACAAAGAATTTGCAAATTATACAATCTCACATAATTTTTAAGTGCATACTGTTTTCAAGGCAGCCTGAAAAATTCACCTTGATTTTACATCCATTTCACTTGTATAGAAAACACCAACACTGACAGTAAACATAAAGAAGCGGCGACTCTACAGTGATTTTTAGATTGGTCCTATTATCTCATCATCTTTGCTTTTCTTCCTTGAAACTTATATCTAGGACCAAAAAATAATCATATATTCCATTTGGCTTTTCAACATGAAACCTACAACAACAAACGTATTTAGGACTAAAACCAGGTTAGGGTCCACGAGTCCTCCTCGCTGGCTTGGTAACCACAGGGAAGCCCTCTGGGTGGTGGAGGATGTGCGCTAGAGGGAGGCCTACAGGGGTTGTGCCCTCGTCCTCAGGGATGGAGCAGAGACCCGGCCTTTCCTCCAGGGCTACTTGGCACTTGGGAAAGAGGCTGAGAGTTGCTGAGAAAGGAACAGCCTAACTATCTATATGTGGATTCAGAAATTTACTTTGAGGTTTATTTCTTGTTGTTGAGGACCTGATTTTTCTATCTAAATGCACAGTGCTATAAACTTGGCTTTTATTTGCTACACTGGTACTTTTATTACCATTTATAAAAGACATAAAGACAACCTCATAGTTGCTTGCTTCTTTATAAGTATTTTTCTTCCAGTGTTGGGATCAGGGTTAGAATGGGACATACTTTTGCTTTTGTCAACATGGCTGTTGGGTTAAACACAAAAAGCTTCTATGACATAGCTCAGGAGAGTAAGACAAATTGAATAAATATTATCGCTTCCTCTTTTCAGAGTACAGTGAGGAACAGGGCAACTAACTGGTCAGTGTATGTTTATAAAGTGAGATCCTATCCAGGGTTAAAAACTCCCTGGAGGTCTTGATGTTAGTGTCCCTCCTGCCAGGCCCCTCCTGTCCACTCCCTGTGTGGCTCGTGTCCTGGGACAAGAGGCTGCCCACCGTTGTATGATGGACCCTCAAAGTGAGGATGGTAGGATTTCAATTTTAGAATTACCTAAAAGAGGCTTATGTAAATTCTCCAACTAAGCTTAGGACTAACATGATTTTCAGCACTTCTTTTCTTTATTTAAATATGTTAATGGTTACCCCTACCTAGACTGTTCTTTTGTCTTGTCCCAGCTGGCAACAGTATCAGTGAACTGACATAGCTATAGGAAAAGTCCCTCTTTTTTTTTTTTTTTTCTATGACAACACTTTTAGGAATATCTCTTTCCCTGTTCAGCAGTAATTCAGATGTATATCCCAGCAGAAGGCCCCCTGCTTCTGAGGCTGTGGACATTAAAGTCTTCTGTGTGTGGGGGAGGGGATTTGTCCTTCGGACCACAGGAGCAAGGGGCACTGGTCACACTAAGATGAGGGTCCAAATGCAGCTCACAGATGTGAGGTGCTGGGATTGTGGGAACCTGGTGACAGATTTAGACAGAAGGGGTTTTAGAAACCTGGAGTTGGGAAAAGATAATAAAATTAAGCAGGTAATAAAGGGAATAAGAGCTGGAAGGCTAGATTCTGGTTAAATCTAGTTAGCCATGGGATTTTTCTTTTGTTTTTCTGTTTGTTTTTTGGTTTTTTTTTTTTTTTTTTTTTTGCTTATAAGGAAACTGAATAATTTCAAACTCCCCCCTCCAAACTTGATAATTGCTTATTGAAGACTATTCAAAATTTGACATTTTAAAAAACTTTTTGAGCTTTTAAAAATAATAGCTATAAATGCAAAGTACTGTTGAGAATAAAACCAAGTTGTTTATCCACGTACAAAAAAGGTCAGTAATGTTTTAAAAGCACAAAGTTGCATTTTTAAATCACAATTGCATAGTTCTAAAATGCCTGGGTAAGAGTTACATAAATTTTTTTAAGAAAATTCAAGTTTGGTTGACAGTGGGGCCCCAGGGACATTTGTAGCCCTCAAAGAGCAGAGTTCAGGAAGTGAATTATTGCCTTGTTACTCTGATGTTACAATATCATGAGACCAAAACTGCTACAATTTAATTATAAATCATTGGCATTTTAAAAACCAGTATCCTGTTTTTTGGCTACTATAACACTTTCACGTAGAACTCAGAGAGATTTTTATATACCCTACCCCCAACCAGCACCTGAAAGCCTTAAAAAAGCTGTTTGTATTTCTATGTATAAAAGGTACTGCATATATACCTCTTAGCAAAATATGTGCTCCCTTTCTCTCCCCACCCCAGAACCATGACCATTTTGTACAAAAATCCTGTTGAAGAATCACATCAAAGATGAGAAGCAGGGAGTTCCAAGGTAAACATTTGGTGACGTGTAGAAAATTCCATGAGCCTCCTGTACCAACCCCACAGAAATCCTGGCTTTTGGTGAATCTGGCCCAGAGTCCCAGAGGGGCTACCAAGTGTGTGTGTGTGGCGTCTGGGAGTGGTGGCGCCCGCGCCCCGAGAACACCCATGCTGGGGCGGCCACGTTCAGGAGCAGGCCAAGTGAGTGCAGAGAGCTGGGCTGTGGGCCGCTGTGCTCCAAGCCGGTGTTGGTGGGTATAAAAGATGTTTTAGCATTTAGAGGAAGGAAAAAATCTTCCTGGGGACAGAAACTTGT